>NC_061510.1:374294711-374317871 GCF_022539505.1 Lolium rigidum
CCATGCCGTTGATATACCCATAAAGTATACCCACAACAGTAGTACTCGAATAGTGGTCAGTCGAGCTACAGGTGAGTATGTGTCAAAGAAGTCTTCGCCTTCTTTCTGAGTATAACCCTTGGCCACAAGTCGTGCCTTGTACTTTTAAATAGTACCGTCGGGCCTAAGCTTTTTCTTGAACACCCACTTGCATCCTACAGGTTTGCACCCATAAGGACGATCAGTAACCTCCCAAGTTCCATTAGCTAAGATGGAATCCATCTCGCTACGGACAACTTCTTTTCACTAGTCAGCATCCTGAGATGCACAGGCTTCTGAAATAGAAGTGGGAGTATCATCCACGAGGTCCATAATGAAATCATGAGCAAAGGACTTTGCAGTCCTCTGTCTCTTGCTCCTTTTGGGAGCTTCATTTTCTCCCTCCACTGGATTATCATAGTGTTCTATCGCAATGGTAGGTTCAAGAATTGTAACTAACTCCTGACTTGATGAACTAGACATCTCCTGATTTGATGAGCTAGACGTGTCTTTCATGGGAAAGATGTTCTCAAAGAAAGTCGCATCATTCGACTCCATAATTGTACCAACATGCATGTCGGATACCTCGGATTTCACTATCAAAAATCTATAGCCAATTCTATGAAATGCATATCCCAAAAAAACACAATCCACGGTTTTTGGTCCAAGCTTGCGCTTCTTGGGTATTGGCACATTCACTTTCGCCAAGCAACCCCAAGTACGTAAGTAGGAGAGTTTCAGCCTTTTCCTTTCCCATTCCTCAAATGGTGTAATGGTTTTGTTCTTTGTGGGAACACGGTTTAGGACATGACACGCGGGCATTATCGCCTCCCCCCACCATACCTTGGATAGATGACCCAATGTATCTAACATGACGTTAACCAAATCAGTTAGAGTACGGTTCTTTCTTTCGGCCACCCCATTAGACTGAGGTGAGTAGGGAGGCGTCCTCTCATGGATAATACCATGCTCCGCACAAAAAGAGTCAAACTCATTGGAAAAATACTCTCCACCACGATTAGACCTAAGCCGTTTAATCTTTCGAACAAGTTGGTTTTCTGCTTCAGCTTTATAGATTTTAAAGTGATTAAAAGCTTCATCTTTAGATTTCAGAAGGTACACATAACAATATCGAGTGGAGCCATCAATTAAAGTCATGAAGTATATTTTTCCACCTTTTTTCAACTCGCCATTCATCTCACAAAGATCTGAATGTACGAGTTCCAGCGGTGACAAATCTCTTACCTCAGCAGTCTTGTGAGACTTGCGAGGTTGCTTAGCTTGCACACACACTTGACACTTGGAACTCTTGACAGTAGTAAATTTTAGAATTAAATTCATATTGGCGAGCCACGTCATGCACCCAAAATTAATATGACAAAGTCGTGAATGCCGAATATTGAACTCACTATCATTGGTAACATGATTAATATTTGAGTACATAAGTCTGATAAAGATAAGCGGAACAAGCCTCCGCACTCATAACCTTTTCCAACAGATTGTCCATACTTAGAAATTACAACTTTATTGGACTCAAAAACCAACTTAAAACCATCTCGACATAAAAGCGACCCACTGATGAGATTCTTATTGATGGAGGGAACGTGCTGCGCATTCTTCAGCTGGATGGTCTTCCCCGAAGTAAACTTCATATTTACCGTACTAACAACATGAACAGAAGCACGTGCGCCGTTTCCCATCAGCACAGAGCAAGTCCTTGCGACCTGATAAGAATAAAACATGGAAATATCAGAACATACATGTGTATTGGCACCTGTATCAATCGACCAATCAGGAGAGTTACATACTGAAAGGACAGTAGGGGAAATACCGTACCATCATCCTTCATCTCAGTATCGCCAGCAATAACAACATTAGTGGTCTTGCCGCTGTTCCCACGCTTATCATAGCGATTAGGGCAATTAGGAGCCCAATGGTCAGGCTCACCATAGACGTGGCAAGCCCCTTTCTTCTTATCAGTCTTCTTCTTGAAGTTGGTTCAGTGTGAGGCCTTACTCTTGCCATCAAATTTGCCTTTGCCTTTAGATTTGTTATTGTTCTTGAACTTGTGGGATTTGGAGTTTTTCTTCTGTACCATATTGGTACTAGAACCTCCCTCAAAATCTCGAGAACGTGTGTCCTTTGCTCTCGCCTTTTCTTCCACATGTAGAGCCCCAATGAGATCCGAAACGGGAAACTCTTGTCTCTTATGTTTCAGAGAAGTAGCAAAGTTCCTCCATGAAGGAGGAAGCTTGGCAATAATGTCATCGGCCACAAACTTGTTCGGTAAGGTACACTTAAACTGCTCAAGTTCTTTGGCAAGTGAGTGTATCTCATGAGCTTGCTCAACAACGGAGCGCTCACCAGTCATCTTGTATTCATAGTATTGCTCCATGACATACAATTCAGTGCCAGCATCCGAGACCCCAAATTTGGCCTCGTGTGCATCCCACGCATCCTTACCATGCTCAAAAGTCATGTACGGGTCAACAATGTTGTCCGCAATAATACTGAAGAGAGCCGCCTTAAACATGGCATCGACTTTCTTGTAAGCTTCCTCCTGAGCAGGAGAAAGTTCACCCTCAGGTTTGCCAAGAAGGGTGCTATCGTAGTTCCGGTTTTGAAACCAGAGAACTGCCCTCGTGCGCCACCTCTTATAGTGAGAACCATCAAAGAGATGGGCCCAGTAGCAGCGGCAATGCCACTTGAATTCATTTGCCTATAATCAGGTATTTGGATTGTTGAATATATAAGCAAATTATCATATGAATTAATCTGAACTAATAGTTGACAAATTATGACTACAGAAATAGCAGATGAACTAATCATGTATATCAACAGAGTAGATGAACAAATAGCATCTAGACAAGATAAACCTATCGCATCTACTCCAAATAGAAGTACTAGAAACTCTAGCAAGATCTGAAACGAGAAGGATAGAAACGCATACTGTCCAGCGTTGGCGGCAGCAACATCGGCGATGTTGGCGGCATCCTGGTTGTTGTCGCCCATGTTGAGGTTGCCGAAGAGGTTGTCGATATCCGGGAAGAAGTCGTCGTTCGGGAACTCGTCGTCGGACGATGTCGTGTTGCCAGTAGTCGCACGTAAGCGCTCCCCAAAAACCTGATTGCCCCTCACCCGAACAGGTCTACGAGAGGAAGGGTTCCGAAGGCCAACTGTCCCGCCGCTCGGTGCACGCCGAAGGACGGGATGAGGAAGACGAAGGCGGCGGCGCAATAAACTGGAAAGAGGCGGTCACATATGGTGTCTCGTAAAGGATAGGGTTTGCGTCCGTGCTTATATAGTGCGGTTCGGAAAGGTCGTGGGGCGCAGCCCACGCACGAGTCCACGATCCAGAAAAACAGGAACGAAACGGCTGCGTTAACGCGTCCGTTAATGATTCGTAATTGATTACACAATTAATTTCCCGAACAACAAAAAGATAAGCTCGGCAAGATTCCCGCAACCCGCGGCGCGACGGGACGTGCGTGACGAGCCAGCGGCGGAGGAGGAGGAGCGCGAGGGCTCTCTCTCTTCTCACTCACTTACTAGGACTAGAACAGTCCACCTTATATACCACTCCAACTCTCTCCCAACTAGCAATGTGGGCTAAACTTTAGTCCCACCCCTTGCCATTCCCACATAAGCCAAGAAAATTTCAGAATTTGTATTGGGACATGGGCTAAGGTCCAGGGAAAAATTCCAGCCATCATATTTAGATGTATGCATCTGAATCAAATACTTCTTGTCTGAATAAAACTGAACCGTGTAAGTTTTTGGGCATGAAAGGATAGATGATGGTTAGTGACTTGGTGTGGTCGTCGTAGTAAGATAATGTTTATGTGCTGCCCCCTTTCTGCTGCTTTAGGATGAGGATCATAATTTTTGGTTGTTGTATTTCTGCTATAATATCAGACTTCTGGGTACTGTTCAGGGGCTTCTGGCCGTGCGTTTTGTTGCTTGGTGATATCATTTTGTGAATCTCACTGTTATACACCTGTTCTTGAATTTCTGTGCTGATGCGAACCTCTGTTGAGGAGTATCAAGCTCTTGCTTCTGCTATTGCTATGGTTATAGTCCCTGTTGATGTCTCTTTCTTTTCTAAGAAAGTGTCTAACCTGAGGCAAATGGCTGTTTTGTAGTATCAACAGTCGGTGCTAAGATTTTATTTCCTGCCGAGATCTCTTTCCCGTTGAAGCAACCGGCATTTTGTTCACAGTTCAATAAAGTATTGCGTTTCCAGTTGAAGCAACATACATTTTGCTCAGAGAAACGTATACATGCGCATGTTTATTCTTGCCACTGGTAGCAATGATCTATTTGTAGAGAGTAGACGAGTGGACTATTTGCCATGTAGCCAGCTTGTATACAATGGAAAGCCTTTCAGCTTGATGTTTAGTTCTTGATTTTGATTTTGAATTCCTTGTTTCTCATGCATACGAACAAAACAGCCTCTCTGTATTGCGGTTCTTGCTGTATTATGGTTGGGAGCAGAAATGTCCATTTTCTTATTTACAATTGAAATACTCCCTCCGGTTAATATTAATTAACTCTAATATGAATGTATCTAGACACATTTTAGTTCTAGATACATCTATATTGAAGTTAATTAATATGAATCGGAGGGAGTACCTACTTTAATATTTCAGGTGGGATGTGTATGGGATGTCCGCCTCCCACTCTCTCACCTCCCTGTTATCCTGCTGCCCCACCTCCCTGTTATCCCATCAGCCTAAAAACTAGGGATCCTATGGGATGTCCCACTTGTCCCAATAAAACGGGAAAGAGAGAAAAACAACGAGGGCTCAGGCTACTGACGAGTCCAGTTGATGCCAGCATTTGGGTTTTCCTTTCCACGAGAAACAATGCTCATCAACACAACCCGGGTACTACCACCAGGCCAAGAGTAAGGGCATCTCCAGCGGGGCGACGCATATTTATGTCCGTTTGCGTCGGGCACAGACACAAAAAACGTTCGCATGTCCGCATGCGTCTGCCCCTTCTCCAGCGGCAGAGACGCATTTATTTGACCACATGCGTGATTAGAGAGGAGAGAGAGGAAAATATTCTGTTTGTGTGGCTAGGAATAAGCGCATGCGTGATTAAAGTAGGAGAGAGAGGGCTGCATGCAGCCCAACCGGACACAAACGGACGCGCGGACGCGTCCGCAGAGACGCATTCCTGGCGCATATTTGGTCCACGTTTGCGTCAGGACGGACACTGCAGACGTTTTGCGTCGCCCCGTTGGAGGGCGTTTTTGTCCGCGCAGACGCAAACGGACGAAAAACGTCTGTTTGCGTCGCCCCGCTGGAGATTCCCTAAAGAAAACGAGCACATACAACCTCCAGAACTGATTGATTGAAGCTCTAGGCCAAGAAAACGTAAAGAACATTTACAGGCACACACTAAATCTGACACACAGTTGTCATCACAGAAAATTATAAACTCAGCAATAATCCTGTCTACTGAGAGGATTTTTCTGGTGTGAATCGATGGATGCTTCATCCAGCTTCTCCATCCTTCTATTATAATGTTTACAAGTTACAGTTAAGCCCCTCTATTACTTTACATATTACAAGGACCTCCAACACTCCCCCTCAAGATGGGGCAAAGATATCAATAAGCCCCATCTTGTTACAAGTTCTAGCAAAGGATACAACACTCATTCCCTTGGTCAAAACATCAGCTAGTTGATCTACAGATTTAACATAAGTAACTTGAAGTACACCCTTCTCTAGTTTTTCTTTGATGAAGTGTCTATCTATTTCAACGTGCTTAGTCCTGTCATGGTGAACTGGATTGTGCACAATATTAATTGCAGCCTGATTGTCACGGTACAAGCTGGAGAGGAACACTCTGGTGCAGCTGTAGTTCTATTAATAACATTTTTATCCACATCAACTCACATAACCCGGATGCCATTGCTCTAAATTCAGCCTCGGCTGTAGACCTTGCAACTACCGCCTGTTTTTTACTCCTCCAACTAATTAAGTTACCACCAAGAAACATGCAGTAACCCGACGTAGACCTTCGGTCATCTAAACACCCAGCCCAATCAGCATCCGTATACCCCTCAATATTCAGATGTCCATTAGCAGAAAACAAGATTCCTTTTCCAGGGCAACCTTTAAGATATCTAAGAATTCGGTTCACTGCGTCCATATGATCAGAACGGGGATCATGCATATATCTACTCACCACACTGACAGCATATGCTATATCTGGTCTAGTATGTGATAGATATATGAGTCGCCCAACTAATCGCTGGTATTGTTGTTTATCCACATAATACCCATAGTCAGCAGTTATGCGATGATTTGATTCAATTGGTGTGGCTGCTGGTTTGCAATTTAGCATTCCAGTTTCAGTGAGCAAATCTACCACATATTTCCTTTGTGAGAGATAAATACCTTGCACACCATATAGGACTTCAATTCCGAGGAAATAGTGAAGATGGCCCAGATCTTGAACTTCAAACGTTTTTGCCAGTGACTCCTTCAAACAAGATATTTCTCCATCATCATGGTTTCGCTTGTAAAACAGGGTATGATCAGCATTGCTTTGTTTAAAACCCATTGAACAAATCTCATTCCGGAATCGTCCAAACCATGCTCTAGGTGACTGTTTTAACCCATATAAAGTCTTTTTCAGCCTGCACACTTTACCCTTAGTCTCTTGTGCACTAAACCCAGGAGGAATCTCCATATAAACTTCTTCATGCAAATCTCCATGAAGAAAGGCATTCTTTACGTCCATTTGAAACAATTTCCACTTATTATTTGCTGCTATAGATATAAGGGTCCTGATGGTGTTCATTTTCGCCACCGGTGCGAAGGTCTCATCATAATCCACTCCATAGGTTTGACTATAACCCTTTGCCACTAATCTAGCTTTATATCTTTCTACTTCACCATTTGGATTTTGTTTCACGGTAAATACCCACTTACAACCAACAACCCTTTTATTAGAAGGGAGAGCAGTGAGTACCCACGTGTTGTTCTTGTCAAGCGCTGCCATCTCCTCCATCATAGCTTCCCTCCATTCTGGATATTGCTTTGCTTCCCGCCAATCACGTGGTATAGGTAAAGTGGAATCTAGTGCAGCTATAAATGATTTGTACTGAGAACCCACAGATAAGTATGAAACATAATTAGAAAGATCATATGGAGACAAATTTTGTGGTAATTTTCCAGCTGTGGCACGAGGCTGTTTTCTGAGAGCGATAGGAATATCTAAATCATCCGAGCAGAGATGTGTACCATCGTTTGGAGGAGATGACCCATGCAAATCTGATTGCGTCAGCCCAACCGAGGTCTCTTCTTGTGCTTGTAGTACATGCTTTTCTTGATGATGTTGATGTCTCCGTGAATACACTTGAAGATTTTGCTCTTCGTTGAATCTTGGCCACTGTATAGCTTCATTTGATGTGTCTTGATGCTCCCCCTGAACCTGTTCTTGCCCTGCATTTAACTCACACACATCATCATGCACATCTTCTCTAGGTATAACTCCAACTATTGTATCTCTTGATGCCATGATCTGATTCTCATCTTCCTTATCTTCCCCTATTTCACAATTTAAATCTGAAACATCATTTGTAAACATGTCTAGAAACACATCAGTAAGGTCAGTTGGCTCCCCATAAAATGATTCATTCTCCCTAAACGTTACATCCATACTAATAAACATTCTTTTCTAAGTAGGACACCAACATTTATAACCCTTTTGTTTCCCTGAATATCCAACAAATATACATTTTAAAGCTCTAGGATCTAATTTACCAACCGAAGGCCTGTAATCCTTCACAAAGCATACACACCCAAACACTTTTGGAGGCACCACAAATGTGTTCTCACCAGTTAGACATTCTATTGGAGTCTTATGTTCAAGTACCCTTGATGGCATCCTGTTTATCAAATAAGCTGCTGTCATTATAGCCTCACTCCATAGATATTTAGGTACATTCATTGCGAACATTAGGCTTCTGGTAACGTCTAAAAGATGCCTGTTTTTCTTTCAGCCAAACCATTTTGTTCTGAAGTACCTGGGCAGGTAGTTTGATGAATAATCCCAAAGCTAGATAAATACTCGTCAAACTCTCTATTTAAATACTCCGTACCATTATCCGTACGAAATATTTTCACACAAGCATTATATTGGGTCATAATCAAACTATGGAAATCTCGGAAGCATTCAAACACATCACTTTTATGTCTTAATACATAAACCCAGGTAGCCCTGGTGCAACAGTCAATAAAAGTAACAAAATAGCGATAGCCATTGATCGATCTCACACCACTAGGCCCCCATACATCAGAGTGAATAGTATGCAGGGGTTGAGTACTTCTGTTATCCGATGACACATAAGAACTCCGAGTGTGCTTCCCAAACTCACAGGCGTCACATACTAAACTATCCTTCTTAATCCTACTATAGAGATTAGGATAGAGCTGACCCAGCGTAGCAAAGGACATATGCCCTAGCCGACGATGTTGGAGTAGAAACTCGTTTAGAGGAGAGGGTGACAGAACAGTAGCTACCACGGGTGAAATATCCTTATCAAGGTAGTACAACCCATCATGCATCCTCCCCGTCCCAAGCCTTCTTCCAGTCCCAAGCTCCTGAAACAAACACCATGACGGGAAGAACAAAGCAACACAATTCAACTCATTTGTAATGCCACTGATAGACAAAAGATATATTGGAAATGAGGGAACATGCAACACAGAAGATAAAGATATGTTAGGGCTGCACACAACTGTCCCAAAACCCATGATATGTTGTGTCGATCCATCGGCAAGTTTAACGGTTTCTCTCTTTGAACTAGGGAAATATTTCAAGAAGTCCTTGTAGGATCCAGCCATGTGTCGTGATGCACCCGAATCAATTAACCATGGTGCATCATTGCAATTATACTTAGTGGAATTAGAGATATTACCACAAATTTCAGTAGAGGCAGTAGCAGGTTGGTTAGGTCCTTTAGCACCCTGTTTCATCCCTTTGAACTGCTGCCATTCTTCTAGCTCAGCGGCAGTCATCTCAACTTTTATATTTTGTGATACATCATCAACAGTGGTTGAAGCATTTGCCCTTCCAGCTTGCCGTGTTCCTTGGCCACGACCACCACCACTATAGCCTTGAAGGGGACGTCCACGACCACGGCCTCTCCAGACCTGACCTCGCCCTCCTCCAATTAGTTCAGGACAATTTGCCTTCAAGTGCCCTGGTTGACCACATTCGAAACATGTTCTGTCATATGTAGTTGTCCCAAGTTTTTGATAATTACCACCTCCTACAGCGAGCAAGGCTGAGCGCCTTTGTGATATGCCATGCACCATTGGTCCCGCTGCCTCCAATTTGAGACGAGTCTCCTCGCTTATTATTGCAGAAACCGCTTGCTCTAGACTTGGCAACTTCTCACTACCATACAGAGCAGCCCTCCTATTTTCAAACCTGTGATGGAGACCATTTAGGAAATCCCTAAAACGCCTTTTCTCATTCCACTTATTGTATTTCTCAATACATTTGCCACATTCCATCTCAACAGGATCATAGTAGTCTAGATCACTCTACAATCTCTTCAATTCCAACACATACTCGACCACAGTCTTCTCACCTTGGCTCAACTCTTGCAATTCCTTCTGAATTTTACATGCCAACATTTCATTTCCCACTCCTGAAAATGTACCCTTGAGGAGCCTCCAAATTTCTGAAGCTTCCTTGATCCTCTCAACTTGTTTGGCGATCTGAGATGACACTGAACTTAACAGCCAAGCCCTCACCAAAGCATTAGTCACCTTCCACTTCTGACCCTCTTTAGAATCCTCTTCCATGGGTTTCTTTATCGTTCCGAGTATGTATCCCTCTAATTTTCTTGAGACCAAGATGGTTTCAGCATGCTCTGCCCAGCTGACATAGGTTTCTGGACCTTCCAGTTTTATATGTGGCAGCTGTAATGGATGAATTTCCTCCTTAATCTCAGCTTCAGGTCTTAGTTCTCCTTGTTGTCTGCTAAGGGCATCCAGCAAAGGCCTGTACTTGTCATCCATTGCCTTCAGAACAGCTGCAAGCTCCCCAACCGTGACCCCCGCAGGAGCACCTGAGTTATCTCCCATCTTCCACCAACACCACTAATCTACAGCACTACAACCTCTCCCAAAAGATTTGATCACAACACACCTCCAGAAATCGCAGGCAGCAGCAACACACCACCAGCAATCCTTCTTCTCTCCACTCCAGCCTCCAGGACAGCAGCAACACACCACCAGCAATCCAGCCTCCAGGACAGCAGCAGCCACAGCACCTATTCTCCTCTTCAAATGTCTTGCTACAGGTGATCTGCTCCTCCCAGATCTCAGCACAGGAGACCAGGACCAAGCTCCAGCAACCTCCTTTCTCCTAGGGCTCGTCTCCAACCACAAGTGACAGGATACGACCCCCTTCTTCTCCTTTCCGATCCAGAGCCGCAACACCTCCTTCCCTCCACTTCTCCTCACCGGGATCTCCAGAACGGGAACCGGCTCAACGCCGGCGAGGGCCGAGCGCCTCCTGCTCTGATACCATGTCTACTGAGAGGATTTTTCTGGTGTGAATCAATGGATGCTTCATCCAGCTTCTCCATCCTTCTATTATAATGTTTACAAGTTACAGTTAAGCCCCTCTACTACTTTACATATTACAAGGACCTCCAACAAATCCCTTACAGAGTGCCAACATTACAAATTTGTCGATTTCTCAGTCTACATGACTACATTACCAAAGATTTCAAAAGCTCCAGAAGTTCAGATGCCGCAGCCAGTGGCGGAGCCACACTTAGGCTAGGTTGTCAAATGACTACACAGCTTTTCAACAACATAAGCTGAAAGTGTGCAAAAGGTATAAAAAATTAATACAAATACATGTATTTGACTACATAGCATTAAGCTGACAACACAAGGTTGTTGGCCTGGCTCCGCCACTGGCCGCAGCAATGACTACGAGAACTTTCAGAAGTTGGATCCTTGACATGGGAAGGGGAACACAACGAAATCTCTGGATCCTGTTGTGTTAGCTGCAAATGTACAATAAGAAATGTTGCTTAATCAACTGCTAATACTTCCATAGAATGTATGCCCAGTAAACCTAATATCTGAAGCCGCAAAATATCCAAAAAGTTGGGAAGCTCTTGTTTGCTTAACACTTGTGCATGCTCAGAAGCTACAGCATTTGACACTTGTACATGCTATAAGGACAAGCTACGAGTTTCCAGTTTGTACACTATCATTGCCTTCTTGAAAAAATAGGCAATATAACCAGTTTCTCTAGTGCATACAAGCTAACGACATTTAACACTTGCACATGCTAAAAGGTCAAGTTAAAAAGCATAAAATAGCATATAGTACTATATATTTCACATGATACTTGGTTCCTTCAGTTACTGGAAGATATGGGTAATAAATCAAGTTAATACTAAAGGTTGTAGAGCGTACCTTGACATCACAACAGATTGTAAATGAACATGTTCATCAAGGCTCCACATGTTTCTCGTTTCTCTCCACTCTGGAATGTTATGAAAGTAAATCTTGCGTCCTCGAGAGACAATAGTTCAGAAGAGAAAACACAAAGCCTAACTCGTACCTGAAATTAGTACTAGCCCTGAGCATTTCATCTTCATTATCCAGATCTTCCACGATTGTAGTAGCATCAATTACACCTGAAAACATAACAAGAAGAATTTGTAAATTCACTAAACATACAATTATTGACTAGTCAAGAGGACAATAGTTGACCTGATGGACGCATCCAATCTTGCAGGCATATCAATGCCGTGACAGTTTTGCTAGCCAAACGACTACGGTAGTTGCTGATCACCCTACTTTCAGTGGAGAATGCCGACTCGGAAGCCACAGTAGATGCAGGAACAACCAATACATCACGTGCCATACTTCTTGCTAGAAATTGGTTGCATATGCCTGATGTGTGTTCTATCGAAATAGAATATGCAGCAGCATCTGTATCCAATGTAACTTGACTGATCTTGCTGCAAGTAATCATTGCATGACAATGGACACTGACATAATGTATACATCTACTGGTATACCATAGCTTGCGGAGCCCTTGTTACTTTTTGGCAATACAGATTTCCCCGACCGTTTCATCTCAAAACAATTGCGGCCAGCATGGTTTGAAGGACGCACATGCTTCATGAAAGCGCTAACAAACCAACACAATACTGAGATAGCGACCACCATGTCCATGCTTGATGCAGATTCGAAACTCTACCGCGCTTCTAGCCAAGGAAAACCAACACAATACACATGTTTAACAGGTTTGGATCTCTGCTCAAAGGAAGACTTGCCATGTATAGCTCGAAAAATCGGTAGAACAAACGGCCTCAGAATCCCACTCTCCCAAACGAGAAAAAGATCAGGAGGCGCCCCAGGTGGAGCACTGGGCCGTGCCATCCAAATCCCACTTCCACCAGAAATAGGCCCATAACGCGACCCATCACCGTCTTCCCACGGCTGCACAGCCACGCTCTCGTTTAGTACCACCTCGCCAGCGGGGAGAGCATCGCGTGGGAGAGCCGGCTATGGGCCACTTCTTTTGGGCTTATGCTTATGGAGAAGCTAGCTTATAGATCTCGGTGGAGAGAAACTCCAGTGGGGAGAAGCTACTAGAAACTATTCCTCCCCTTCTTTTGGGCTTCTTGAATTTAGGCATGTTTGTTGTGCAATGTCTACAACACCCCTTGACATGAATTGTGTCATGTTTAATAACTGATAAAATCCTCTGACCTCATTGCGCATACAAGCATCAATTCTCCAAAATACACACAAGCATGCGCTCATCCAACTCAATAGTCACTGCAAAAACAACTCCCTGTTCATGCAGTGATAATAAAAAACGAACACAACGAGAGAAAAAATCCCGCTTCATGAACTGATTCAATGATAGAAACTCTGTCTAATCCCGCTCATGCGTCTAATCACTGAGTACCAACTATGCACTGTCTATCATGTGTACATCTCAGAAATAAGAAAGTCTGTCTTGTTTGCAGCGTCATACACAGTGCACGATCTTGATGGGAAAACGAGGTGGACTTGGTCGGGGATGAGGTGGAGTTCCACAGCGACGGCGAGGTGCACTAGTCCGTGACGAGGTGGAGCTCCACGGCGGGCGGCGCTCCTGGATCAAGGCAGATCTGGGGCGGATCTCATAGGCAAGATCGAGGGCTCGAGGCGCTGGGGCGGAGCTGATGAGTGCAGGTAGGCGAAGGAACTGCTACTCGTGGTGGCGGGCTCGAAGAGTGGAACACGGGGTGACCCGGCGGCGGGCGGCGGCGGCCGGCGGCGGAGAAACAACCAACGTAGGAGCAACGCGTGTGGGTCAACGAGGGAAAGAGAGACGGGGCAGATGGGTTTGTTGGACCGGCTCGGCACGAAAACAGGAAAACGATTCGGCATCTCGGTGGCGGATCCGAGGTAAAATCCGAGAAAGATAGGGGCATTTGCGGCCGCTGGTTCGTTAATTCCTGGAGAAGCTCGGGAAGGCTTGCTCTCGACCGGTTTCTGCGGACCGACGAATTTGCACTATGGAGCAGCGCTGCGGTGGGGAGAAGCTACCCAGAAATTTTCCATTCTTTTAGGCTTCAGCTTCTGTGGACCTAGAAGCTGCTCTATAAGCTCAAAAGAAGTGGCCTATAATGGGCGCCTGGTGCGACGTTACAAAGTACTTACCTGGACGGGGTCTACAGCTGATCAAGAAGGGTCATGGCCTAGATCAATGGCCAACATTGCACTTGGTTGGTGCGTTGGTCTACCATCTCCCCAAGTGGGAGAGTGGACGTCGTAATTTGTGGTAGAGGGGGTACGCGTCCGCGCGGCCCCTGCCAATTCTTTGAAATTAAAATTTGGTCCTTCGTTTAACTTGCCAAATACGTGGCCATCTCTAGTAGAATCTGAATGATTTGTACTCCGAATTTTCCCAGTTCAGTTACAATCTACGTAGTTCGTGCGAGCCAAAAGCTCCCTGTCGTAGGTGCAGAGATAGTCGTTTTCCCGTCCGATCTCAATTCGCCGCCGCAGCGCGGTGATGCAATGAGAAGCTCTGCTTCTCTCCCAGTTCATATTTGCTAATGAAACCTTTCCGGGGGTTCCCCTTTCCCTGACCCTTGTTGCTCCTCCGCAGCATCGACACCCGCTACCTGCTCGACGGAATGCCTCGCCGGGGCAATACCGCCAAAGTGTCCACGGGGAGCTTCGAAGACCGGCTCAGCGCCCTCCCGGACGACTTGCTGCATCACACGCTAGGCTTCCTCGAGGCGAGGGATGCGGTGCGGACGTGCGTGCTCTCCCGGCGCTGGCGCCACCTCTGGAGGTCCATCCCCCGCCTCCGCATCACCGACATCGATGCGTTCCGGAGCGTCAAGAAGCTGAACAAGTTCGTCTGCAAACTGTTTATGCTCCGCGATGCCGGCTCCGTCCTCAACGAGTGCGAGCTCGATCTCCGTGGGTTCTTGCAGCTGGACGAATTCTGGGTCCACCTCTGGATCCGGTGCGTTTTGGCGTGGCGTGCTCGAGTGCTGCGACTCGATACTTACACCAACCTGCCCACCTCTTCGGAGGAGCCGCGCGTCCAACTGGCGAACTTGCCTCTCCTCTCCCAGCACCTGATGCGATTAGAGCTCCATGGCGTCTTTCTGAAAGAAGGCTTCCTTGATTTCTCGAGCTGCCCGGTGTTGGAGGATCTAAAGATCGCTGATTGTGTCCTCCATACTGTCAAGATCTTATCCCACTCCTCGAAACATATGAGCATCACGGGCTGCCAGTTTCTCTGGGATATGCGCCCACCTCGTGTTTCTGCTCCAAGTCTTGTTTCACTGCAACTACATGGTTCTAACATGATTCCAGTTCTTGAAAGCATGCCATTCTTAGAAACCGCGTCTGTCAATCTTTGCCAAAAATATGAGGAATTCTGTGATTTCTGTGATGGCGGCAGCCTTGAGGTTGAAAAATGTGATTGCGGCATGTCTGAGTTGTACTGGGATAATGGTCGTAAACGTGATTTCTCTGTGTTTCTCCAAGGTTTGTCCAGCGCTACCTGTCTGGAACTGATAGCTTCCCCTGAAATGGTAAGCTCTTATTAGTTCCTTTCAGCTTGCATGCTCAAATTTCATACCCATTCCATTATCATTCCATCCTGTACGGCGAGTTAAGTTTAAGCTTTCTTACTTATTTGCACCTTGCACAGATTATATTCACAAGAGATCTGCAATGCTGCCCTCCTTTTAGTAAGCTAAGATCTTTGTTTCTCAATGACTGGTGTTTGGTTTTTGACCTCCAAATACTACTGTTCTTTCTCCATCACACACCAGTTCTAGAGAAACTCACTCTTCAACTTTGTAAGGTATGTATATGTCCTACTACTAATTATGATGTGTATTGCCTTTATAAAATGTATGAAGCATGATCAATCTTCAAAAATATTTTATTTGGCGCAGGAACCCAGATCCACCATGAAAATGGGAGGCAGGAGTTCGATGGAACAATCACTTAAATTGAAGCAACTAAAGATAGTCGTAGTTAAATGTCAAATGATCGATGAGCGGGTTCATAATATTACGAAGATCTTGAGTTCCTGCAGCATATCCCTTGCGAAAATTAATATCCAAAAGCTTTAGTAGGTATTTTTTCACTGTATTCTGCTATGTAATTATATGAAAGCACAGATTACTGTTTCTTTCCTGCAGAAGTACAGTTATACAATGGAAAACTTCTAACTCGGAGTTCTCTCTATCGTGGGCTTTCAGGGTGTGTTATAATTGCCGGGCAAGAGGCGCACGGTTTATCACTGTGGATCCGAGTTCTCTCGTTGGTGCTGGCGCACGGAGAGTAGAGTGAAGTGGTGATGCAGAGAGAAGTTGATGAGTAGTATCAATCTTGCTTAGGCTATTGCTAGGTCCTGTTGAGATCTCTTTCATATTTAAGGAATAAACTTCCAGTTTAAGGAACAGTCATTGTGCTCAGACTAATTCATTCCTGCCATGTTCATTCTTGCCATATTTGCAGAACTAATATTAGTGGACTAGTTGTATGGCTTGGTGTTAAAGTCACCTGCATTGCAGCAATTCAGTTGTAAAATGGAAAACCTTTCAGCTTGATGTTTATCTCTTGATTTTGGATGCCTTGTTTTGCATGCATCTTGTGTATTGGTGGTCTTGTTGTAATGGTATGTTTGGGACCAGAAATTACCATTTTCTTGCACAATTAACACACACTCCGATTACTACCAGCTCTTGCAAATGCACGGAGACCATCTTGCTGGTAGTAATCATCCTACACGATAAATAGTTGTCTCTGTTAAGTGACGTACAGACCAATGCATGTGTTGAGTCGCACACAAAAGGAAAGGAAAAATAGGGTTGGTATTGAAATGAATTGTAATGATTTTGTGGTATTAGTGTTTTTTCCGCACTGCATGGCCAAGCTTTTTTTCAGCAGAGCTAAACCTGTTAAACATATGCATGTTTTCTATTGGTTTTCATTGCTAGATTCGCTGAGACTTTGTAATCTGCATCAAGCTTGGACATGGTGATTCTACTCCAGTTTCTTAGTGCTTACAGTTGCAGACTTGCAGGAGGCATATGCCTGCTTAATGTATATTGACCGCAATCGTTTGTGAGCAGTGTTTCTTTCTGAAGACAACGCCATCATGGTTGGTTGTGGTCTGGGCTATTGTTTGATCGAATTATTTCCCCCTTGTGTGGATAAATGTGGAAATATGAGCCACCTCATATGTTTCGTGTGCTCGAGTTATGATAAGCACCACATATTGATTTGTGAGTCGTATCATAGGTGCTATTCTAGTACCACATATATTGATTTGTGAGTCGTATCATAGGTGACAGACTGATTGGCCCATTTCCGTTAATGGATTTGTTATGTAGTATGCTTATTATTTTGTTTTGCAATCTATTTTGTAGCCCTAAGATGTTGGTAGAATATTATATATGCACATTTAGAAGCCAAAATTGCAAAACAATATTTTGTATTGTTTCTCAGCCAGTTATTCACACCGATGTAATTCTCTACTATATTAGAACCCAGTGTATTATTCGAATCATAACGGGGAGGGGTGGTGGTGGTGGCTAAGGTCGAAAACACGTCACGTTGGTGACGATACGTAATGCCAGGAACCCTAGCATTCGGTGGTGCAAACATAATGTCATAGTGTGGAATATTAGACGCACATGAGCAGATCAAAAAATATTACTCAGATAATTCCCTTTTAGGGGTCAATTCTGTCATTTTCATTTGGGCTTATGTATATTGCGCTATTGGGGGTGGGCTAAATGCGAATCGCCAAGCTAGAGGCGCCCGGTTTATAACTTTTTTTTTTGCAAGTCACCCGGTTTATAACTGAGGACACACTAAAAAAGGTTTATCACGGCGGAGCGACAGTCGTCTCCCCTTCCGATCTCTCTTCGTCGCCGGCCAGTCTGCCAGATAGTAGCAAGCTGAAGAGGTTGCAGTGAGAACCAGTTAACTTTTCTAACGAAACCTGCTCACAACATCTTTTCCCTCGCGTTTCTCATGTCTCTTTGTTCTCCTCTGCAGCATCGACACCCGATACCTGTTCGACAGAATGTCTCGCCGGAGCAAGACCGCGAAAGTGTCCACGGGGAGCTTCGAAGACCGGCTCAGCGCCCTCCCGGACGACTTACTGCATCACACGCTCGGTTTCCTCGACGCGGGGGATGCGGTGCAGACTTGTGTGCTCTCCCGGCGCTGGCGACACCTCTGGAGGCCAATCCCTTGCCTCCGCATCACCGACATCGAGGCGTTCCGTAGCGTCGAGAAGCTCAACAGGTTCGTGGATCAGCTGCTCCTGCTCCGTGATGCAGGCTCCGTCCTCGACGAGTGCGAGCTCGACCTTCGTGGGCTTCTGCGGCTGGACAACGCGCTCGTCGACCTCTGGATGCGACGAGTTTTGGCATGCAATGCCACGGTGCTGCGAGTCCATCTCTACGCTAATCTGCCCGCCTCTCAGGAAGAACCGCTCGTCATATTGGGCGACCAGCCTTTCCTCTCCCAACACCTGGTGAGATTAGAGCTCAGTGGCGTCTATCTGGAAGAAAGACTGTTTGATTTCTCGAGCTGCCCTGCGTTGGAGGATCTGAAGATCGCTGATTGTGTCCTCCATACTGATAAGATATTCTCCCGATCCTCGAAACATATTAGCATCAGGGGTTGTCAGTTTCTCTGGGATATGTGCCCAACTCAGCTTTCTGCTCCAAATCTTGTTTCACTGCAACTGCATGACTGCAACATGATTCCAATTCTTGAAAGCATGCCAGCATTAGAAACCGCGTCTGTCAATCTTGGCCGCGTATATGAGGAATACTGTGATATCTGTGATAACAGTGGCCTTGAACTTGAAGAATGTGAGTGTGGGATGATCGTGATTTACTGGGATGATGATAATGACCGTAAACGTGATTTCTCTGTGTTTCTTGGAGGTCTGTCCAGCGCTACATGTCTGGAATTGATAGCTTCCCCTGAAATGGTATGTTTCTACTAGTTGCTTTCAGCTTGCATGATCACATTTCATGCCCATCATTTCATCTTGTACGATGAATTAAGCTTAAACCATTCTTACTTTGTTGCACTTTGCACAGGTTACATTCAGAAGGGATCTGCGGTGCTGCCCTACATTTAATAAGCTAAGATCTTTGTTACTCAAGGACTGGTGTTTGGTTGCTGACTACCAAATACTACTCTACTTTCTCCATCACACACCAGTTCTAGAGAAACTCACTCTTCAACTTTCTAAGGTACATACATGTTCTACTAGCAATTACGATGTGTATTTCTTTACTAGTACAAATGCCCGTGCGTTGCCACGGGACGCAAATTTTATTTTTAAATACACATACATAAGGGATGTATATTTCCTTACTGGAAAAACATTCCTTCTATCAAAGAACTTCAATGGAATCATCTTTGTCCACACTATGGTTTAACTATATTCTCATTGTAGGCACATGTGTTTATAAAGAAACTGAGCATCCAGCGATAAAGCGAAAGTATTATTATATTTTTCAACCAAGTAGTCACATAAATCTCGTTACGTGCATAAATCTATCAATTAAAAAGCAACATTAATAACACATATGTACTAAATAGCTAGACCTTTAATTTAGGCTGCCAAGCCTACACTTCAGCTTCATTTTGTCTTGCAATGAATGCCCACTCCTTTCTTACCACTTCAGGCAACACCAAGCACCCACTTGATTCTCTCCCTTCTTGTGCTGCAAATCTCTCTCCACACCACCACACTGCTTTCTTCATCCTATCAATGTTCTACACCATTATCTTGCAAACTGCTTTTGGGATATTAGAATAATTTAATCTCATCATGATTATTAATCAAGCAAAATTCTTTACCTTTTTTTCCAATTACATTCCAAGTATTAAGAAATATATCATGGCTCATACATGCTTGAAATATACTACTCGATAAAATTATATAAGTATATCATACAATATAGTATCCTTAAAAAACCCATTGAAATTCCCTGACACACCAAACTGATTACTTCAAAAACTATGTGACTCGCTCCATAGTACATATTAGATTCAAATAAACAAAAACTTATATGAGGAAAACAAAAACTAATAAACAAATTTATCAGAAATACAAATTGTAATCAAAGGAAAGATAAGTTCAGGTGTGTTTTTCTTGCTGTCTTATGTTATATCGTCAGTAGCTAAAAAGGCACATATTGTGTCAGCTTCATGAAATCTATTTGGCCATGATACTTTGATGGGAATGCAGAAAACCAAGCGAACCAAAAAAGCGTCGATTGATGTTATGCCATTCCAGTTGACTCGTCTCTTCAATCCCATTACTTTCTTTATCAACTTCTTAAATGCTTGAAAGAATCAGCGACTCAATAATTCACATCTGATAATCATTACATATGATAGGTTACAACAATAGGTTACAATATATTGATCGATTGCAAAATATGAAAGAATACAGAACAACATGCCTTATAAGCTTCGGTCATTATGCACATAATGTATCATAGTAGTCATAGAAGAAATTTTTTTGATATGAGGTGGCTACACTATAAGATGGAGCATGTGCGCATCGCTTTTCTTTAAACGAAACAAGCATACATCAGAAGAGAGGACACTTATCTCTTGAGTTATAATTCCAGAATACAATGCAACCATCTTTTTGACGATGTCTCCATTCATCTTCTTGATGGTGTTCAACTGTGGCCCCTTTTTTGAACCATGTCTACTGCATATTTGCATAAAAATATAGGGAAACTTCTGAGTAATGATCCACAATGAATCGCTGAAAACAGTACAAACAAATGTCAGGTTGGCTGATAAGTGTGATTGTTAGATGTGGCCTAGAATTCATTCGTCTCGGTACCTCTTTCTTCTTGACGCTCCCTCCGGCCACTGGACATCATCCATGGAAGCCGCCGGCCATGGAGACAAAGGATCTCAGGCTAGCAAGCCATCAACAATTTCACCTGGTATGTATGATCTCAAGGCGCTATTGGCAGCTGAGGTGTATACCATCACCCCATTAAGCATCTCAAATGCATATGACTAAGCAAATGTGTTATTTTGTGGGGTAGGAACAAACTTGAGGAAAAGGGAAAAAGAAATTGAAAATTGGCACCGGTTTACCTATGCTTCGATAGATTAAAAAATGAGCTATCATTCACATAGTACTTTCATGGTAACGACACAAACAAATGAGTAAGAAAAATCATATTCGAAATGGAAACGACACAAAAACTAACACACCATGGACCTAACCTCCAAATCCTTCTGCCCCAAATCAAAACCAGAACACGCCACTCAGGGGGAAAACTCAAGATTTACTTGAAATTTGGACAGACTCAAGGACTGTTACAAACTACCAGATGGCGGACGGAACTCGGCGACGACCTAGCATTGCTCGGAGCCCCAACACAATATGTTTAAACTTACAATATTCAGCTAGCCCTCTAAATTATATACCATGGAGAGCAAATTTAGATGGCTAGCTTAAAACTGAATCAAGTGGAAATATACCAGGTCTGTCGGGGGGAAGACCCCGGGTAGGGCAATGGACGCGGAGCAGCCGGCTGGCCACTGGCCGGCTCGCGGCAAAGGCCGGCTGAGGAGCAGCCGGCTGGCGCCGTGGCCGGCTGGTCCGAAAGCCGGCTGGCTCTAGGTCCTAGTCGGCCCGGCTACGGCCGCCAATGCTGTAGCCGGGCCGGCTTCTACAAGCCATATCCGACGGGGGTCCGTACCTCGGACCGACTCGAGGCTGGCGAGTCTTGCACTAGAAGGAACCGGGTTGGTGATCCGGGTTCCCAAAGTCCACGCTGACTTCATCTTCCGTAAAGCGCGGGGCACTGTGGAGCAATAGTGCCACGCGCCGGACAGGTCATCATGGCTTACGACGTGCCGTACAGGCTACAGTGGCTGACGGCGACAGAGACACCTCCTCTCCATACCGCTGACCTGGGCAGCCGGATGGGACAGGCCATGACGCCTCAACGGCTCCCGACGTCACCGCCTCGGGAAGGAGCGGAGCCGAAGCCGGCCAAGCCGGCTAGTAGACTATAGGGTCTTATATGTAAAGTGCCGGTGCCTATATAAGCCGCACTACCCCTCTCGTGCAGGAGAGGATCGATCACTTATTGCTTTCACCTACCTACAACGCTGCCCTGTGAGAGAGACCTTCGTCTCCCTTAGCCTCTCAGGGCCAGCCGGACACAGCTCTAGGAGCACCACTGTCATCGTGTGACATCTTATACACTCTAGCAGGAGTAGAGGTTTTACCTCCACCGGAGGGCCTCGAACCTGGGTACGTCGCCGTGTCGCTCGTGCCCATACCCGCTTCCGGATACCGCCGTGAGATCTCTCGAGAGCCCCTTCGATTAGCCACCCTATGGCATATGCCGTGACGATACCACGACATTTGGCGCCCACCGTGGGGCCTTCGACATCCTCGGCCGGTGTCTTCATCCGGACGGGCCTCACCATCACCACCGGCGAGCGAGTCGCCTCGGGCTTGATCCGGAGATTCGGCTCCTCGACTCGCGTCGGCCGACAACGCTGGCTGCTTCGCCGACCGGCCCTTCCCAGCCGGCGGCAGCGTCATCTCCTTCGGCGGATACGACGTCTACGTCGCTACCGTCGCACCGCCGCGCTACCCGCGGCAGGTGCTGCGCTGCGCCAGCCCTCCTCCGCGAGCCGGCTGCAGCGCTCCCGTCAGCCCCGCCGTCGTGCAAGTCATGATGGCTGGCGAGGAAGTCACCAAGAACCCGCGCACCCGCGGCTCCAACCTGGAGCGCAACGTTGACCCCAACGCCTCCGGCTCGGGCCCAAAGGCGCCACCACCACCGTCCCGGCTGGAGCAAGTCCGGGCAAAGCTGAGCACCCCGCTCACCACCGGCGCCGGCACCGACGCCGCCGCCGTCGAGGCAGACCCGGAGGCGCACCGCGTGCTCCTCCTCAGCGGACCGAGGAGCTGGCTGCTGCTAAGCGCCGATGGGACATCACCCGGCCGCGAGTACAACCGCGCCCACGGCCTCACCCCGAGCGGCGACAACCCCGGCCGAGCCGGCGAGATCCGCCGCGAGGCCGCGACCTAGGCGCCGAGATCGACCGCGACGGCACGGACGAGCCGGCTCCATCCATGGAGCTGCCCATCTACAACACCCCCGACAAGAACATGCTCGCGGCCGAGGCCGCCGCAGAAGAGCTGCACCGCCTCGAAGGCGAGGAGCTACGCCGCCAGACTGCGCGGGTGGCTGATTTGGTGAAGGCTGCCACCGGCGGTCAAAAGACCCCGTGTATGCCCGAGACCCTAGAGCTTCTCACGCTCGTGGTGCCGCGAGCAACGCCGAGGACACGGCCGAGTCCGCCTCCCGGCACCTAGCCGGCGCAACGACTCCCGCGCCACGCATGCAACCTCAAGCCGGCCGAGCCACCAACCAGGCGGCGGCAGCAGCCGCGGCCGGGCCCCACCAAGCAGGAACCGGGAGCAAGACTCCGAGCCTCGACGCCCACATCGGCCGGCTCCGAAGCCGGGCGGCGCTCGCCGGCCGGCCCACTCCCGGCCGGGCCCGCGCATCGAGCT
>NC_061510.1:374317971-374348013 GCF_022539505.1 Lolium rigidum
CGCCCCAGCCCGAAGATGGAGATTCCGAAGTTCCAAGTAAGCCCGGCGGCGGCCCGGCGAGAACCGATGCGCTGCAGCCCGAAGATGGAGACTTCGAAGTAAAAAGAAAGAAAGATCGGCGGCAGCCGCAAGAACCGACCGCCCGCACTGAAGATGGAGATATCGAAAAAATCAAGTTTACGCGCGGCCGCCAACCTAAGCCGGCAGCCGACGGCCGATAGCCGGCAAAGGGGAAGGCACAAGACTAAAGACTCACCCGCCAAGCCGCGGTCGAGCGCGCTAAGTTCCTCCAACCACCGCTTGGCGGTGGCCGATAGCTCGTTGGATTTGGTGGTCACCTCTTCGTGAAGCGCAAGCCGCTGCTTCTCCACCTCGTCCAGCCGCTCGCTCAGCTCCGCCGGCTTCTCCTCCCCGTCCTTCTTGAGGGCGGCAAGCTCCTTGAGGTGGTTAGCCTCAGGCTGGCGCAGCCGCTCAGCTCCCCGTCAGCCACCTTCAGCTTGGCGGCAGCAGCCCGGTTCGCCTCCTCGCTCGTGACGCATTGAGCGCGGGCAACTCGGAGGTCCGACTCCAGCTGTGGGATCCGGGCGGCCTCAGCTGCAAGCCGGCAAAAGTGAAGCCGTCAGTACAAAAAAGAAACTCAACAGAAAAAGCAAAGTCAAAAGAAAGAAGGCCTCACCCTTTACAGCCTCCAGTTCGCGAGCCAAGCCGGCTCGCTCGATCTTGGCCTTGTGGTAGCTGGTCACCACCTGGTTGTACAGGAAGGTGCGCCGCTCCTCAACCGTCTGAAAAAATCAGTTGCTTAGACGAAACCCGGACCGGCTTCAAGCAGTCGGCCCACGTCTCGGAGGGCTACCAGGATAACAATAAAATTGCAAAAGAAAAGAAAACACACCTTCTCGGCATCCTCCAGCGTCGCCAGCTGGGCAAGGGTCTCAGCGGCCTTGGTCTTGAGGCTGGCGCGATAGCCGGAGAAAAGCATCTTCATGGGCGCCTTGCCGGGCTGCCCCTCCCGGCTGATAATCTCGCGGAGTTCGCCCGATGCCATGCCTTCTCCATAGTCCCGGCCGAGCCAAGGCGGAGTCGGAGGCGGACGGCACAGCCACCGGCCGGGCGCCCTTCGCCACATGAAGGCCTTCGGCACGGGCCCGCTGGACCCTCTGTCCTCACCCGGCGCCCGGGAGTCGGCGTCCTTCGAGCGCGTGGCTCCCCCTCGCCGGCTCCTTCCCGGTCGGCTCCCTCCTCGTCGGCTCCGAAGATGGAGGCGGCGCGGTTGAAGCGGTCGGCCCGGTGGGAGCCGGTCCCTTCCGGGCGCTCTCCGGCACCACGACGTTGGGCGCGGGCCCGCCGACTCCGGTCGCGAGGCGGCGCGGCCCGCCGGCGCCGGCTCCGGCTCGGCCGTGCGCTCCACAAACGGGGCACGGCGGCGGGAACATGTCGTCCAAGGTCGGCCGGCGCGCCGGCTGACCCCGGTCTCCACCGCTGGCGCCTTAGAAGGCGCGGGCTGAAGAAGACGCCCCGCAGAAGGCGGCGTGCCCGCAGGGCGGCACGTTGGCAGCCCGGCGGCGTGCGCGCGCGCGCCGAAGGCTGCGGGTCGGCTCCCTCCTCTCGCCGCGGAAGCGGCGACGCGACGGGAGGAGCTTGCCTGAGAGCCGCCTCCCGGGTAGAGATTTGATCGCAGCCCTAGCCAAACAAGCAAGAAAAGATAAGTACAAAAAGGAAAGAAAAGGAATCAAAACAACAGAGGAAAAAGAACTCACCCGGCTTTCTCCGGAACCTTCTTGGGCGCAAGCCGGCGCTGCTTCTTGACTCTCGCCTCCGTGGCAGCCGTAGACCCGCTGCCGGCCCGCTTCTTCCCCTTCGGCTTGGAAGTCGCCGTGCCCGCGGGCGGCACCGCGCGCGAGGCACCGGCAGGATGGGCCCCGTGCCGGATTCGGCCGGCTCCGCTCGCGGCTGCTCCTGCTCCTGCTCGTGCTCCGGCGAGGGCGGCGGGTTGTGTTCCCCCAGCCGCCCCGATCCCGCACCTCCGGCGGATCATCGTCGCCGGCTTGGTCGCCGGCTGGGTCGACCGGGTCGACGTGATCCGGCGTCCAGACCTTCGTCGCCCAGTCGCCATCCTCGATGCCTTGGCGAGTGAAAAGCTGAAAGGAACAAGATAAAATCGAGTCGGCCACGCAGCCGCAAGCCGGAAGACGGCAAAAACATCAAACTTACCAGTTCAGGCGGATGCTTCCGGTCGTAGGGCGGCAGCCCCCAATCCCAGCTGTCGGGCATGTTGGCCTTGGTGATGTTGTTCACCCGGTGAGCCACCTGCAGCTGGGAAAGCTCCGCCTTCGATGTCCGGGTCGGGTCGAGCCGGCCGGACATGTGGCCAATCTTGTGGATGCGCCACTGGAGCGGTATGACCCGGCGCGAAATGTAGGTGCAGAGGAGGTCCTCAGCGCTAAGCCGGCCGCTCGTGACGCACTCACTCAGAAAGTCACTCAGGAGGTTCACCTCCGCGTCCGGGTCCGAGGACTTGGCGTTGCAGCCCCAGTTGATCCGGCCGACTGGCGGAGCCGGGTTGTATTCCGGCAGGTTGAGCCGGTCGAAGGCCGGGCTCGCATTCCGCACATAGAAAAGACATCTGCCAATTCTTTACGGAATCGACGAGTCGGAATCTTCGGGAAGTGCGTACCCGTGCGGGGATAGATGGAGGCGGCGCCGCAGGTCCTCGGGCGGCCGTCGGTCGTTTGCGCCTTGAGGTAGAAGAGCCGGCTCCAAACTCCACATCCGGCCACAAGCCGGCGTAGCCTTCCATGAAGGCCACGTAGCAGGCGAGGAGGATCATGGCGTTAGCCGGCAAGTGATGCGGCTGCAGGCCGAAATGGTCGAGGAAGCGGCGGAAGAAGTTGGAAGCCGGCAGACCCAACCCACGGTCGAGGTGCGCGCCGAAGACCACGCGTTCGCCGGGCTCCGGCCGAGGCTCCATCTCCGCGCCCGGCGCCCTCGTAATCACCCCCGCCGGGATGCGGCGGAGGCGCACCAGCCGGGCGATGTCGTCCTCCCGCATGTAAGATCCTTTCCAAAAACCACTCGGCTGGGCCATCGAAGACGAAGAAGAAGAAGAGGTCTAGGAGAGACGGAAGGGCGAAGAAGAACCGCTCCTCGCCGGAGGAGACCGTGGCGGAGAAGGGCGCGCCGTCGATGCGCGTGGCCCCGTGGCGCCGGGTTGACGGGCTTGCGGCGACGGCACGGCGGAGGATCGTCGGGGCAGCTGCTCGCCAAGGTTCGCCAGGGGAGCGGAAGAAGAAGTCGCACCGGAGCGGCGAAGAGCTCGAGCGGGGAGAGGTTGCGAGGCAGGAGCGCGAGGAGGAAGAAAGGTCCAAGTACCGCCTCGATGCCTCCCCCGCGGCTTTTAAAGCCCTCAGGCGCGGGCGGTTGGCCTCCAAGTGGCCGACGTGGGCCACGTCTCCGGATTTACTGCGCCGTAACTCCTCCCACGACCGCTACCGTTACCAGAAACCGCCACACCACGTCGCCCACAACCGCATCGGATCCGGAGGGACATTGATGTGACCAGACGAACCGACCGCCGGAGCCGGGCGTCGGAGCCGGTCAAGTCGGGCGCGAGGACCCGAGGCGGCGGAGACCCCGGCGCCGGCAAGCCGGAGCCGGACGAAGTTCCACTCGAACCAAAATTCATCGGCAAGGCGGAGGCGCCGTCGGATCTTGCGAGAAAGCAAAAACTATACAAGTGTAAAAGCGGCCGGTCGGGAGCAGCCGGCGGGAACGAGCCGGAGGAGGGCGCAGCCGGCTGAATGAAAATTCTCGGTCGGCCCCTCCAAGTGCCGTCGAATATATTCAAGAAGCCGGAAAACCTGCCTAGGTCCTTCTAAACGCAGGACCTTGCCGGCCCGGGGGCTAATGTCGGGGAAGACCCCGGGTAGGGCAATGGACGCGGAGCAGCCGGCTGGCCACCGGCCGGCTCGCGGCAAAGGCCGGTCGAGGAGCAGCCGGATGGCGCCGTGGCCGGCTGGTCCGAAAGCCGGCTGGCTCTAGGTCCTAGTCGGCACGGCTACGGCCGCCAATGCTCGTAGCCGGGCCGGCTTCTACAAGCCATATCCGACTGGGGGTCTGTACCTCAGACCGACTCGAGGCTGGCGAGTCTTGCACTAGAAGGAACCGGGTTGGTGATCCGGGTTCCCAAAGTCCACGCTGACTTCATCTTCCGTAAAGCGCGGGGCACTGTGGAGCAATAGTGCCACGCGCCGGACAGGCCATCATGGCTTACGACGTGCCGTACAGGCTACGGTGGTCGACGGCGACAGAGACACCTCCTCTCCATACCGCTGACACGGGCAGCCGGATGGGACAGGCCATGACGCCTCAACGGCTCCTGACGTCACCTCCTCGGGAAGGAGCGGAAGCCGAAGCCGGCCAAGCCGGCTAGTAGACTATAGGGTCTTATATGTAAAGTGCCGGTGCCTATATAAGCCGCACTACCCCTCTCGTGCAGGAGAGGATCGATCACTTATTGCTTTCACCTACCTACAGCGCTGCCCTGTGAGAGAGACCTTCGTCTCCCTTAGCCTCTCAGGGCCAGCCGGACCACGACTCTAGGAGCACCACTGCATGCTGTGTGACATCTTATACACTCTAGCGAGGAGTAGAGGTTTTACCTCCACCGGAGGGCCTCGAACCTGGGTACGTCGCCGTGTCGCTCGTGCCCATACCCGCTTCCGGATACCGCCGTGAGATCTCTCAGGAGCCCCTTCGATTAGCCACCCTATGGCATATGCCGTGACGATACCACGACAAGGTCAACGTTGAAGTACATATATCTTGAGGACACGCTGCTACACGTCTTCAACTTGACAGAGGAGGAAGCCGTACCATCTGGTTCAACCTGCATTTGGTTGAAAAAATATTCAACAACATTCAGTAAGCAAAATTACACCTTCTTAGTTTGCCCATTATAAAATAAAACATGATTCAGGCATCAGTCCAAGGATTCATGCCTTAAGAGAAAACAAGTAACCTCCAGTAACAATCCATAATTCAGATTGCATCTATATATGTACAGGTAATATGCTAGAATAAAATTCATATTAGAGATTTTTGTGAAGAAAAACAATCTTCAAAGGGTTATGGGATGCGATGTGGACCACCAGAAGCAAGCCATGTTATTCTAGTCAGAGCTACATATAGTTTTGTTAAACGAAGCCTATCTGCCAATTTTACCAACAAAACAACATTGCTGGAAGATTAGAGAAATCGTGCAAAAAGAGCAATGGAAATATTAAGAATTTACAGAAGAAGAAAAGTAGGGCCTAAATAGAATGGTGCACCATGCTATCACACATGGCAGACCAACTCTCACCAACATAAAATTCATCTTCAATGTTCTCATTTATTGGCAGTTTATGTCACCTCCTCACACAAAGAACTGTAGTAACCAATTACAGGAAACATACTTGTTGGCATGAAATTGAACGGCGCCAGGCAATGATCTGGCAGATGGATCTGCAAGTATTCATTAGGACATGGTTGTTGCCTGATTAGGAAGCTGTTCCTTGTGATCTCCAAGTAATCTAAGTATTCTTGGCATATTGCCGCTGTTTCGGCAGCTCAAACATAATCATGTTCTACAAGGAGGAGATGCCATTAGATTAGAGGATATCACAAATTTTGCAATGCGCCATCTTCAATATCATATAAACACCAATTTTATCAATTAAATATCTCACATTAACTGCAAGTAGAAAACTGAACGTTTTAAGTGCTAGTTGTCTAAGGGAAATTATCATGCTGCTCATTCGCTTCGATGGTTAAATTTAAATCACACTATATAACTCTTAGGTCACCCCTATAATAGACAATCCAATCGGTAAGTGCAAATATCGGCTCATTGCCAAGGAAAAGGATGCCAAGAATTAGCTGCAAACAACATGAACTAACTGAGCTTGGATGGTTACAGGAAATTATTAAAACTAATGCAGTTACAGTACCAATGAAAGCACCAAGTTTATCTCCTATAAAGTTTCACCTATTAGGAGAGCAGAACACAAGATAACAGTGCTAATAAATAAATATTTCCTTCTCAACCTGCAATATATAAGCCATTGTGCGAAAAAAAAAGAGTAACTAAAATTCCACAAGTAAATATTTGTTCGTAAAGTGGAAAGAGGTACAAAATGAGGAAACTTCCCTATCACAGAATGTGTAGTGTAAAAGGTAGCTAAATGATGTTATGCATAAGTATAAGAATCAGCAAAGCCTTTTTCGTACTTGATCATAAATTTGCAACCCATAAAAACAATCATCAATCTATTTTATACAAGAAAATGCAGAAACAAGACCGGTAGGATTTATATACTGATCATTGCAAAGAAAAATATTAGGAGATTGCTACCTTGTGAAAAGAGGTTGAAAGAGGAGAATGGTCAGACTCCTTTCGCACGTGCATCCTAAGCCTGTATCACTCCAAATACAATCTCCGTTTGTATGCATCAACTGGAATGAGGTCTCAAGAGGAAATCTAAATTGGGATGATGTTCACTGATTCGTACCAGTGGTTGATGAGCTGTGCTCCTTGGTGAGCTGCCACATCCATATAATGGTACGGTCGCATCGACAGGAGGCGCAAACACCAGCTTGGCATGCTTGCAGTCCTTCGGTTATGGGCGGCAGGCATGTGTCTAGTGGCGGCCGACGCCTTCGACGCCATCCCCGCCATCGCAATTTCGAGGGTTTCCTCCTGCATTCGGAAAAGGGTCAGTTGATTTAGACAGAATCAGGGGAAGGGGGAGAAAGAACACGCATGGGCGAACCCTACAGCAAGACCCGTCCCTGTTCCCATGGCCATGCTCCACCGAACCCACCCCATCTCTATGGCCAAGATCATCCATCCCCGTCACCCATGGTGTCGACGTCTTAGACTCGTAGTAGTAGGGATCTGGTACATGCTTATGTCGCTCCCCGCCGCCATGGCTCACCTGACGCGGCCTCCACCAGCGACCTCGACCCAGCGCCGCCGCGGCCGGTCCCTTCCTCGTAAATGTGTTGTAAATGGGTTTCTATCGCGGGAATAGGGATTTTTCAGGGAAAATAAAACAGAAAAAAAGAAATTGGAAATAAATTGCTGATGTGGAGCAGCAGGGCTCGCTACCATAACCTCCACACACGCTGCTTCTATTGCAATGGGCTGAAAACGAGTTTCTATTAGATGTCAAATGAACCACACCTGTTCACTGCCGTCCGCCGTCCAAAGCTGCCAAATAAATCAAGAAAGAACTTGTTATCCAGTGGAGAGTCACCTGGAGGAGGCGGGCATGGATGGTCCGTGGCGAGCTTCTGCACCAATTTGATACATTACCAATCAAGCTTCAACATGAAATACATATGAAATCATGGCCGTTGAATGCCATCCTCTAGATTTGACTGAGTCCGCCGTGCCGTGGAAGGCCATCCTCTAAATTTGACTGAGTCCGCCGTGACGTTGAACATCTGGTTCATCCCAGTTTGCACGTCGTTGGTCAGGTCCACATCGTTCAGGGTTGGGCTCTCTAGAATCCTAACAACCTGAAAGATGGTCCAAGAAGGTCCATGGTGAGATATGCACCGTAAAAATTTGTGGTTGCCAGCTTGTTATGGTGTTTTAGTCTGTACCTGCCCAATTTTGAGCCTCCTTGCAGCCGAGTGCCAGAACATCTTCACATCGGCAAAGTTATCGGCGAGCAAAGGGTCCACCACCTCCTCAAAATCATGTTCATCAACCGCGCGGGTGAGCAGCGGCCTCGACTGCGTTAAGAATTTGGATACATCATGTTGTCACAATTACTGATACAAATAACAAAGTGCCACTACTGCTATATCATCTTACCCACTCCACCAGGCTCTCATCATCGAGGGGACAGGACGAGTCCACAGGTTTCCGGCCGGTGATGAGCTCCAAGAGCACGGTGCCAGAGGAGAACACGTCCGATTAATTTCTCCATCAGCTTCCCTGTCGATGTGTGCTTCGGGGACAAATACCTACATTCAGCACAAATTCAGAGTTGACACTCATGTAAGTTCCCCATTTTCTTTCCCCTTGCTGAGATGAATGACCGTGCAACATGCCTATTTCAGAAGACAAAACCATTGATTCTCATGTAGCAAGCACTTTAGTGATTACACCAAAACATCAAATATTCCATTGAAAGGGTAAACACAATTCAGATCTCAGACCAAACAAAAATATGAATTGAAGTAGAACTTTTAGTCTTTTAGAATATATCAACTTAAGTAGTTCCGGCTGATACAAAAAAATTCCTAGTACAATGTGGAAGTAAGCTGCAGGTATGAAACAACAAACAAAACAACGTTGAGCAAATACACTCCATGTACGAATAAATAAACCACAATACTCATTTCTTTTCCCAAATTGGTGTCTCTAACTCTATAAAACTGAGCAAGATTAAAATGTAAAAATGCTATGTCACACAACAAAGGGCTCTTGCACTTCCACAGTTGACAAAATTGTGTGTCCAAAATCATAGTATAAATCAAATTTGTCAGACTTAACTATGCAAGGGTTGGCCCAGTTATACACTTATACAAATTTAAAACAATGGGATATCCTGAGAAAAGCAAACATTGGGAAGAGAAGGAGAAATAGAGAAATAATGTTACCGGGTGATACACGACCCCGTTAGCTTCCGTTGACCACTGGTGGTGAACTGGGGCGTGCGTGGAGGAGAGGTACATGCTCTGAACCATGAAACCTGCATTGTATAAACAAAAAATCAGAGAGCTACAGAAGCTTAATTTACCATATATTCACTGCATCAATGTAGCCGATATAGTAAGGTGCTTGTAGGTGTTGTGCTTGAATGCTAGCTCTATACATCTAGACAATATACCAAGATAGCTAGCTTGTATGTGCGTGAGTGCTACCGACATCAATCTAGCAGTCTAGCTTGTACGTGCAAGTTTCACAAGACAAAAGTATATCTCTCCCTTTTTTGAAGAAAAATGCTGCAGATTTTCTCCATTGCCTTTCTTACTATCTCACGAATTATGAAAACTCTCCAACCATAATATGCAGTATTAGTGAAATGGCAGTAGGTTGGGACTGCTTACCTTGGCACCCGCCCGTATCTTGACATGCTCTCAGTTCCGCGAGGAGACTGGGCGTGAGGGATACAGTTGTGCACACGGCCGCGGCATAGGAGATGCTGCAAGGACGTCGCGCATGGACAAATCCTGGTCAAGACGCCGACGAGGATGCGCGGTACATCGCGACCTGGCCGATGAGGTCGACCTCGCGTGGATTCAGACTGGCGAGGTGTAGGCGGGACTCCGGCTTGAGGAGGCTGGCGGAGGGAGCGCAGTGAGGGGCTGGAATCGCATCGCCAGTCCTAGGCCGCAGCGGAGGGAGCGTCACCCGGCGAGCTCGAGCTCCGCTTGATGGGCCGAAGACGCGAGGGGGGTGGGCGCGGGCTGGCCCTGCTCCATGGGATGGATGCGGGGAGAGACGGGGATCGACTTGGCGACGGTCGGCTGGCCAGGGGCAGGCGGAGGCCGGAGGCCGAAGCAGCCAGGTGCGGCGGCGGCGGAGGATGTGCGGGAGGAACCCTACGCTTCTGTTTCTATCACGGGGGAGGATGACGAGCTCAGGGTCGAGGGGCAAAGGGTTTCGGGTGCTGGTAGGTTTAACGATCTAGTAGCTGGGCTTCGGCCCAGTTAAGCCCATGCGGAACGACCGAACGACGAAGCGAACGACCAAAATCTTGACGTATTGGCTTGGCAGAATAAGGAACAGGTTGATTCTTTTTAAGTAGTGTAGATAAACTATATGATGCATGATCAATCTTACAAAGTATTTTATTCACCGCAGGAACCCAAATCAGGCCTAGAATTGGAAGGCAGCAGCTCAATGGAGCAGTCACTTACACTGAAGCAACTTAAGATAGTCGAAGTTAAATGTCATATTATTGATGAGCGGGTTCATAATATTTCAAAGATCTTGAGTTCCTGCAGCATCTCCCTTGCCAAGATTATCATCCAAAAGCTTTAATTAGTACGCACAGCTTCAGTGTATCCTGCTGTACTTAAATGAAAGCTAGCGATGAAAAACTGTCATAACAACCTTTTGATTAGTATCCGTGTTGCTTCTTTTGCCTACGAATCTGAACTAGCGCTGGTGGTGCATTATGTTTTTGCGATGGTTGGATCATTTTGTTGATCTCCACTGCTCTGCTCCTGTTCTTGAATTTTGTATGAGTAGTCTGCAAGAATCAAAATACAGGCTTGTCTGAAGTGTCTAACCTGTCGCAATTGGCTATTGAGTATTTCCTGTTGAGATCTCTTTCCTGTTTAAGCATTCCAGTTTATGGAACATGCGTATTGCTCAGATCAGTATAGTTGCGCATGTTCATTCTTTCCATTGACAACACCCATATACTAGTGGACTGGTTGCCATGCAGTATTTTATTTTTGCAAATACATGCCATGTAGCCAACTGTTAATTATCTGCGCTGCAGCAATGCACGCAGACTAGAAAACCTTCAAACTTGATGTTCATCTCTTGAATTTGAATGCCTTATTTTGCATGCATTGAAACAGAAACAACATGTGTATTGTAGGTCTTGCTGTAATATGTTTGGGATCATAAATTTTTTCATTTTCTTATACACAGTTAATACCTGCTGCTTGCTAGAAACGGGTTGCACGTGGGATGTGTATCGTATCGGAATGTCATATAATTGATGACCTGGTTCATTGTATTACGAAGATCTTGAGTTCCCCTTGCGGAAATTAATAAAAAAGCTTTAGTTTCACTGTATTCTGCTCTGTATTTATATGAAAGCAAACACTGAAAACCTGTCATAAGTTCGTTCCAAGGTAGAATTTCCATCACATTATAATAAACTTATTTTGTGTAAGTGGATCCAATTATTTGACAAAAGTATGTCCAGTTGTTTGATTGAATTTCTTTTCCCTCGTGTGGAACTTTGGATAAATGTGAGCAGCTGAGCCACCTTATATGGTTTATGTACTTAAAGTTATATCGTTTCTTTGTATGAACTTTTACAGCTACTATGATAAGCACCACACGTTGAGTTGTGAGTTGTATCATACTATGCTAGTACCACATATTGAGTTGTAATATAATGCAATAGTGACCGACCCATTTGTGTTGCTGGATTTGCTATGCAGTATGGTCATTTTTTTCTTCAATTTATTAATATTTATAGTAGCCCTAGGATCAAATAAATAGAAACTAATACCTCCATCCCAAGGCTTAAGGCCTATTTTTTCAGAAAGTCAAACTATGTTAAGTTTGACTAAGTTCTTATAAAAAATCATTAACATGCCAAATACAAAATTAATATTATTAGATAGATAATGAAACATATTTTCATGTGCTATCTACAAAATATCATATTTATTGATAGTTTATTCTAAAAGTTTGGTCAAACTTTACTTGCTTTGACTTTTTCAAAAAAATATAAGCCTTAAGCCTTGGGGTGGAGGTAGTACATGCTTTTAAAGATTTTATTGAGAGAAACTTTTTAAAGATTTATCAAAAAATAAAAAATATACTGCAACTTCTTATTGGGTCGCATTTGCTGCGGCCCATTAAGCCACCCTTTCAGTTTCAGGCGGCGTGGCGCTCGCTCACGCAGCGGGAGCAATCGGAGCTCCCGTTTATCACTGAGCAACAGAGGTACTGAGGTAGCCGTCCTCTTCGTCCGACCTCTCTTTTCCGCCGGCGCCCCGTGCCACAGTAAGCTGAGGTAGTGTCGTGGTGATGCACTGAGAAGCTCTGGTTCTCTCCCCGTTCTTTTTTTCCTCTTCCAAGGAAATCCTCGCACCACTCCTTACCCCTTGCGTGAACCCCATCTCTCTTTGTTGCTCCGCAGTATCGACACCCGATACCTGTTTGACGCAATGTCTCGCCGGTGCAAGACCACGAAAGCGTCGACGACGGGCTGCGAAGACCGCCTCAGCGCCCTCCCGGACGCCTTACTGCAGCACTTGCTCGGCTTCCTCGAGGCAGGGGAGGCCGTGCGGACGTGCGTGCTCGCCCGTCGCTGGCGCCACCTCTGGAGGCCCATCCCCCGCCTCCGCGTCACCGAAGTCGAGGCATTCCGGAGTGTCGAGAAGCTGAACTTCTTCGTGGACAAGCTGTTTCTCCTCCGTGACACCTGCTTCGTCCTCGACGAGTGTGAGCTCGATCTCCGTGGGCTCTTGCGGCTGGACGACGCCCTCGTCGACCTCTGGATCCGGCGCGTTCTGGCATGCCGTGTCCGGATTCTGCGGGTCCATATCTACACTAATGTGCCCACAAATCAGGGCGAGCCGCTCGTCAAACTGGTCGACCAGCCTCTCATTTCCCAGCACCTCGTGCGACTAGAGCTCGGCGGTGTCTAATTGGAAGAAAGATTTCTTGATTTCTCGAGCTGCCCGGCGTTGGAGGGTCTGAAGATCGCTGATTGTGTCCTCAGTACTGATAGGATTTCATCCCCCCAATCCTTGAAGCATCTTAGCATCATAGGCTGAAGATCGCTGATTGTGTCCTCAGTACGTCGAATAAAGTTTAAGCTGCTCTTAATGATTTGTACTTTGCACAGATTATATTCAAAAGAGATCTGCGATGCTGCCCTACATTTAGTAGGCTAAGATCTTTGTCACTCACTGACTGGTGTTTGGTTGCTGACTTTAAGATACTACTGCACTTTCTGCATCACACACCAGTTCTAGAGAAACTCACTCTTCAACTTTGTAAGGTATACATATGTTTACTAGTAATTATGATGTGTATTCCTTGATAAACTATGATGCATGCTAAATTTATAAAGTATTTTATTTGGTGCAGGAACCCAAATGGGACATAAAATTGAAAGCCAACAATTTTATGGAGCGATCACTTGCAATGAGGCAACTTAAGATAGTCGAAGTTAAATGTCATATTATTGATGACCGGGTTTATCGTCTTGCGAAGATCTTGAGTTCCTGCAGCATATCCCTTGCGGAAATTAATATAAAAAAGCTTTAGTAAGTACTGTTTCACTATATTCTGCTCTGTACTTATATGAAAGCAAGCAATGAAAACCTGTCATAAGTTCGTTCCAAGGTAGAATTTCCAGCACATTATGACAAACTTATTTTGTGTAAGAGGATCGTTTGCATGAAGCACAATTATTCGACAAAATTACTTCCAATTGTTTGATTGAGTTTCTTTTCCCTTGTGTGGCACTTTGGATAAATGTGAGCATATGAGCCACCTTATATGTTTTATGTACTTGAGTTATAGCGTTGCTTAGGATGTACTTTTACAACTACTATGATCAGCACCACATATTGAGTTCTGAGTGGTATCATAGGTACTATGCTAGTACCACGTATTGACTACGCAATGGTCACTTACCCATTTTCGTTGCTGGAGTATAGTTAAATTTTTTTCGATTTATTATATATTTATATTAGCCCTAAGATGTTGGCAGAATATTTATGTGCACATTTAGAAGCCAAAATCGCAAAACAATATTTTGCATTGTTTCTCAGCCAATTATTTACAGTTTTACACAGATGTAATCACTGCTATATTAGAATTCAATATGCCATTCAAAACATAGAGATATTGTAGTCTGTATGTAACTTTGGAAGAAGCATTATTGTATTCCAGTGGAAATCTGTCTATTAACTGTTTAGGTTATCGATAAAGATGTGTATGTAGCAATATAAAATTGCAGGCATTGTGTATTTTGTTCTTTTGATCTTCACACAAAACTGTAGTCTCGTAGGTACTACATTTTACTTTCCCTCTTCCACCTCTATTTTATCTGTTGCTCTTGATATAAAATTACAAGATTTTAATCTAAATACCGACAAAGAAAAAAGGAGCACAAGGCCATCATGATGCTTAGCGGAGGGGGCCAAGGATCCCAAGTTGATGTCTCTTGTCCGGTACTCCGGTTTACCATGTGGGTGGAAAAGTGATCGGAAGTAGCTTGTGCTGCACGAGCACTAGCTAGTAGCTACTTGGCGACGCCATAGTTACCGGGGCTAGGGTTTTCGCCAGAGTAACCGGTTTTCACGGGGAGACTGCAGATCATCTCCTGCTCCTTCTCGGCTGACGTCTGGAGGTTGGTGTCAGCTAGGTTCAACATCCCTGCCCCCCTGCCAGACTCCCCCTCCCTGGAAATTGGAAGGAGAGAAATAGCAGAATCTTCCACTCTATTACCGCCTCTCCTCACACAACAGTGGAAGCTGTCTTGGTCCTTGGATGAGATGGTGACTTGGAGGCTCGCCCCCCTCCCCTTGAGCTAGATCAGACTAGATGGCAGTGGCTAAATTCAGCTTCACTGTCACCTTTGTTCTTGGTTTTTTACCTTGTTGTTGGTTCGAACCCCCTTTCTTCTTAGTTTTAATCTTGTTTTTACTCCTCTTAATTAATGAAAGCAGCTCCGCTGCATTTCGTCAAAAGAAGGACCAAAAGTTGAGAGGACGCAAACAATGTTGAGCACCTAACTGATGCTATGCGTGCACAAAGATTTCGTTGGTAGGCAAGCTAGTGACCAAAAAATCATCTAAACTAGTGCAGATAACCGGAGTTTCCAAGCAATTAAATTACAATCTGACCTCACCCACACCCAAAAGAGAAACAAAAAATCATCGATGAGATGGGCACACCGCAGACACAGAAGGACGACAGAGTTACTTGAAGCCAAAGCAGGAGCATCCCTGGCCGATGTGGTCAGGGACGGCGGGAGTCATGCTCTTCCCCTTGGTGGTATCGATCTTCTCCAACAGCGCCACCACCTCGCTCATCTCCGGCCTGCGGTCGGGGTCAGCGTGCCAGCAGCGCGCCATGATCTCCGACAGCTCCTTGGGGCAGCACCGTGGGATGTCCGGCCTGATCCCCAGCTTCACCACGTGGTACGAGATGTCGGCGATGCTGTAGTTGGCGTACGCCAGCGTGCAGCAGTAGATCTCCCACAGCACCACGCCGAAGCTGTAGACATCACACTTGTGGTCGTAGGGGAGGCCCTCCAGCACCTCCGGGGCCATGTAACCGAGCGTGCCTGTCTGCCCCGTCATGTTGCATTCATCCTGAGCCTCCACACGGGCGACGCCGAAGTCAGCGATCTTCACAGTCTTCTTCCGGTCCAGAAGCATGTTTTCCGCCTTCACGTCACGGTGCACGATCTTCTTCGAGTGCAGGTAGCTCAGCCCCCTCGCCATGTCCAGGGCGAGCTGGACCACCTTCTTGTAGGGAAGTTTTTTGTCACGGTGCTGGAACAGGAGGGTCTTCAGGGTGCCGCCGTGCTGGTACTCCACCACCACAACGCAGCACCGCTGGCCTGGCGCTCCACCTCCGCCCTTCTTCGCCGGGACCTTCAGCTGGGATGTCCCCATCGATGCACCCACGAACTGCAAACACATACACAAGACAGCACCAAATAAACGACCGCAGTTCGTATTAATCATTTTTTACCCGCTAGTGATGTAGTAGTAATGTATAATCACGTACAGTACCTTGGTGACATTTGGGTGATCAAGCTTCTGCCAGACAGCCACCTCCTTCTCGAAGGCTTCCCGGTGCTTTGTCTCCTGACCTTCCTGACCCCAGTCCAACACCTTCACTGCATCATACGAAATAAAATGAGCAAACGTAATGCATATGTAAAAAAATTCGTCTTGTCAACCTGTTGATACATAGTATCAGTACTTTTTTAGACAAAAGATTATAAACATAGTAACAGTATTTAGCTTAGTTGCTGTGTCAGTCATAATTGAACCAGGCCTAGGGCATCATGATCAAGTTAGGTAGAGAAACAGAGAAATAAATACCTCCAACCAATGCTGAAATCACTAAAATTTGCCAAATCAAATTCCTACATGCCCCAGCCACCGTCTTGGGTGCCCGAGGCCTTGTCTCAAACCCCAGCTAGTAGTAGTAGCAACATAAAAACTGTGAAACAAGATTCATCTATTCATATATATATTCTTTCCACTCCAAAAGACACTATGATTCAACAGATTGTTTAGGAGTTAGGAGTAGTATGTTTAAATGTTTGTGAGCTACATGGACTCTTTGATCTGTATTCTGTCAACATTTTATAGAAAAACATTGTGGGAATATTATTGTAGTTTTACTACGGTGTAATCAGACATCATATTAGTTCTTTGCGGTTTAAAGGAATGATGTTGCAATTCTATATTTTATTATTTTTTGGAATCATGCAAATCAACGAGGACCTATAAACATTATTGGTTCCCACAACAGATACAATATAAGAAATATGAAAAAGGTTCTTATGATCCAATGGCTTCTAATGTGTCTTATCCATGTTCTATGGCTAGCTTTGCGTACTGGTTTTGAAAGCAAAAAATAAATAAAGTGTGTTAAGAAAAATACTCCATCCCTCCAGTAATATAAGATAGGAAATAATGTTATTAGCCCGGTGTAACTACTACTCTAATCCACGTTGTTATGAAGAGTATTTTCATCCCAAAATTATCCACAAGTCAATGCCTTGGTCACCGTGAACGGAAAAGTAAACCTAAAAATGGAACATAAGAAGTATATTTTTTAATATATTTGAAGCCTATGGATTGAAATAACAACTGCCACATAGCCGCCAAGTCATAAGGACAAAAAGGTCCCCACCAAAAATTTCTGCCGTTTCATCATTCACATGACAAAAATGGCATCCGACCATATTTACTGACATTATCTTTCTTATCACCTTCTGATTTGGATGCATATAGGTCGGTACATAAAACTTACTCACACATGGACTCATGTCTAGGCAGCGACATAAAAGGTACATGGAATATGTCAGGCTATTGATCTCTCTATCCCACCAACTTATATATCCGCCTCATCCTCCAGCACCACCAACTACCGCTATATTAGCAGCTCCATGTGCCACGATCTCCTTAATATATCCTCCTACATCTCAAACCTTCGGCCTCTGGCATAGCTACTTGTAGACTGTGGTGCCATCCGACCACAAGCATAAGCTACAACCCGGTAAAAATGTTCAACCTATTTAGCACGACTTTGTTCAAATTGGATGACGACGTCTTAGAATGTGTCTAATAAAACTTTCTGTTTTTTACTTTTGAATATTGGCCTATAAGACCTTATTTTGATCTATCAAATTAGATCTGTAGATCTGTATGAGGAACACCTCTATATAGCTTCATAATAGTTTCATAAGTTTGCGACAACATATTCAATAACGATCAATGCGGCACGTCTAAAACGTGTCCAAGCATAAAACGTTATGTTGAACACATCAAGTATTATCGCCGTGCTTGACTTTCAAGCTCAATTGCCAATACTGATGGTTTGGTAAGCCAATATTTTGCAATATCAAACTCGTCAACATTTGACAAGCTTGGCTAGTAATTGGCAAGTTGACAGCTATTGCCATGCCAAACTTTGGCGAAACGACTTTTATTCTGTACTAATTGTCTCAACTGGTTGGGGAGAGACAGACAACGTGCAATGGGCGTGGCAATGATGTGACCTCGCCCAATCAAATCATTAGCCAAAAGAAGCTGGTTCCCTACTAAATTTATCATGGGTTGGCAAGACGACCTTCCATCGGTAAAAAAGAGAATCGCATGGCGCGGATGGCAAAGCATAATTCATCTGGAACGGATACCAGCGCATAATTCATCTTGGACAGATATACAGAATTTCGTACAGAATTAGATAACATATACAGCTGAGGTGCCGCGGTTGTGGTTTTACTGACCTGCAACGTCTTCGCCGTCGTAGGTGCCGCGGTAGACGACCCCGAAGGTGCCGCTGGCGACCTGCTTGTCGATGTCGAGCTTGGCGAGGTCGATCTCCCACTCGAGGAGCTCCCCCGGCGAGGCGCCGCGCTGGTGATCCAGCCACACCCTGGAGCGCGACTTCTCCAGCTGCTCGTCCAGCTTGGTGAGGTCGAGCGTGTCCGCCCTGACGTAGCCCTCGCCGTCGGCGGCCTTCATGTCGCCGCTGCCGAAGCTGCGGCTGCCGCTGGCCCCGGCGCCGCTGCTGCTGCCGGTCGTCGTCGTCAGGGAATTCATCCGATCGACCGATCAGCCGATCGTGTGTGAAGAAGTACTCTTCCTCAACTCCGATTCCCTCACTTTGTGGCAAAGAACTCTGTTTTCTCGCTAAAACCAAATCTCAGAGGAGAAACGCGCGGCCGCGATGCATCTGCAGCGGAAATATCGGGAGGAGATAGGCCGGATCGCCCTATATCCATCCATGGGATATATACGAGGAATTCAAGCCCGCATGACGCCCGATCGCCTTGGAATGTGATGTAATATGATGCTCAGCCGACCAAGAGAAAAAACCAGATGCAAACAAAGAACCGGAAACAACAAAGGAATCAAACACGCGAGTGGGGCAAGAAAACGACGTAAGAGGAAGAAATCAACCAGACGAGATGGAAAAGGGGAAAACGACTTCTTCTTCGAAGGAAGATCTAGCTACTAGCCGAAACGAAAAGACGAAGAAGGAGGAGGAGGCTAATTGGATTAGCCTCTCCTCTTAGATCAGACGACGAGGAAACCTTACGCTAAACAGAACCGGCCAGCCCGCTTTTGAGATCTCTATTTTTAGGGTGGAAAGCGCGTCGATGGTAGTTAATTGGGGGAATGTTTCCTTTTCTCTTTTGGAGGCGAATAATCAGCGGATGGCTGACCTGAAGAGGGAAAGATAGAGACAGAGTCAGAGGGGAGGAAGATGAGGCAAAACAGGAGATGTCAGTTTACCTGTTGCCAACAATTCAGGAGGAGGCTGGCCGTTGACTCTTGCTTAATTTTTGGAAACACGGTTGTGCGCCAAGGTGCACGGCCCGGTTTCCCAAGATTCTATCGCCCTGCTTGCTTGTGCTTTTTTTTAGGTGATGGCGTGATTATGCTGCTCTGTCCTCCATAGGTGGCGTGACGTGACAGGCGCGCAAAATTGTTTGATGATCTTCGGCGCAGAAATACTAGAGAAAATATAAATTTGTTACGTATGATATTCCACATGACAGACAAGCCTAAAATTCTCTGGTTTCATGACCGTGTTAAGGTATACCACATAGGCTTTCGAAAAAGAAAAAAAAAGAAGGTATACCACATAGGCTGTCACAAGTCATAGTTAGATGCTGGGAGGTTGGTCGTGTCGTTGTCCATAGGGATCAAAACCTAGCTGAAGCTTTGTTGTCTCACATAGTAAGCGTGCACGTGCAACGCACGTTCCATACTTATAAAGGCATTTAAATGCGTCTCGAAATACATGATCCATACACCTAGTTACATAAAATGCATAATTAAATAAATGTATTATAATAGTTACATAAATACTTAGAAAACATGAACCAAGCAACAACGTCTATTATGCTTCTTTCATAAAAGTCCATCTACGTATGTCATCTATAATGCTTCGTTCCATGGCTGGGATATTGTTTAGAGCCTCATTCCCCTCGTACTTCAAAATGTGAACCACAAATTGCCTCCTCATTTCAATATCATCCTACATACGGGTTATACAAACTTATTATAAAAAAAATTGATAGTATCACTTATAAAAATTCGCATGTTGTAAATACTTACCATGGGTATTGGAAAATGGAGCACTCCATCATACCAAGAGTGCATAAAATTGAAAACCAAATAACACGATGAGAACCATCGCATGTTTGAAATGTTAAATTGTGCGTTGAATTATTAAAGATTGTAATGCATTGACAAGATCCATACCCGTTAGAGTTTGTCGGAACAACGGGAACTTTGCATCCCCATTTGAATATGTCCTCGTTGAATGCAGGTGTTTGCATGTCGAAGTGAATGGTTTAGATTTTTTACCATAGTTTTAAAAATATTTTTGCCCATACTCGAGTATTGGAAGAGGGTCTAAAATAGTGACAACTTTTTTGTTTTTATCCAAGACGAATAATTCGAAATAGCCCAAAAGTATCGCAAGGCAATAAAATCTGCAAGGATGCATATAATTTGAAATGTATTAATAATTAGGACTCAAACAAACTCATCGTTAGTAACGTTTAATTAAAAACTTACCATATTGCATTCTGAGATATGGTACTCATTGCTATCAGTGCCAACATTCAAACAAATGTGACAACTTAGTAATGATCCAACTTTTCATTGCGCCTTGGATCTCGTGCATATTGGGACATCCACTAAAAAATAATAAGACATATTAGTAGAATGAAAAAAATGTAATATGTGATAATAGTAACTTACACAAAAGTTCAGATCCATGTAATGAACGGAATATCTCTAACAAGCTTGGATGTCATGGCATGCTAGTATCCGCACAGCCATGTTTATAGCAATTTGCTTCCATATATTCATCCACCTTCAATATGTTCCTTATCTGTCTTAGAGTTAATCTAATTGGATAAGGATTAGAGCTCCCATTCGGTACGTTGCGAAAGAGAAATTTTGTGAAGTACAATTACAAACATGTAACACAAAATAAACTTAGAGAAAAAGGATGCTTACTCCAATGACTCGGACATCATCAACCATGCTAATGCGTAAGCAAAGTTCATCTATTAAGTCAGAGTTTGTTGGTTTGAAAGACGGTGGAAGGCCCAATGATAGTGATAGAGGCTCCACTTCGATGATTCCATTAAGTTGGCCTTTGTTGGATCGAGGGGCGGTAAAAGCACCAATGACGGTGACACGAGCTTAACTTTTGATGATGAGTTTGATAATTTTGTTTTTTTAGGTGGATCATCCGGAATCATACAATCGATGGGATCCGTGTTGTCGTCCTCATCAAGGGACAAATCTCGACTTTCTTGATGTCATCATTGTTCAATTCCAGAATCGACCAATATTACCGCCAATTTTGTCCTAAAATTTATCATGTGTTCCTAGCAAGTAGTAGATCAGAATTAGCTTCTAAAAATAAGAATAATAATAATACAATATTTAACGCAACGATACCAAGTGGAAATACACCTGGTAAAAAATGTCAGACAAAATATTTCATGTCCGAGTATTCCATGAAATTTAACCTCCACAATCCACACGATGACCTGCAAGATTAGATAAACATATATTTTTAGCATACTCAATATAAACATTACCATGGGCTTAATACAAAAATTAGTTGGTAGTAAAAGGACACTTATCAGAAAAAAAGTTAATACTAAATGTTTCAAGGACCAGAAAAAATCAACAAAGCATGGATATAATAAAATGTCCATGAAATAAATAAAATAAAAAACACCCGGCCACACTCCCAATTCACCATCCCTTTCCCTCAAAAGAAAAAAAATCCCCATCCCTAACCTCTTCCCCTCACTCACATCCCTGCACGCCTCCATTTCTCCGTGGCTCCTTCCTCCCCTGTCTCCATATCTCCACCTCCCCGGCTCGACCCCCGCGCGCCTCCTTCCTCCCCGGCAAGGCCCCCACCGCTCGCCCCGCCCGCCCAATTCGCGTGCCGCCGGAGCCCGGGCCGACGGAGACGGCCGACCCCCTGCCGCCGGCCGCCGCGCCGCCGATGAGATGGTGGCCGCCGCCGCGCGTGCCATGCGGCGCACCGACGGCCGCTGTGACCACCGGTAGGCCCCCCGACCCCTCCTCCCGGAATCCATGCTCGGTTTCTGCTCCTTAGCCTGGCGTTTTATTTTTTGGTTCTGTTCCTCGTGCGCGCACGTCGCTGGACTGCGTGAGCTCGTGCAGGTCACAACTCCTGGAAGCGGGGCGCGGCGGAGGTGGGAGGCCCTGACGAACGCACGTCATCCTCCTCCCGACTCCCAGGAACAAGTGATGCCGGCGAGGATGCTCCGCTCGTGCGGATTGGCTGTGTCACAAGCCTCTCTCGAGCGGCCCAAGTCGCGGCTTGCTGTGTCGAAGCCCCTCTCCACCTCGCTCAGGACTGGTAATTTTTTGTACCCTATGTTCAGCTTGATTTCTGATGTTACGCTGTCAGTCAGTGGCGGAGCTAGACACCCAACAAAGGAGGGGCCAATTGCCGAAATTGAAAATTTTGTAACCATAGAACAAAGGAGTTTCTTCAAATCTTCACTACCGGAGGCATTAGTTAAAAATGGTTCTGTTCAGGAGTAAAATAAAATGGTTCAATTGATGCTCTAATCCAACCATATCTTGGTTCCATCTTATTTCCTAACTTCAGGTTCATCAGTCGAATTAGGACCTTCTGCATCTCCTCTTTTTCTTTTGTATAATATAATTCTATGGTTGATGGTTTAATCTTGAACACACGCTTCCTAATCAGACTAATGATTTGTAAACAAGATAAGGAAGATAAACTCGTGTTTGGCTGTTTGCATTGATGCTCCAGCTTCATAACTTACAAGAAATTGCCAACCGTGAAGGGGATAGCTACAGACTTGTGTTTAAGCTGAACCAACGTGGTGAAGGGGATTGAGAAATATGATGCTAGGAGATGGGGATTTTGGGGTAGGCATATGCAAAGCGTCCACATTTTGTTTCTGTCAACAAGTAGATTATCCTCTAAACTACAGCACACACCTATTATATGACATATTAGTACATCCATAAAAGTCTATGGACCTGAATTTGAATTTTCAAGTTTAGGGGCTGAAAGCGATATATCTGGAATTAAAAAACCTACGGTGTACTTCTGTCCTAATAGGTAGTACTACATATTATTATGAAAGGTTTTCATAAAAAAAAATGGTATGTGAAAACAATCTTCTATTTCCCATCTGATGCAAAAAGTGAGCTAGGAGGTGTACCCATCTGTCTGTAGGCTTCTCTTAATACACTCTTCTATTTTCCATGTTTTGATGTTTAGGTCCTTCCATTTATCAGATCTTAGTTCCATGCACGTCAATGCATATGTGAAAACATTTTCCAGTCCTTGTAGCTGTTGCAAGGATAAATGACAAAGTATTAGCATCAGAAGTGAAGAATAACAGAAAATAGTGTTATGAAAAGATGGGGGTAGTGGGACTAATTGCTAACCATAGCCGCGAGATCTTTGCGGTGCATTCCACTGTCCTAGCGAGTCGAGCACCTGGATACATCTTAATCTGGCATTTACAACTGCTACGTACCAATGAATGTCATCAACGTTTATTGGAATGAATATCTGAATAAAATTGTTCTGTTAGTTTAGGTCCCATATAGAGAAAATATTCATCCTCCATTGAATTGGCATAGTAATATGTAGGAAACTGCTACTAACCATATCATGCTTCAAATAAGTTTTGACTCTTTTTGACTACTCATGGTGGTGGGTCATCCCCTAGACAGCTACCAGTCTTTATCAACTTAGAGATGCATGCATTCTCTAAGAACACACTTCCACCTGACCTTACCTGTAGATGTTCTGACCTTCAGTTAGATTAAAAACAGAAGAAAGATTTAGTTTTTGATTTTAGCGGAACCGACAAATTAAAAATCAGTTATTCTTACTTTGATCGCAGTTTGATGGTGTAGACTGATTGTCGAGAACACGCAAATTTTTTAGACCTGCGCTGGATGAATTGAAACATATATATAAGATCTAGTAGTAAGCATATGAATAGGAAATTTAAAAAAAAATAATATTTTCATTCATACCTTGTGTTGAATCAGAAGGTCTGTTGAGTTACATTTGTTATGTCACTTCAAAGAAGCCCGAGCCATTAATCCTGTCATAATAAGCTCATGAACATGATATACAGTAGATGCAGCAAGCATATGGATAGTAAAGTTGTTTAAAAATGTTGTTGTCGTCTATATCTTTTGTTGTTTCAGAACCGCGGTTGAGTACGGTTCTTGTATCGCCTAAAGCAGGCCGAACCATCACTCCTGTCAAAATAAGTTCATGATCAATTAACTACGAACCACACAGTAACTACACTGGTTTAGCTAGGTACATGCGTTCATCTCTGTCTGTCTGATCAACGATTGTAAGCTACTCCCTGATTAATTGGAAGCAGGCCTGCAAGGTGTAGAGAAGACTACTGATTGCGCAATACTCGGGCCTTATATGGAGTAACTGGTGCTTTATTTTTGATAATCTCAACAGGGCATCAACACTCACGATAAGAATTGTATGCTGATCCTTGCAGATGTGTACTGGGTTTGAACCATTATTCAACTCTCCGTATTGGGTGAACATATACTGTTTATAAATATATCAAGAGTTGAAGCTATCAAGTTACATTTTCTTTCTGATTGTATTGCTACAGTTTGTGCTTGTCTAATAAAAGGCATTGACAGGTGGGTGTGCCTGTTTACCGATCAAGGAACAGAGGCCAACCTACAGAAATAACCAAGAATGCAGTGGAAGAGGAAAATAAATGATATTGATGGTGAATGTAGTGGATACTGCTGGAAGATTGCAGGTCAGCCTTGTCTTTGTTTCCTTCCAAATGACATCCTAAAATTGGAAAAGGGAAACCATTTTACAGTGTTTTCACTTTGCTTATTCTTGAGCTCCAGTACTTCTAATGTGTTGCTCTCACTTCAGTACCAATTCAGTATACATTATAACTTCTGTCAGATATGTTTGAAAGATTTTACTGGAATGAGCCATTAGTCCTGTCAGAATAAGCTCATGAACAAAGTTACATGATATACAGTAGATGCAGCAATACTTCTCTCAGATATATTGGAAACATTTTACTGGAAAAGATTTTGTATGTGATGTCAATTATTTAATTCTGTTCTCATACCATATGTGTTGTTTATTTCAGAATACTACACATTGGACGTCAGAAATCAACAAAAAGAGTGAGATTATGAAATACCTTCAGATAAAGTGGTCAAATGTGATTGTCTATTTGCAGCATCGCCGAGGGATTGGTATCTCCAGGATCTATTAACCAGATTGGATATGTAATATAGATGAGGAGAATGAGGTTGTATTAGGCCTAAGAATTATGTATTGATTAGTGCGAAACCTGAATTTTCGTTTTGCATCTTCTGGGTGCGGTCGTGGTCTGGACTTGGCGATGCAGGGTTGTCGCGGCAGGGATGTGTTGATGTGTGGAGGCTCGGCGTGCTGGACGATCTCCTGCAGGTGGCTGTGTGTGCCGTCGTGGTATGCAGTCGTCGTCTGGACCTGCGTGATGCAGGTTTGGCACGGCTGGGATGCGATGATGTGTGGATCTGGCGTGGGAGGATGGTCTGGTGTAGTCTGTTTGAGGTAGGAGATTATGGGTAAGTTAAGTTTGTTCCGGAATTGGTGGCTGGAGATTATGCGTTTGAGGTAGGAGATTATGGGTAAGTTAAGTTTGTTCCGGATTTGGTGGCTGATTTTTTGTCTTACGGGTGGGAAAGTAAGGGTGTGACGGGTGGGGAGATGAAACAAATCTGGAGTGTTAAATTGATCCTAACGGATGGCTGAGATGTAGTTTTCCAACGGCACTTCGTGCCTTTATAAGTAGTAGAGACTAAGGCGAAATATTTCCATCGGAAGACAACATTCTCTTCGATAGTGAGGAGCTTGAGGCGATTTTGTCAATTTTAAAGCTACGTGACTTCGATCTTGACTAGAGTGTGTATAAGGGTGATTTGCTGGCGTGTTTGATCTACATTGTACTTGAAGTTTCTAAAATAAAAAAGTTGCATCATCCTCGTGATCCGAAGAACGAGCCGGAGGATAGGACCGGTCATACTCCAAACTTAGGTTGTGTTTGGATTATGGTAATAATTACATTTAGGTGAATCATATCACATATTTTGCTATCTAGAGTCAACTTGGCTAATATTGGCTCAATATTTTTTACTTTGCATATGGCTTAATATTTTTATACTGCATCACGTATGACTATGCAAAGTAAAGAGATATGCATGTTTTAGTGTGGAATATATTCATTTGTTAAATATGGTGATTTTTGTTTCGATTTACTATAGGTGTTGGTAGAGCTTCTCCCTGATTGTGGCCCCAATCCCTCTATTTTCTAGGGGCTCACCATATATACTTACTCACCACTCTATATATAGAGAGCACACACTCCCACACCTATCGTAAATTTCTTGGTGGTCTGAACTTTGAGCTCACACCTGCGCCAACAACCTCGTGCCATGGACCCCTCTACCGAAAACATGGGGCCCATCGTCCTCCCACCATCAAAACTAACGCTTGGCCCTTTTCACCGCATCCTAGAACCACCTTGCGGACTTTCCAAGGCTTTCACACCCAACTAGGACAAAATCACATCGAAACGAGGTCGGTGCCATCGTGCTTGAGGTGCCTAACATCGCCTCCCTATGTGTCGTCACCATGTTCCCTATCACCAAGGATCCATGTCGCGAAAGATGGTCGCTTGGAAGACAACAACATGCAGTGATGAGGGTTGGATGACATCGCGTAGCCTCTAAGGCGACTCTAATCACCTCCACTGATCTCCACCCGACCGCTACGATATCTGAAGTTGACGTCCCCATAGTGGACATCCATGAGGTGCTCGACTCCATGCCACAAGGTTGTATTCCTTATTCTATTCTTTCAATTAATCTTATGAATTATAATTATGATTTTTTCCATTGCTAGTTGAATGCATTTGTAAATGTTTGGGGAGAAATATTGTAGTTTAATTTATAGTTGTGTCTACGATCTATTGATGATTTATGGTTGGTATCTACTCTTATGTCACACGATGAAACGACACCATGGTCATATATAGATGCCATCTTTTTCTCCTAATACCAAATGATAAATATAGATGACAATGTGATTGAGGTTGAACCTCACAAAGAAAAGGAGATGCTCAAGATGGCAAGTAGACCAGAAGATGATGAGGACCTCATAGCATGCAAGAGGGTGCGAGTCCCGATGCGGATGTGAGTAATGAACAAACCCATATCACTTATCGGATGCACATACATGATCAATATCATATAACCAATACAGATTCGTTGGTTCGATTGAGTTCACATGGTCATGCAGCGGTGCACTGGATGAGTGACGTGAGATATGATATGAACAAACCCATATCACTTACCGGATGCACATACATGATCATTGATCATATAACCAATAAGTGTGGATTCAGTTGGTTCAATGAATTCACTCTCGGGTCATGGATGGTGCAATTAAACGATGTTGCAAGCAAATGGGGAAGCCGGTTTGTTTGACCAAGTAGGGTGCAGAGTATCCGAGTAGTATGGCATAGAAAGATCATGTAAGCGTGCACTACACCATTGTTAATATCATACTTAATTGTTATGGAATATTTCAAGTATGTGATCCTTTTCACATATCAACTATTGCAAATGAGTTGTACAAGAAAAAGTATGAGAAAGGAAAATATCTTTGTCATGTTACTATGATGAATATTGCTCCAACATAAGACGAGAATAAGTTCAACCAAAGATGATAAAGTAAATAAATTCCTCCTCTCCACGGATTGATGAAGTGTAAGATGTTGATTTTGATGATGATGACGTACATAAATACTACATCAAGTTGTTTTACAATCTCTATGGACTAATGTTTGCATTGAGTAATATTTTTAGGATTTGTCGGATCATTTATTGGCATCAAGATTGCAAGTTAGAGAAGAAGTGAAGTGCAAATTTAAGATGAGCCATATCGAAGAGATCATATGCTTGAAACTTGCCATCTATATGGTGATCATAGATATGTGACGATATGCCAAAGAAGAGTCTCTCTCGTAGTGCGGCATGGGGGAGTAATTCGCAAGACTTCACAAAACAAGTGCAATCAAGAAAGGCGTTCCATCTTGAAGCGGTCAAGATCTTCATGATCTAGCTCAAGTGAAACATGTTCAAGGTTAATGTTTGGTCTTGATAAGTTTTATTTCTCATCGGTCTCGTAGTGTCACTTCCGTCTCATTATTTGGTCTTGAATTAATTCCAGTGTACCACCATAACACTTCTCATAACACTGGAATGACTATGATACTGCGTTGAAAGTATTTTGATACCATTAGAACTGTTCCAGACACTTCACTTAACCACATACCATATTTAGAAACACTCACAACATATTGCTAGATTTGAAGCGTGTGTTCACGGAGTTCTGGTATGTAGGGGTTTGTGTATACAAAAAAAATACCTAACACGATCACCCAAGATCTATCTATGTGGCAGACATAAACGCGGGGAGTGAACTTCATATTCAAGACTCTGTAATGTAGTGGATGAAGAACTTGAGCTTGGCTTCAAAGTCCGTCCAATGAGCTCAGGGCTCCACCTCGTTGAGAGTGTTGCAGAAGACTCGACGGGCAGAGATTCCCCAAGTTAATGGAGTTTCGAAGGAATCTACGTACACCACTTTTTCTTCTTATATATTCCTATAGGGTCGAACACATACCAATCTGCAATGGTTCACGTGTTCATGCTCTCCGTTCGAGTAGGACTTCGCCATCGCGGTGAAATCACGAAAGGTGAATATCTTAGATGAAAGCGTTCACGGAGAACCTCTGCACATGAGGGAGAGACTCTATGCGGGAGAGGATCATAGGAGAGAGCCAACCAAAGGGCTATTGTGTTTTGTTTTGAGAGATTGGAGTGGTTCCTCTTTTATATAGGGGTACATAAGGGCACATCCAGGCTCTAGGGGCAACCCTAGGTCGCCCACCTGCCCTCCATCGACCTCCCACTAACCTAGGTCTACCCTAGGTCGGTTTGTCACGTTGGGATGCTCTTGACAGCCTCCGCAGTAGGCCCCTTCGATGGGGCGCCTGCTAATGGGCCTCACGAAGAGGCCCATGCGAGCATCCCTAGAGGGCAATGTAACATCCTCAGGTTTAGATGCTAGAAAAGTGAGAATACATATGTGTGCATTGCGATTCATGCATATAAAATTGGAAATTTTCGCACTCAAATAAAGCTTGCTAAAACCTTGTTTGATCTATGGTTAGATCAAATGAGATTAGCCTTATTACAACAACACGTAAGTGAAGATCAGATCTTCTAAATGATCATAAAATGGTATTCCTTGCAAGAACATATGAATACTATTTAGTTATCCAGATAATCAAAATAGAACTTAGAAACTATTCTTGACTTATCTTTCCCATGTCTCTAACATATCCATGTTCCTACCATGATCTTCATGGTATATGTTCAACTTTATTCTTGAACTCATGTCAAGGACATTCACCATTTTTCCAAATTCTTCTGCAGATGATCATTCCATCATTGTCTATCCAAATCTTTTTAAACCTTAGAGAAGGAGGTGACTATTCATATATCCGGATGCTCACATCAACATTTATTGAGTAGAACCAATATTTAACCAAGTCCTTTTGGAGTGGGAGAGGTCATTGATGCAACCCATAGCCATGTGAATCCCATAAAGTATAAGAGGGGAGATATATATATACTAGTTGTTCAAGCCAACACTTGATCTTGGCGGTGAGAGCCATATTTCATTAGTGATACTTTAGGGAAGCCCCACTACCATGTATCATAGGAAATTTGGCAATGATCATCAACCCTAAGAACTAGAGGTAAGGAAACTAATGGGACATAAGTGGATCAGTGCTTAATGCATGATTATGTTTTGGAGATAAAGGAGATCGAATAAATTAAACCCTTGATGGGAAGGAGTATCATCCATCACATGAAGTAAAAGGGAAATTCTGCAGGCGGCCCAGCTCATGTAGTAGAAAAGCCATTAAATTCCATCAAGACCTGCTTAGCCAAGAACCTAGGCCAACCATAGTAATGTTTTGTGCATTCATCATCTAGTAATGGTGAGGAAGAGCAAACCCTAACATATCCTTGAAGGGAATATACTAGAGAGGCAATAATAAATGGTTATTATCTTATTCCATGTTTATAATAGATGTTTATTTCTGTTCTAGAATTGTATTAACTGAGCTGTTAATACATGTGTGTTAATAAACAAGCAAGGGTTCCTGCTAAGAGCACTACAACCTAATTTAGCTCGCTCATGATTAAGCAGATGATTCAAGGTTTCGATCATGAACATTGGATGTTGTTGATAACGAAGATCGTGTAATTAGAAGAATGATCTGTGATGAGCACTCCCAGAGCGGGTATATCGTACGATCAAGTTCATAAAGTTTACGTTGCTATCATCGAAACACATACGAAGTAGATTTATTCCTTAGACAATGAGAT
>NC_061510.1:374348113-374378575 GCF_022539505.1 Lolium rigidum
AGGAGGGCTACTACTTCCGCTCCCGAGCTGGAACGGGGAGAAGGACGTCGTCTTCATCAACACCGAACGTGTGACCGAGTACGGAGGTGCTGCCCGATTGTGGCACCGTCAAGATCTTCTACGCGCTTTTGAAAGCGGCAAGTGATCGTCTACCGCAGCAACAAGAGCCTCATCTTGTAGGCTTTGGAAATCTTCAAGGGCGAGTCTCGTTCATCCCCTCGTTGCTTCCGTCTTCTAGATTGCATCTTGGCTTGGATTGCGTTCTCGCGGTAGGAATTTTTTTGTTTTCTATGCAACAAATCCCTACAAGAGGCGGCTGTGTCTCTCCTCGATGTTCCCCCGCACCTTAGGGTTTTTGGGAGATGAAGTACGCGAAAAGGAGATGGCCGAGGGTGGTCGTGGGCCCCCTCCCCACATGGCGGCGCGCCAGGCTGGTGGCAGCGCCGGCCTATGGGGAGGGCCCATGGTGGCCCTCCTCGGCCTCCCCTTCTGGTTGGCTCCGTCATTTGGAAAAATAGGAGTTTCGGTATATTTTCCGTCAATTGTTGATCTTCGGAAATATTGTATCCTGACGGTGCTTTTTCCAGCAGAATCCTGACTCCGGTGAGTAATTCTCCAATAATCATGAAACATGCAAAATAGGTGAAATAACATAAGTATCATCTCTAAATATGAAATATATCAATGAATAACAGTAAATTATGATATAAAATAGTGATGCAAAATGGACGTATCATCTTCCTATTGAATCCTTCTTAATTAATGATGAAAATTGTTACCAATTCAGGGCTTTAATTCCTAATCCTGTTGGCCCTCCTCCTTAATTTCCAGCGTGAGGAATTATCTCTATCTACTGTATGTCTCCAGAACCTCTTCATCTCCTCCACGATCTCTCGCGAGAAATACGCAAAAAATGGTAAAGGCATACAAGCAGACGTTTCTGTCTTATAAATACCTTGCTCTGCCTTGTGCTAGGTTGTGTATCAGTTGGATGTACGAGCCACTTCTCATACAACTATGTTCTTTCCTCAGCCCACCTTCTCTGTCACATCGATGAGAACCAAGTTCTGCTGTGTTTCATGGAAGGCATAGCAAGACGACGGGGGCAACCGCGCTCAAGATCGGTGGAGTAAGGAGTCTGATCAGAAATGAGGTAGATGGCTTGATCGGCGATTGCAATGAGTTCTGGTGGAGGCAGATAGAACCCGATCAACGAGCAGAGTTGTTCTTGAGAAATCACAAGATCGAGTCAGCTATATGTTGAATCCACCGAGATGGTAATAACGGACAAAAAGGTGGTGAAATTTGTTGTCTCATATTTTGATTGATTGAAAATTAGGTGAGAAAATATTTACAGTACTAATTTTTTCCACCCTTTTGCCGTTTAATTCGTTGATCATGCCCTTCTGTTTTGTGGGGAATTCCATCCTCATGATAAAGAAACAACCAGCTGAATTTCCTGATTTATTCAGATTGCAGAGATGGCCACAACATGTGTTGTGTAACAATGCAATCAGCTTATCAGTCGTTACAAAGCCATGGCTAATTATTTGGTCCCTGTCATGCTGGTCACTAAATGGAGATGACAATAATTTATACTCTGTACCATCGCTTGGAACCAATTTTCAGGTGGCTCGGAAGTCCCGTGGTTAGACTTTTATTCATAGCTATGGTACCATCGATCATTTGACTAAAATGAAAATATTTCAGCTCCGTGCTCTACTGCTCTGTGTACCATCATTCCTAAACAATCAGAACTTCCCGATGCACTTCGCCCTCTAATGTTAATCTACACTTCTCACAGGTAATAGCACAACAAAACATATAAGTTTTATGTGTTTGTCATTTTCCAACCTGTTAAATGAAAGAAAAAAAAATCTGCAGATTAGGTAAAGTATGCACTCCATGTGTCAGGAAATAAGACGTTTTCCCTTCTTCCAATATTACATTTGCTCTTATAAATACATAATTTCTTATTATATATGTACGCATGCCACTTGCACATCATAACAACGTTATTATGTTTGCGAATGAATTAGCAGTAATAGAATTACAAATCGTACAAGTCCTGTATTTCGTTTCACTATATTTTGAAACTTTAATAACATATTTCACACCTTCGTGTACCGTGTATACTGCGTTATTTCATCTATGGATCATATGATATCATGTGTTCATGACTAAAGTTCCCGCCGCAACGGCGCGGGGTAGCATCTAGTATCTATAAAATTCATTCCCACTAAAAAGCATTTAATGTTTGCAAGCTAAAATCTGGTGCAACCACATCACCCTAATTATTTATGTCCGTCGGATTTCAGATATATGGTCTCTAATTGTCTGTCGTTGGAAGCCTCTTCCCATCGCATGTGGTTCAAAGTATATCTCTGGGAAAAAACTAAAGCGTTTCTCCTATATAAAAAAGTAAACACTATCAATCGCAGTCCGATGGGAAACGATTTGTCGGACCTCTCCAACGACAGTCCTGTGGTCTTCTACGGAGTATTAAGTGCTACTGCCTACTTCCTGGCTTTCCCACCAGACATTTAATTGTCCTCATTAGAGCAACTCCAATAGCATAGCCAGTTGTTGGCTATAAGCAAGATAACATGTCATCTATAGCTAATATGTAGCCAATAATTACAATAGTTGGTTATAAAAATGTAATACTTTTTCAATGGATGGCCCACTTTTCATTCACACAACTTGACTAGGAGCACGTGCTAGAGCTAGCTCTTGCATAAGAGTCCACTTATATTCTCTCTTTTTTCTCTCTCTTCTCCAACTAGACACAAATATATTATTTTAATCATTGTAGTCAGCTGATTAGGACTTATTGTACTTGCTCTTAGTATGTGTGGAGGCAAGAGTAGCAGCTAGAAAACGCATGGCCTTTGGATTTCAAATTCTAATATTACAACTGCAATCAATTATGTTGTCTCCTATCCTTTCACCTTTCCATTGTGTATAAATCATTTCCCAATTCAGAACCTTCACAGATGCTGGGAGCCTGGGAGCACCAGTCACATGAAGTTGAGCAAGCCGTGCTGAAGCATCTCCCGCTGGTTGGGTTCTTTGTCTTCACCATTTTGCTGCTCTACTCTAGCGTGCAGTTGAAATCGACTCTGGTCTGGCTAGGTGCGGAGCTGGAGGTTCGTGACATTAGTGTGGCCTAGACCACGATGAAGATACCCATTAAGGGGGCATAGGCAAGTCGGCGCTGATCCTACATCTCCTCCTATGGTGGCATGTGAAGTCTGCTAATATAACAGTGGCATCACATGTCTATGAGGAACGGGGAGTGAAGGTAAGTGGTGCCCAACGATCTCCTAAAATTAGATTCCCAGTTTGCTCTCCTTTCAACATTCCTCTTTAATTGTTTTAACTGTTAACCATATTTGATTTGCAGCATTGCTCAGTGTGGCTAGAGTAGAGGATGGTCAGCCAAAATCTATTGGAACTCGCCTGCAATAGTGCCCATCGCCTCAGTTGTATTTGTGATGTTAGTCTAGCAGTTTATTGAAAGATGAAATCATCATAACCATGTGAGATTGGAAAATAAAATTTTAATTAAGTGCCGGGTGTGCTGCCTCTTTCAATGGCGAAATATTCATGTGAGCTCACCTGCACATAGTCAATGGATTATTGTAAATTGGTGTGGCTTCATCTTGAGCCCTACAGGCGGTTTGGGCACTCTAGCATCATAGAGAAATAAGAAAAATCTCCCCAAGGATCAGACAAGCATGAGCAGAACCCAATTCCTTCTTTCATGTATGGAATTGCGACAATGTAGTATGTTTGGGATTCCAGCGAATACATCGGTTTACTGTGGAAAAATTAGATAATACTCGAAAGTGCAGCTTGCATTACTGTACACTACACAAGAACCTTTCCATTTTTTCATACTTAACCTTCTACAGTCTTTGGTTCTGCTATGATTCTCAAGCAGTAGTAAATTACTCCTTACCATATAAATTATCTTATATTTTGCGTTATCTTACGGGTTAGTGTCGAGGTTGACATAGAATTTCCTAATACTATTGTGGCAAATGTAATCAACTGATAATCAAGTGACTCCATATATTGATGTCTCTTCTTGATTCATTTAGATTGAAAGAATCAACTTATGCAATGTTATGCAGAACAACCAATCCAGAAAGATCTTCCTATGGAATATTGCCAACTTGTTATGTAAATGTATGATATCTCCCTGAAACTTTTCTTCTTTATAAGATCCTATTAGATTTAATGATAGTTTGTTTGTGTGTATTTAACGTTGTGTTGGTACTTTAACTGCAATATATACAAATTTTCCTCCTGCTCGATGGTACATGTAGATTCTATAGCTGAAATTGTCGTAGTATATGCCGCGGCAAAGCTCAACGCTTGATCCCCAGAGGACCAAACCCTCAACATCATTATTGGGTAGCGACTGTGATGAGCTCTTACATGTTCTCCATGTCAAACATTCTACCAAGACCGAAATGTCAACGTGGATGTTTCTTGAGACAAAGGTTGACATTGATGTTTTTCTTGCGGGACTTAGTAGCACCAGTCCATAACTGAGTTAGTTTTCATTTTTTTTCCTACTTATTTTTCTCCAACAATGAACGTGAACTGGCAACCGATAACAACATGAAGATTTGATGGTACTCCACAGGTTGAGACTGAAAAATTCTTCACATCAAGAGCAAATTCTCTTCAAACATATGTGCAAAAAAGAGTTAGCCGGTTGTGAATCAAGACTTGAATGAATAGAGCAACTAAATATAAGTAAATAGAAATATGCTCGCAGTTCCTAAAAGTATATATACGTATAAGAGCACTATTTTCATAAGGTGCTCATTCTAAAATCATCCCTAAGATCCGCAGCAATGCGCGAAAGTGCAGCTTGCATTACTGTACACTACACAAGAACCTTTCCATTTTTTCATACTTAACCTTCTACAGTCTTTGGTTCTGCTATGATTCTCAAGCAGTAATAAATTACTCCTTACCATATAAATTATCTTATATTTTGCGTTATCTTACGGGTTAGTGTTGAGGTTGACATAGAATTTCCTAATACTATTGTGGCAAATGTAATCAACTGATAATGAAGTGACTCCATATATTGATGTCTCTTCTTGATTCATTTAGATTGAAAGAATCAACTTATGCATTGACTGTAGTATAGGAAAGCAATACATAGGAGTTTTGGAGGGTCCATTCCTTCAAATCAAATGGTCACTATGGGAAAAATTCCCATGGATAACAATCCCACAAATTTCCTTTGAATTTCCTATGAATCAAACATGCCCTAAATTTGGATGTATCTAGCCGAATAAAGCAGATAATAGCTACCGCATCTATCACAATTCCTTTCATTTTTCCTTATTCAGTTTGGCAGCTTTTACTCCCTTGTGCCCGCAGCTACATAATAAATAATAAACAACCTAATATTGCAATCAGAGCTTTTTGCAGTTCCATTCGACTGCACTACCAAACTAAGAACTCCCAATAAGGCCAGACAAGATGGAGAAATTCGTTAATCGACCACAGAGGACTTCCCATACCTGCACATGAGCAAGAGGAAGTCTGTAGTGATCTTTCCTACTGCTATCCAAGAGCTGACATGAAGTTCAAAGCCATTGCAGAGCTGCAGTGCAAATAGTTGGCAAGACCCACACCATGGCTTGAAGATTCATTAAATGATTACAATTACTAAACTAGGCTGAAGTAGCCTTTTAATCTGCCAGTATGCTAACCCAGCTGCGGCTGGGATAGACTACTCGATTATAACTAGGCTGAAATAGCCTGTTAATCATTATAGTATTTTCCTATTTTATCTATGATTTCCATCAGCTTCAGGTGTTGTAACTCCTACAGTGAGAGTGGGATCATGTTCTGATACTTAATGTGTAGTATAGGTGTTGTACACATTGATTTGATTTGAATGCCTAGACCTCCACCAGATTAGATATCATCAATCTCAGCCTATAGAGATTCTCCTTTTGATAACATTACTCGTCGTATCTGGTAATTCAAAGGATATGATGTTCATGATTTCTTTGTCGAAAAATGATGTTCATGATTTAAGGGACAGAATTTCCCGTAATTTGGCTGCTAAAATGTACTTATGTATTTAATTTTGTCACTGGATGTAACACATTATATCTGGGGAAAATGAAAGCTCTGGAAAGATATTTAGGAAATGTGAAAGAAAAAACAGGTGCCAACAAAAATGGTTTGCCCGGTGACAAAGTGAACTTCAATTTGGAGAATATATTTATCTCTCATTTCTTTTCCATACATAGATGGGAAAATGAAGAGATAAATTACAAAGAAAAGAACAAAATTGTCCAATGCATAGCTCAAATGGTATATTCCTCATACCTTTTGTCCTCTTCTTCAGTTTGTTGGTGAAGTTCTCATCTAAACCATTGGCCTGGTCATTGGACGCAGCTTACATGCTTTGCTCAGTGCCCAGGATATTACATATCTCGTGTAAACACACGAGGAAAGTATGGCTAGCTTAAACTAAAATGATACATTTAGTATATTCCTCACAGCACGATGCTACCAGTAAGCACTCAGCTAATAAAATCTCTCTGTCCTTGAAGACGACAATACCTTCACTTATCAAACATAGAAAGAACCCAAAGCCCTTGTTGTCCATCATATATGAAGTATGAAGCACTCTTGGACACAGAAATCATAAATGCAACACCTAATCAGCCTTACCACTATGTGCCTAAAGAAAATTCGAACTAGACAACCTATCCAACTACAAGTAAACAGAAACTAACAAATTCACACTTCTCGAATTCAAGTACAAGAGAAACCAGAATAACAGCACATTTGGCTTCATACCAAATGAGATATCAGAGCAACTAGAGAAACCTATCCAACTACAAGATATGAGAGCATAACCATGCTAAGTAACAAGTGCTGAGTAATAACACTAGCGCGGCGCCAGGTGATACCACAGGTCATTGAAATTTGTGTAACAGGATCAGGCCATACCAGTACCAATAACCAAGTCAAACATATTGTGTCTTCTTTCATTACCCTTCTACAGCCTATGACGAATACCCTTGTTCTTCATTTCGGTAAACAATTTGTTGGCTTGCACCAAATCATCTTGTCTAAAGTAACCCTTGATCATGCACTCATAAACATTAGTGTCATGTGGTACTCCCATATCAATCATCTCACTGAATTTGTCCATGGCATCATCCATCCTGCCCATTCTGCAAAATGCAGCTATCACAATTAAATATGTGACCTGATCAGGGTTCACACCATGCTTCAACATATCTTCGAAGACAAGCATTGCTGTGTCCATCTTTCCGCACTTAGCATATGCACCAATCAGTATGTTGTAAACACTGAGACTGGGTACAACTCCGTCTCGTACCATCTGCTCACGGAAATCATTCATATCAACAAGGGATCCTTCTGTAGCATAACCATGAAGAATAATCCCGTATGAGACAACATCGGGTTTATGGCCCTTCTCATCCATGGAATAAAATAATTCTGCAGCTTCTTTGATTCTTCCGGTCTTGCAAAGATAGTCCATGAATGAGTTGCAAGTAAAAACGTTCCACATGATACCTTGAGTTTTCATTTCTTCCAACAACCTAGCGACTTCTTCCAACTGGCCCGAAGTGGAATATCCATGGATCAGGCTATTATATGTCACGGTATTCGGCCGAACACCATTATCGACCATTTGCGGAAGGACACCCTCTGCCTTGTCCATTGCTCTTGCTTTGCACAGCCCATCAATAATGGAGTTATATGTCACGGTATTCGGCCGAACACCATTATCGACCATTTGCCGAAGGACCACCTTTGCCTCGTCAATTTCGCTTGCTTTGCACAACCCATCAATAATGGAACTATATGTCACCACATCAGGCACAACCCCCTGCTGTATCATTTCACGGAATAGATCCAAAGCTTTGCTTATTTCACCCTCCTTCAAGAAGCCATGAATTACCGTGTTGTATGAGACAGCATTAGGTTTATGGCCCTTCTCAGCCATGGAATAAAATAATTCTGCAGCTTCTTTGATTCTTCCGGTCTTGCAAAGATAGTCCATGAATGAGTTGCAAGTAAAAACGTCCCACATGATACCTTGAGTTTTCATTTCTTCTAACAACCTAGCGACTTCTTCCAACTGGCCCGAAGTGGAATATCCATGGATCAGGCTATTATATGTCACGGTATTCGGCCGAACACCATTATCGACCAATTGCCGAAGGACCCCCTCTGCCTTGTCCATTGCTCTTGCTTTGCACTGCCCATCAATAATGGAATTATATGTCACCACATTAGGCACAACCCCCTGCTGTCTCATGTCATGGAATAGATCCAAAGCTTTGCTTATTTCACCCTCCTTCAAGAAGCCATCAATTACCGTGTTGTATGAAACCACGTTGGGAGAGTGGTTAGATCCTTTTTTTCTCATCATCCGGAGCAGGTCAAGCGCACGCTGGCTCTTCCCATCATCACAGAAGCTCTTGAGAATTATTGAGTAGGATATGACATCAGGCAGATCATTAGGCATCCTGTGCAGCAGCATGTCCAGAGCCTCCTCCGTCCTCTTCATGTCACCGAGGCACTTGAATAAGCCGCTGAAGGTGACAACGTCCGCGGTGATGCCTGTCTTAAGGAGGTGCCCGAAGAAGGCAGGCCCTAGGCCCGGGCGGAGTGCACGGTGGCAGCAATCAATCAGTATGTTGTATGTGTGAATGGTGGGTGCGGTCACTGGACGTTGGCCTGCTTCGGCCATTTGTTTGTTTGAAGAGAGCGATGGCGAGGGCAGGGCCATCGGGGCAGGCGATGGAGGGCGGGGCACGCGCGAGGGCGGCGAAAAAGCCGTTGAGCGCGCGTTCTGGTACCTTGACGGGTTGACGAAGCAATTTGCCGAACAGTTGGTGCGCAAGCTCCGGACTGAGCGTCTCCGAGCCCAGACGATCCTTGAATTCGTCCAGCAGCTGATAGCCGGGTGAGGGGACGGGGTCGTAGAGAGAAGGGGAGCGGGGGCGGAAGCGCCGCATTGCCGCCGCCGCCTAGGAGGTCGCGCTCCCTCCTCTAGCGGCGGTGAATGCGGGCGGCAGCGACAAACCGCCGGCCCGAGCCCTGGTGGAGGACGACGACGGAAGACTCCTTCCTGCCGCGGCCGTGAATGCTGGAGCGCGCCGGGCGACGATGAACCGCCGGCGCAATCCCTGGTGGGAGGAAGGCGGAAGTGGGTGGGGAAATTTTGGATCGGAACGGGATTCGATTTGGAGGCCTGCGTAATGGTGAGTATCATGTATTTTGGCAGAGATTGGGAATAGTTCGTACGAGCATGCGTCCTGCATTCTGCTCCTCTCCACAGAATCTTTCCGAGTTCCGTATCGGCGTGAGGGCATCTCCAGCGGCCCGACATGAGCGACTGTTTGCGTTCGGCAGGCCCAAAAATGCGCTGGTACCATCTTCAGTACCATCTTCAGGCCCAAAAACGCACGATTGCGTCTGGATTGCGTCGCCGCGAATGCTGTGCGGATGTGTAAAGTGTCCGCTCGCGTCTTCACCGGGCCTGTCTGCCAGAGAGCCTGTATCGAGGGCATCGCTTCCGCGGCCATCGCTTCCGCGTATGCGCCGCGCGCGCACTGCCGGACGGCGGCTGGGCTTCTGCGCCGTCTTCAATAGCATCGTTTCCCGCGCGCGGCCGTCCTTAAAAGTCCACCGACATCGTTCCTCCATCGTCCACACCTCCACTCGCACCACCACCGCCGCAGCCCCATGGGGAAGAAGAAGAACGACTTCAAAGCGTCTGGCAGCGGCACCAACAAGGAGGAGCGGTCGGGCAGGGTGTCGCTGCCCGTCAGCGTGGGGAGGCTGATGCACGCGAACTGGACGCCGTGCGACGCCTGGAGGGACGTGCACATGCCTGGCGGCTAGCGGCTCAGCTACCGCCGGGTGCCCGTCCCTCTCGTGCCTGCGCGCGAGCTAGATAGGACCGCCGAGATCCGACGAAGGAGGCGGTACCTGCCGCCGGACCTCCGCCCGATCCGGCGTACGCCATCGACTCCGACAGCTGGCGCACGTATCTCGTGTCCGAATCGGAGGAGGAGGGCGGGCTTCATGGGTGACAGGGACTTTCCCTTCGACCGTTCACCGCCGCCTCGTGCTCGAAGACAGCAGGCACCGACGCGTGCGCACCAGGCGTCGACACGTGCGCAGTACGGCGACGATGATGACAAATACGACGACGACAACTACATCGAGGCGCTGGCGTACCACAACGAGGAGGTCAATGACGACAGCGACGACTACGTCGCGGTCATCTTCCAGGAATGGCAGCTGGCCATGGCGGAGGGCCGTGAGTTTGAGTACCCGGAGAACATGACGGACGACGAGATCGCGAAGCTCGGTGTCCTCGTCTCTGAGAACGACCGACTTGTGCAGCCGCCGCTGCCCCGGTACGCCACCGGCTTCACGCCGCCGGGCCTGTCCGAAAACAAAAGGAAGTACGACACGTGCATCTTCTGAGCCGCCGAGCGAGCCATTTCCGACCACCGTCTAGAGCAGAGTAGAGAGATCTCAGGGAGGATCCATCGAAGATGTATCTCCGGCCGCCGCCCAAGGGCCCCCAGTGGGGCGGCCCGGCGGACACGGAGGCGGGGCCTGAGGCGCGGCCGCTGTACCCGATGATGCTGGAGAGCCCGCAGCTGCGGTGGGCGTTCGTCCGCAAGGTGTACACCATCCTCTCCATCCAGATGCTGCTCACCATCGCCGTCGCCTCCGTCGTCGTCTTCGTGCGCCCAGTCGCGCTCTTCTTCGTCTCCTCCCCCGGCGGCTTCGGCCTCTACATCTTCCTCATCATCCTCCCGTTCATCGGTACGTCATCAACTTCCTCGGCCCCTTCCTCTTCGCCGCCATCATGATCCTCATGGTCTTCGCGCTCATCCAGCTCTTCTTCCCGCTCGGCCGCATCTCCCTCATGGTCTACGGCGGCCTCGCCGCGCTCATCTTCTGCGGATACATCATCTACGACACCGACAACCTCATCAAGCGCTACTCCTACGACGAGTACGTCTGGGCGGCGGTCGCGCTATACCTCGACGTCATCAACCTCTTCCTCTCCCTCCTCACGCTATTCAGGGCGGCCGATTCCTGAAGTGTCCTGCCGTCCTGCGTAGCGTAGGCATCTACCTTTCCCTGCCATGGCGATGTGCTTTGCTTGTGTTCGTGCCGCTGCTGCCACTGATCTTGTAAATTAATATATTAATTTTTGACTTGCTTTACATAGTTTGCTATATGTAATTTGTGCTTTGCCAAGATTGTTGGATGAAATGAAGACGTTTGCTCCGGTACAACCCCCTCCCTCTAAACTCAGAGCAAACTCAAACACGGCTCAGATTGCTTGATACCCCTTCATTATTAAAACAAAACGGATATATAAAGCCCTGTATAAAACCCGTATGGCCCAACTGCGTATAGGTACAAGTAGCACATCATGTATGCCGTTGTCACCTCATCGACATCGGGCAATGGCGTTCATGGCTGGCGGGTGGGAGGCACGGCAACATGGCGGCATGCCAGCCACGAGGCACAGAGCGGTGCTGCTTGGCACGATCGGGCAGGATGGCGGTGCGGCGCCGTGCAGGAACGGAGGCGAGGCGGCGTGCAGGAAGGGTGCTGCGGCGGCGGGTCGCCAGACAGCCAAGCTTCCCTTTGGCCGGACTGTCTGGGTATTGAGAACGTAAGCGATACTCTCCGGACAGTCCGGTAGTTTTACGCGGCCGATAGGCCAGACAGTCTGGCCACGAATGCCAGACAGTCCGGGGCAATGGCCAAACGAAACACGTACTTAGCAGAATCATTGATATACAATGGATTTTAGCCAATCTGGCCGTGCTCAGAAGCCGTCCTATCGGGCCATGGTGGCCAGCCTGTCTGGGCAACGAGTTACAGAGCGACGGTTGCTGTTGGCTAGCCGGTTGTGAGGCTATGGTTTTATGTCACAGCTTGTAGCATGACAGATTAAAGTTGGGTGCTCAATATTATTTAGCTAGTCTTTAGAAAATCACAACTTTTTCTCAGAGCTGAAAGAGTTAACTGAATTTTTGGAGAAGTTGGAGAAGAAATATTACACAGCCATGAGATCCGAAGCCTATCTTGATGATCTTACCTACCTACTTTTTTCAAAATACAATACCATGGATATATATACACATATTATACAGTGCGGTGTGTCTGCTGCGTCCCGCCGGCGAATGGTACCGGACATGTCCGGCTATGCACCTGCCATAGCCCTTCAGCAGCGACATTGAAACCTTCCATGGTGACGGCCGTGACCGGCGGATGATCGCTGTCGCTAGAGCTTCGGAAATCGAGGCGGCAGAGTGCTGCGACAAACGCACTTGTCGGACGAGGTTGCAGAGAACGATGGAGGAGCTCGCGGGCACATGGGGCTGGAGGGTGAGCTCGGGGGCACACGAGGCAGGAGAAGCTTGGGGCGACGCCGTCCACAAGGCTACGACGCCGGTCGAGCTAGGACTCACGTTCTCGGGCGGCGGAGCAGCACACAGCCGGCGTCAAGGTGAGAATCAACAACGGGCAGCTCGTCGAGGACGTGTATCAGATCAGGGAGATTGTGGAGATCGTGGCAGCTCTCGGTATACAGTATACCCGTACATAGGTATATCGAGTTTGGATATGGGTTGGATTTGGGCTTAGGAGCCCAAACTGAGTTTGGGGGAGGGGGTTGTACTGGAGCAAGGCTCGCTAATTGGCTCTGTTGTACTAGCTCTTTCACGTGGCATCCATCTTACATTTTTTTTTTTGAGGGGAACATCCATCTTACCTTTGGGCTTGGGCGTGTTGTCGAGTAGCCCATGGAGCGGGAACAGCATAGTGTGCTGGGCATGGGCAGCCGGCCCGGACGGCCTGACCCAGCTCAGCCTCTCGAATGCCTGACAGAGAGACTTGTCATAAACCGGAAGAAAGGAGAAAGGTACCTCTCGTGTCGCCTCCTCTAAGGCGACGGGAGGGGTGAAACCCTAACCCCCGCAGCCTCCCCACCTTGCTCCTCCCTCCCTCGCCATCCTCTGAGGCGGCTGCCGGTGAAGACTCGCAGCCCTTATGATAGGGGCGGCGGGGATCTGCGCGCGGAACCCCTTCGTGGTTGTATGGGTGGTGGTGGGAGGCGGTGGGGGCGTTGTTGGTGGCTGCCCTGGCGGCGGCCCCGGTCGGCGTGGACCGTGTTGGCCCAGCGGCGGGCAGCAGTCGTGGCGTGGTATCTTCCTCCTCTCGGCCGTGCGGGCGGCATGGAGGCGGCGTTTGAAGGTCGCAGCAGCGCGGGGGCTGCTCGCCAGCTCCAGCTTCAGATCCCGAGGTGAAGACTTCTCCTTGCTCGATCTGTTCATCCCCCTGCTTGGTCTCGGTCATGGCAGCCTTGCTCGCCGGATCCTGAGGATGGGCATGCGGGTTGGTGTTGGGGACATGGTATCGGGGGAAACCCTTGGTCGATGCTAGCCACGACAAGGACGACGCTGCAACGTTGTTCCCCTTCTTGAAGGCCTCGTTGAGGTACCTACCTCTCCTCACCGGTCACCATCACGCCTCTGATGGGGCGAAATCCCCTGGTTCCCCTTGCGGATGGCGGCGGCGTTGCACATCGCTCTCCTTCCTGAAGGCGTCGTCTTGGGTACTGCAGCAGTGTTGGTCTAACATATGCGCTTGGAGGTGGCCATGGCGACTCCGGTCGCTTCTCTTTGGTGTGTCTTCGTCCGACAGCTTCGTTTGGTGCTACGGTGGTGCCTTTGGTGCTGGTGTTCTCGGCGTAACCCCCTGGGCGTCTCTCATGGCTGCCCTAGGTGGCATTACTCCCTGCTTCATTGTGTTCTTGGGGGAACTTCTTTGCCTCCCAACGGTACGGCGTTCTTTCGATCCAGGGCGAGGGACAGGGGTCCTTTCCGGAGGCGAAGTCGATGAAGCTTTGAACCTGTTGTTGTTGGTGTAGATGACGACTTGTTGCTTCTCTCTTGAACACGATGCCTTCTGGTCTCTCTGCGTCGGATAGTGCTAGGTGGCTCAAGCTGTGTGTTTTTGTGTATCCTTAGCTTGCTTGTGTTACCTGTTGTAAGCTGTTTGTAATAAGCACGTTGTATCTGCCATTGTGGCGTTATTAATTTAGCGTTGGGTTCTTAACCTTATGTTAAAAAAAAGCTCAGCCTGGCAATCCTGGGTCGGGCCAAGATCACACAATGGATTTGATTTGGGCCTGAATATTGAGCCCGATGGTTGGGCCGGGCTAGGACCTCGGCCTGGCCAGGCTTTTCCATGCTTTGGGCTGGGCTTGGACTTGATTTGTAGGCTCGACAATGGAGTTGGATTTGGGCCTGTGTTCCAGCTTCGGGCTTCTTCTGGTCTAGCCCAGCCCGAGTTTTGCCCACTATAAACATGAATCATGTGGATAGGACTACCTGAAAACCAACCTTTATGAAAGTCCACGCAAGACACCAGCTTGCGACACGTGTTGCCAAACAAATCAACCAGGAAACGAGCAACGTATTTGTCACATTTCATTGAACGTGTACTAGATGATAGACGTCTGGAATTTATTGAAAATCTTGCAAACTCACACCGATGATGGATGAGGTCAAACGATTGCAGATAATGAAGAGACCGTGGTAAGTAATAAAGAGACGACGGCCGATCCTCTGCCTCATTAATAAGATTTTGTTTCCATAAAACCGTGAGTCGTCAGCTTAAGTGGGGCACGGGAAGGACATGAACGATGGTGATAGACAATAGAAATAATTGGGGTGACGTGTCAGCTTTGCATGTTAAGATAAAGGGAAAATTGTATAGGAGACACCGTTATTTTCAATCCTTTGCTGAAACACACCACTAAAACACGTCTTTGCCTTTATCACACCGTCTTTGCTGAAACAATTAGTACCATTATAATTTTACGGTACATTTGCTAAAACACACGGTGTAGCCAAAAATGAAAAGTTTAACATTTTGCTACATTTTGTGGTACATTTTCCAAAACACACCGTACATGTGTTGTGTCCGGTTTAGAATATTTTTTTCCCAAATTAAATTTTCTAAGCCAAAAGTGGTTGTACGTATCAATACCCACATTATTTTGTCTCTAATTTAGCTTTTTGTGCTAACAGAGGCCGTACATATACGCTGATAGACTAAAGAAAAAATCGTAAAACAACTTTTCATCGAACAAAGGCCATACGCATACGCTGATATGCTAAAGTAAAAAAATAGGACACCAACTTAACCAGATTTGAAACAGGCAACAATTTTTTTGAAATGTGACACATGCAACAATTGCTGACTAAACCTGTGATGAACCCAGGAGAAGACGCCATCCATGGTCGCCGGCAAGGACTTGATGGGGACAGCGCGGAGGTGAGAGGGGGTGGATGAGGAAGGCAGGAGGGGGCAGATGAGGAAAGGCAGGAGGGAACGGACGAGGAGGCGGCCTTGCCGGCATTGGGGATGGCGGCAGCAGGGCGGCCAACGCGATGGAGGAGAGCAGCCGCTAGGGTTCGTCGAGCTTGTTCGTCTGACCAAATCCTAGTTCGTGCCTTTCATCTCAACCAGGAGAAGAAAACGGTTCAGAACAGAGTCCGAGCATATTTTCAAAGGCAAGATGGTCATTATACATAACAAAAGTCAAACTTTTCCAATTTGGGTAATACATGTGTTTTAGTAAATGTACCGTAAAATTATAATGGTACTAGGCAAACCGCGTTTTAGTGGTGTGTTTCAGCAAATGACTGAAAATAATAGTGTCCCCCGACCAATTTTCCCTAAGATAAATCAACTTAGTGAGTTGCTCCTATTTAGGTATTATAGATATCATCTCATATAAAAAATTGTAACATTGACCATATCATATCACAAGCCCTCCAAAAACAAGTTAGATGCCTCTAATTTATCTTTGCATATTTTACGTGGTTTTGGGCTTTCGAAGATAGAACCGTTCAAACCTATGAGCATAAAACGACAACGATGATAAACAAGTTATCTAGCAACTCTTTGTGAATTAGATATTAACTATAATGAGAGACATATATTCGCAAAGCCACTTATGCAAAACAAGTTGCATGTCAAACGTGAAACAAGTATCATGTATGCGGACATGTAATGTTAGTCCGGATCGCTTCATCCCACTATGCCACTAAGATACAAAGCACACGTAGAAGAAGCAAATAACATGATCATCAATGCGCACATACATATGTGTTCTAATTGTACAAATCATCTACGCATAAACCTGACTCTAATACCACTGATGTGTTCGTTGTACAGAAAACAAAAATTCCTACGGTTGCAAGTTGCAAAAACAAAAACACCAGGATCAAATCTAGGACATGGTAGTAACGGATAAAATTGTGGTTGAGATGAACTCACCCTCGAAGACACAAAGCGTTAATGAGAACGATTCTCATGATTCATGTAGTCGATCACTTGCTGATCTCAAGATCACAAGGAAGACAAGCGCTACAAGGGGCAGCGCTTCCGTACTTGGTCACACGTACGGCTTGACGATGACCTTTGTTCCCTCGATCCAGCAGGGCAAAAGAAGAAGAGGATCCACCAGGACACTCCAACATCACTACGACATTGTGGTGTTGGTGGAGAAACAATTTCAGCGGGGCTTCGCCTAAACTATTGCTTGTATGGTGGATCAGATGGAAGAGGGGAATGGGACCAACCATGCTTATATAGGAGGAGGGGGCAGCAGCCCAAAGGGGGCGTTGGCCCCTTTACGGTGCCTCCACCTCTTCCCTCATTATGTGGTGGACACTCCACTCACATCCACTCAAATATCCATAAAACCTCCACTCAAAAATGAAGGACTTTTCTCCCACCAATGGAAAAAAGTTAATTTTTTAATTAACAAACATTAACATTCAGCCCTTTCAACTATTCTGATATCCCGGAACATTTCCGGCGATTCTCGGAACATTCCCTATGAAGTCCAAACTTTCTCCTGTTTCGTATCCACATAAAAACATCAACGAGCCTTAAGTGTGTCACCCTACAGTTCGTGAATAATGTGGACATGGTCAAGACACCTCTCTGATCAATAATAATCAACGGGATCTAGAGATCCATAATGACTCCCACTTATTCAACGATGAAACTTGTGATCGTATGAAGCATAAATGTTGTAACTAATTCCTTTTATCTCGCGATACTTTACTTGTACGGGATCCGATCATCGGTATCAACTATACCTAGTTCAATCTTGTTACCGACAAGTAATGTTTACTCGTTCCGTGATATGACATTCTTGTGACCTAGTCACATGCTTGCAAGCGGTGTCAATGTTATATCACCGAGAGGGCCTAGAGTATATCGCTTTGGCATCAGGATGGATAAATCCCAGTCTTGATCCATGAACCTCAATGACATAGGCATCCCAAATGGGCCTGCCGAATATAGTACCCGGGGTTTATTGAAGGCCCACTACCCGAAGAATAAGAAGATTCGGAAGCCCAAGATGTATTTAAGGAAAAGATAGAGTTGTAATAGGAGATGTTATTTGTAATCCGGCGGGATGAGTTAGAAACCGTCCCGAACTCGTAACTTGTACGAAACGAAACCCTCGGCTCCACCTCTTATATAAAAGGGGAGTCGAGGGACGAGGAGATCATCGAATCATTGTCCGCAAACCCTAGTTTTCATATTCGTCGAGTACTTTTCAGCTGAAACCTTCGAGATCTACTTGCCCTCTACTTCTAACTAAACCCTAGCCTACAATCCATAGGCATTGATAAGTTAATCCCTTGTCAATTGGCGCCGTCCGTGGGGATTAGAGGCGTAAGGATCTGATCTCGATGGCACGTTCAAGATCTTCGACATCGTCAACCGGAAGCAACACTATGGATCGAGGTAAACAGATCGCTGCTGGTCTTGTTGATTTTGTTCCTCACCCACCCTCCCGTTTGGATGCATATGCGTATCTGGCGGAGCCCTTGGAGATGACGTTCGGAAGGTTCCACTTTCGCGTCGAGAAGGAAGGATCGTATCGTGTCGAAATTCCGATTTCGTCGGGATCGTCGGCGGTCGATTCTGATTTTTCAAGCTATGCATCGTCAACTGAGTCAGAAGAAGAAACTTCGGCAACACGTTACGTCAGCATCAGAGCAAGAGAGAAACTCGCCAAGATCTTCAGCAACGCATCGTTTGAGTCATCCGCGGACTCATATATAAGCGATGGCTCAAGCGATGTCGACAATTACGACTTCATCGACAAATCTCTCACAGTGGGCAAGGTCTTCATCAATCTCAACAATGATGTCACCGAACCCAACATAGATCTGAGTACAAAATATCATCAGATTTATGCTATCGAAAATCAAGAGGAAACATCGGAGGCTTTCGACGAGTTGGGAAATCCTTTTGTCGATCCCTCAGATCTAAGGAGAGGTATGGGCACTAAATATGTCGGGCCCACACCACGCGTCGAGTCCAACTTCCACAGGCAGCACTGGGATAGAGCGGCAAAAGCCATAGATGGTTCGGAACCAATGACGACAACAGCTACAGCTCAAGAACCGCAAGCTTATCAATATATGCTCGCACGAACCGCCCGAGAAATAGAAAAACAGACAGACTGAGTTGAACAGGAGAAAGGAGGCAGCTTCGCATCCGAGCAGGAGAAGGGCAGATCTAAGTGGACAATCTAGAGTTTCGGGTGATAGCCACAGGGAGGCTCGGAACGAGAGGAAGATCACGGTTACAACACATACCCGAAGCGTAAAGAGAGTACTTGGTTCAAAACCTCGACATGTCTTTTATGTCGATAGATACAAGAGGAAATATTATCCCTAAGACACCAGAAGCTGGGTATATGGCGACACAAGCTTACATCCTTGCATCCAGGCCACCCCCAGGAGATCCAAGGGAAACATTATACAACATGGCATTGGCAGGGGTTGGAGCTATGGGGACAGCGTTCGTAGCAACGCCTCCCGAAGGAGCGGCAAGGCAAAATAGTCCACGACCTGCGGCAGCAACGGCGGCAGCTCCGGAAGGACCAAGTGGAGCAAGAGACACAGGAGTACAAGCGAGGGTCGATAGAGCAAGGCAAAGCGAAGGGATCATCGGCAGTCCCCGGAGCTTAATGACGAGGATATGTGCGGTCTACCGTGCTTCACGAGAAGAGTCCGAAAAACTCGAGTCCCCTCAGGATTCAAGTTACCCGATCACTTCAAAAAGTTCGACGGCCCGCAAGATCCGGAGGACCGGTTAATTGATTACCTCGAGACGGTGAAGCTAACTCGGAGGAACTAGAGCAACAGCGATGCAAAGTATTCAGGTGCACTTAAGTGGAGCCGCACGATCTTGGATCAAAAAACTCCCGCCAGGATCCATCGACAGACTGGGAAAGTTTCGAGGACGTATTCGTCAAGAACTTCAGGTCCACATGCAAGAAGCCTGCGTCGTTAGAAGAGCTGAGGGCGTGTCGACAAAAACCCGATGAGTCAATGAGAAAATACATCAAAAGGTGGAACATCATAAAAAACTCGGCAGAAAATATATCTGACGAGAGAGCAATAGATGCGTTTGTCGCAGGAATCGAGCGTGGAGATTTTGTCGAGGACTTGGGAAGGACCAATCCAAAAACAGTATCCGCGTTGATGGAAATAGCAAATAGATGGGCGGACGGAGAAGACGCTGTCCACAATAAACGACACAGGTCGCCAGAAGAGGACCGTGGTCGAAATTATCAGTCGAGGCGACGATTTCCTCGGCAGTATCCAAGTTATGACGCCCCAGGGCAAATTTCGGCAGGATTTCGGGCAAATACAGGAGGAAGCACCAGAGACGATTATCAAAGAAGCAATGAACAGCGAAGCGATAATAGGGACGACTCCCGCAACAGGCAAAATAGTGGGCCAAGGTTTCCAAGACCTTTTGTGTCTCCCGAAGAAATGTTAAATGGACCGTGCCAGATGCATTTTTTCCTCGATAGCAATGGGAAAAGACAGTCAGGACACCTGCGTAAAGATTGTCGAAATTTTCAAGCAATGTTCAGATGTGCAGAAAACGCTCACGCACGAGCAAGCACAGAGAAACCCTCGGGAGCCTAGGAGCGAAGTTCATCTACCGCCACCTCCCGCGATTACAGAGGACAATCGACACCAGCTCAGAATAGCGGCAGCACCTGCACCACCACCCTATGTTGATCCTAACTCCAACGGAGCAGTGTCGATGATTCAGAAGGGAAGGCCATCCAATAGAGCTCAAAAAGTAATCTCACGACAGGTGTTTATGGCAGAGAAAATGCCTCCACCAACAGTTGAGTACCTTAATTGGTCAGGACAAGATATCGGCTTCACAATAGCAGATCATCCGCAGCAAGTTCCTCGACCAGGGCAGTCAGCACTTATTCTGCCGGCAGTTATTGCGGGCTTTGATGTTTCTCGAGTATTCATAGATGGTGGCAGCAGCTTAAACCTTATGTATTGATACGTCTCCAACGTATCGATAATTTCTTGTGTTCCATGCCACATTATTGATGTTATCTACATGTTTTATGCACACTTTATATCATATTCGTGCATTTTCTGGAACTAACCTATTAACAAGATGCCGAAGTGCCGATTGTCTGTTTTCGCTGTTTTTGGTTTCGGAAATCCTAGTAAAGAAATATTCTCGGAATTGGACGAAATAAAAGCCCAGAGGCCTATTTTCTCACGAAGCTTCCAGAAGACCGAAGACGAGACGAAGAGGGGCCACGGGGGAGCCAAACCCTAGGGCGGCGCGGCCCCACCCCTGGCCGCGCCGGCCTATGGTCTGGGCCCCCCGTGCCGCCTCTCGACTTGCCCTTCCGCCTACAAATAGCCTCCGTGACGAAACCCCCAGTACCGAGAGCCACGATACGGAAAACATTACTGAGACGCCGTCGCCGCCGATCCCATCTGGGGGGATCCAGGAGATCGCCCCCGGCACCCTGCCGGAGAGGGGAATCATCTCCCGGAGGACTCTACGCCGCCATGGTCACCTCCGGTGTGATGTGTGAGTAGTCTACCCCTGGACTATGGGTCCATAGCAGTAGCTAGATGGTTGTCTTCTCCCCATTGTGCTATCATTGTCGGATCTTGTGAGCTGCCTATCATGATCAAGATCATCTATATGTAATTCTATATGTTGCGTTTGTTGGGATCCGATGAATAGAGAATACTTGTTATGTTGATTATCAAAGTTATGCTTATGTGTTGTTTATGATCTTGCATGCTCTCCGTTACTAGTAGATGCTCCGGCCAAGTAGATGCTTGTAACTCCAAGAGGGAGTACTTATGCTCGATAGTGGGTTCATGCCCGCATTGACACCTGGGACAGTGACGTAAAGTTCTAAGGTTGTGTTGTGTCGTTGCCACTAGGGATAAAACATTGATGCTATGTCTAAGGATGTAGTTGTTGATTACATTACGCACCATACTTAATGCAATTGTCTCGTTGCTTGCAACTTAATACTCGGAGGGGGTTCGGATGATAACCTCGAAGGTGGACTTTTTAGGCATAGATGCGATTGGATGGCGGTCTATGTACTTTGTCGTAATGCCCAATTAAATCTCACTATACTCATCATGATATGTATGTGCATTGTCATGCTCTCTTTATTTGTAAATTGCCCAACTGTAATTTGTTCACCCAACATGCTGTTCGTCTTATGGGAGAGACACCTCTAGTGAACTGTGGACCCCGGTCCAATTCTCTTTATCGAAATACAATCCATCGCAATACTTGTTTTTACTGTTTTCTCTGCAAACAATCATCTTCCACACAATACGGTTAATCCTTTGTTACAGCAAGCCGGTGAGATTGACAACCTCACTCGTTTCGTTGGGGCAAAGTACTTTGGTTGTGTTGTGCGAGTTCCACGTTGGCGCCGGAATCTCCGGTGTTGCGCCGCACTACATCCCGCCGCCATCAACCTTCAACGTGCTTCTTGGCTCCTCCTGGTTCGATAAACCTTGGTTTCTTTCCGAGGGAAAACTTGCTGCTGTGCTCATCATACCTTCCTCTTGGGGTTGCCCAACGAACGTGTGAAATACACGCCATCAAGCATATTTTCCGGCGCCGTTGTCGGGGAGATCAAGACACGCTGCAAGGGGAGTCTCCACTTCTCAATCTCTTTACTTTGTTTTTGTCTTGCTTTATTTTATTTACTACTTTGTTTGCTGCGCTAAATCAAAATACAAAAAAATTAGTTGCTAGTTTTACTTTATTTACTATCTTGTTTGCTATATCGAAAACACAAAAAAATTAGTTTACTTGCATTTACTTTATCTAGTTTGCTTTATTTACTGTTGCTAAAATGGCCAACGCTGAAAATACTAAGTTGTGTGACTTCACAACCACAAATAATAATGATTTCTTATGCACACCTATTGCTCCACTCGCTACTACAGACAGAATTCTTTGAAATTAAACCTGCTTTATCGAATCTTGTTATGAACCATCAATTTTCCGGTGTTAGTTCGATGATGCTGCTGCCCATCTCAATAATTTTGTTGAACTATGTGAAATGCAAAAATATAAAGATGTAGATGGTGACATTATAAAATTAAAATTGTTTCCTTTCTCATTAAGAGGAAGAGCTAAAGATTGGTTGCTATCTCTCGCCTAAGAATAGTATTGATTCATGGACTAAATGCAAGGATGCTTTTATTGGTAGATATTATCCCCCTGCTAAAATTATATCTTTGAGGAGTAGCATAATGAATTTTAAACAATTAGATACTGAACATGTTGCTCAAGCTTGGGAAAGAATGAAATCTCTCGGTTAAAAATTGCCCAACCCATGGATCGACTACTTGGATGATCATCCAAACCTTCTATGCAGGACTAAATTTTTCTTCGCGGAATTTATTGGATTCAGCTGCTGGAGGTACCTTTATGTCCATCACTCTTGGTGAAGCAACAAGGCTTCTTGATAATATGATGATCAACTACTCTGAATGGCACACGGAAAGAGCTCCACAAGGTAAGAAGGTAAATTTCGTTGAGGAATCCCCTTCCTTGAATGATAAGGTTGATGCTATTATGTCTATGCTTGCGAATGATAGGACTAATGTTGATCCTAATAATGTTCCATTAGCTTCATTGGTTGCACAAGAAGAACATGTTGATGTAAACTTCATTAAAAATAATAATTTCAACAACAATGCTTACCGAACAATTCTAGTAACAACTATAGGCCATATCCTTATAATAATGGCAACGGCTATGGTAATTCTTATGGGAATTCTTACAACAATAATAGGAATACACCCCTGGACTTGAGGCCATGCTTAAAGAATTTATTAGTACACAAACTGCCTTTAACAAATCTGTTGAGGAAAAGCTCAATAAAATTGATATTCTTGTTTCTAGAGTTGATAGTCTTGCCTCTGATGTTGATCATTTGAAATCAAAAGTTATGCCTAATAGGGATATTGAAAATAAAATTGTTACTACAGCAAATGCCATTCAAGTTAGAATTAATGAAAATATAAGATTAATGGCTGAACTGCGTGCTAGGTGGGATAGAGAAGAAAATGAAAAACTAGCTAAAGAGAAGAATATAGCTAAAGTTTGGACTATTACCACCACTAGTAATGCTAATGCTACACATGTTGCTGCACCTCCTACTCATACTAATAAAAGAATTGGTGTTAGCAATGTTTCCACTTCTAATGCAAAGCGCGAAAAACTGCTCGAAACCGCTAAAACCGCTGAAATTGTCCGTGATAAAGTCGCTGAAATTTTTTCCAACATTGGGAATGATGATCCCATTGCTTTAGATTATAATGGTTTGAATTTTGATGATTGCCACATCTCTGAAGTTATAAAGTTCTTGCAAAAACTTGCTAAAAGTCCTAATGCTAGTGCTATAAATTTGGCTTTCACGCATCATATTACAAATGCTCTCATAAAAGCTAGAGAAGAGAAACTAGAGCGCGAAGCTTCTATTCCTAAAAAGCTAGAAGATGGTTGGGAGCCCATCATTAAGATGAAGGTTAAAGATTTTGATTGTAATGCTTTATGTGATCTTGGTGCAAGTATTTCCGTTATGCCGAAGAAAATTTATAATATGCTTGACTTGCCACCGCTGAAAAATTGTTATTTGGATGTTAATCTTGCTGATCATTCTACAAAGAAACCTTTGGGTAAAGTTGATAATGTTCGCATTACCGTTAACAATAATCTTGTTCCCGTTGATTTTGTTGTCTTGGATATTGAATGCAATGCATCTTGTCCAATTATATTGGGAAGACCTTTTCTTCGAACCGTTGGTGCTACTATTGATATGAGGGAAGGTAATATAAAATATCAATTTCCTCTCAAGAAAGGTATGGAACACTTCCCTAGAAAGAGAATGAAGGTACCTTATGATTCTATCATTAGAACAAATTATGATGTTGATGCTTCATCTCTTGATGTTACTTGATACACACTTTCCGCGCCTAGCTGAAAGGCGTTAAAGAAAAGCGCTTATGGGAGACAACCCATGTTTTTACCTACAGTACTTTGTTTTTATTTTGTGTCTTGGAAGTTGTTTACTACTGTAGCAACCTCTCCTTATCTTAGTTTTGAGTTTTGTTGTGCCAAGTTAAGCCGTTGATAGAAAAGTAAGTACTAGATTTGGATTACTGCGCAGTTCCAGATTTCTTTGCTGTCACGAATCTGAGCCCACTGCCCTGCAGGAAGCTCAGAAAATTATGCCAATTTACGTGCATGATCCTCAGATATGTACGCAACTTTCATTCAATTTGAGCATTTTCATTTGAGCAAGTCTGGTGCCATTTTAAAATTCGTCAATACGAACTGTTCTGTTTTGACAGATTCTGCCTTTTATTTCGCATTGCCTCTTTTGCTATGTTGGATGAATTTCTTTGATCCACTAATGTCCAGTAGCATTATGCAATGTCCAGAAGTGTTAAGAATGATTGTGTCACCTCTGAATATGTCAATTTATATTGTGCACTAACCCTCTAATGAGTTGTTTCGAGTTTGGTGTGGAGGAAGTTTTCAAGGATCAAGAGAGGAGTATGATGCAACATGATCAAGGAGAGTGAAAGCTCTAAGCTTGGGGATGCACCCGGTGGTTCACCCCTGCATATATCAAGAAGACTCAAGCGTCTAAGCTTGGGGATGCCCAAGGCATCCCCTTCTTCATCAACAAATTATCGAGTTCCTCCCCCGAAACTACATTTTTATTCGGCCACATCTTATGTGCTTTTTCTTGGAGCGTCGGTTTGTTTTTGTTTTTGTTTTGTTTGAATAAAATGGATCCTAGCATTCACCTTATGGGAGAGATACACACTCCGCTGTAGCATATGGACAAATATGTCCTTGGTTTCTACTCATAGTATTCATGGCGAAGTTTCTCCTTCGTTAAATTGTTATATGGTTGGAATTGGAAAATGATACATGTAGTAATTGCTATAAATGTCTTGGGTAATGTGATACTTGGCAATTGTTGTGCTCATGTTTAAGCTCTTGCATCATATGCTTTGCACCCATTAATGAAGAAATACATAGAGCATGCTAAAATTTGGTTTGCATATTTGGTTTCTCTAAGGTCTAGATAATTTCTAGTATTGAGTTTGAACAACAAGGAAGACGGTGTAGAGTCTTATAATGCTGACAATATGTCTTTTATGTGAGTTTTGCTGCACCGGTTCATCCTTGTGTTTGTTTCTAACAAGCCTTGCTAGCCTAAACCTTGTATCGAGAGGGAATACTTCTCATGCATCCAAAATACTTGAGCCAACCACTATGCCATTTGTGTCCACCATACCTACCTACTACATGGTATTTTCCAGCCATTCCAAAGTAAATTGCTTGAGTGCTACCTTTAAAATTCCATCATTCACCTTTGCAATATATAGCTCATGGGACAAATAGCTTAAAAACTATTGTGGTATTGAATATGTAATTATGCACTTTATCTCTTATTAAGTTGCTTGTTGTGCGATAACCATGTTTATCGGGGAACGCCATCAACTCATTGTTGAATTTCATGTGAGTTGCTATGCATGTTCGTCTTGTCGGAAGTAAGGGCGATCTACACTGAGTTGAATGGTTTGAGCATGCATATTGTGAGAGAAGAACATTGGGCCGCTAACTAAAGCCATGTTCCATGGTGGAAGTTTCAGTTTTGGACAAACATCCTCAAATCTCTAATGAGAAAAGAATTAATTGTTGTTGAATGCTTAAAGCATTAAAAGAGGAGTCCATTATCCGTTGTCTATGTTGTCCCGGTATGGATGTCTAAGTTGAGAATAATCAAAAGCGAGAAATCCAAATGCGAGCTTTCTCCTTAGACCTTTGTACAGGCGGCATAGAGGTACCCCTTTGTGAAACTTGGTTAAAGCATATGTATTGCGGTGATAATCCAGGTAGTCCAAGCTAATTAGGACAAGGTGCGAGCACTATTAGTACACTATGCATGAGGCTTGCAACTTATAAGATATAATTTACATGATGCATATGCTTTATTACTACCGTTGACAAAATTGTTTCATGTTTTCAAAATCAAAGCTCTAGCACAAATATAGCAATCGATGCTTTTCCTCTATGAGGACCATTCTTTTACTTTCAATGTTGAGTCAGTTCACCTATTTCTCTCCACCTCAAGAAGCAAACACTTGTGTGAACTGTGCATTGATTCCTACATACTTGCTTATTGCACTTATTATATTACTCTATGTTGACAATATCCATGAGATATACATGTTACAAGTTGAAAGCAACCGCTGAAACTTAATCTTCTTTTGTGTTGCTTCAATACCTTTACTTTGAATTATTGCTTTATGAGTTAACTCTTATGCAAGACTTATTGATGCTTGTCTTGAAGTGCTATTCATGAAAAGTCTTTGCTTTATGATTCACTTGTTTACTCATGTCATACACATTGTTTTGATCGCTGCACTCACTACATATGCTTTACAAATAGTATGATCAAAATTATGATGGCATGTCACTCCAGAAATTATCTTTGTTATCGTTTTACCTGCTCGGGACGAGCAGAACTAAGCTTAGGGATGCTGATACGTCTCCAACGTATCGATAATTTCTTGTGTTCCAGGCCACATTATTGATGTTATCTACATGTTTTATGCACACTTTATATCATATTCGTGCATTTTCCGGAACTAACCTATTAACAAGATGCCGAAGTGCCGCTTGTCTGTTTTCTGCTGTTTTTGGTTTCAGAAATCCTAGTAAAGAAATATTCTCGGAATTGGACGAAATAAAAGCCCGGAGGCCTATTTTCTCACGAAGCTTCCGAAGACCGAAGACGAGACGAAGAGGGGCCACGGGGAGCCAAACCCTAGGGCGGCGCGGCCCCACCCCCGGCCGCGCCGGCCCATGGTCCGGGCCCCCGTGCCGCCTCTCGACTTGCCCTTCCGCCTACAAATAGCCTCCGTGACGAAACCCCCAGCACCGAGAGCCACGATACGGAAAACATTACCGAGACGCCGTCGCCGCCGATCCCATCTCGGGGATCCAGAGATCGCCTCCCGCACCCTCGCCGGAGAGGGGAATCATCTCCCGGAGGACTCTACGCCGCCATGGTCGCCTCCGGTGTGATGTGTGAGTAGTCTACCCCTGGACTATGGGTCCATAGCAGTAGCTAGATGGTTGTCTTCTCCCCATTGTGCTATCATTGTCGGATCTTGTGAGCTGCCTATCATGATCAAGATCATCTATATGTAATTCTATATGTTGCGTTTGTTGGGATCCGATGAATAGAGAATACTTGTTATGTTGATTATCAAAGTTATGCTTATGTGTTGTTTATGATCTTGCATGCTCTCCGTTACTAGTAGATGCTCTGGCCAAGTAGATGCTTGTAACTCCAAGAGGGAGTACTTATGCTCGATAGTGGGTTCATGCCTCCATTGACACCTGGGACAGTGACAGAAAGTTCTAAGGTTGTGTTGTGCTGTTGCCACTAGGGATAAAACATTGATGCTATGTCTAAGGATGTAGTTGTTGATTACATTACGCACCATACTTAATGCAATTGTCTCGTTGCTTGCAACTTAATACTGGAGGGGGTTCGGATGATAACCTGAAGGTGGACTTTTTAGGCATAGATGCAGTTGGATGGCGGTCTATGTACTTTGTCGTAATGCCCAATTAAATCTCAGTATACTCATCATGATATGTATGTGCATTGTCATGCTCTCTTTATTTGTCAATTGCCCAACTGTAATTTGTTCACCCAACATGCTCGTTCGTCTTATGGGAGAGACACCTCTAGTGAACTCGTGGACCCCGGTCCAATTCTCTTTACTGAAATACAATCTACTGCAATACTTGTTTTTACTGTTTTCTCTGCAAACAATCATCTTCCACACAATACGGTTAATCCTTTGTTACAGCAAGCCGGTGAGATTGACAACCTCACTGTTTCGTTGGGGCAAAGTACTTTGGTTGTGTTGTTGATACGTCTCCAACGTATCGATAATTTCTTGTGTTCCATGCCACATTATTGATGTTATCTACATGTTTTATGCACACTTTATGTCATATTCGTGCATTTTCTGGAACTAACCTATTAACAAGATGCCGAAGTGCCAGTTGCCGTTTTCTGCTGTTTTTGGTTTCAGAAATCCTAGTAAAGAAATATTCTCGGAATTGGACGAAATAAAAGCCCAGAGGCCTATTTTCTCACGAAGCTTCCAGAAGACCGAAGACGAGACGAAGAGGGGCCACGGGGTGGCCAAACCCTAGGGCGGCGCGGCCCCACCCCTGGCCGCGCCGGCCTATGGTCCGGGCCCCCGTGCCGCCTCTCGACTTGCCCTTCCGCCTACAAATAGCCTCCGTGACGAAACCCCCGGCACCGAGAGCCACGATACGGAAAACATTACCGAGACGCCGTCGCCGCCGATCCCATCTCGGGGGATCCAGGAGATCGCCTCCGGCACCCCGCCGGAGAGGGGAATCATCTCCCGGAGGACTCTACGCCGCCATGGTCGCCTCCGGAGTGATGAGTGAGTAGTCTACCCCCGGACTATGGGTCCATAGCAGTAGCTAGATGGTTGTCTTCTCCCCATTGTGCTATCATTGTCGGATCTTGTGAGCTGCCTATCATGATCAAGATCATCTATATGTAATTCTATATGTTGCGTTTGTTGGGATCCGATGAATAGAGAATACTTGTTATGTTGATTATCAAAGTTATACATGTGTTGTTTATGATCTTGCATGCTCTCCGTTTCTAGTAGAGGCTCTGGCCAAGTTTTTACTTTTAACTCCAAGAGGGAGTACTTATGCTCGATAGTGGGTTCATGCCTCGCATTGACACCGGGACAAGTGATGAAAAGTTCTAAGGTTGTGTTGTGCTCGTTGCCACTAGGGATAAAACATTGATGCTATGTCTAAGGATGTAGTTGTTGATTACATTACGCACCATACTTAATGCAATTGTCCGTTGCTTGCAACTTAATACTGGAGGGGGTTCGGATGATAACCTGAAGGTGGACTTTTTAGGCATAGATGCAATTGGATGGCGGTCTATGTACTTTGTCGTAATGCCCAATTAAATCTCACTATACTCATCATGATATGTATGTGCATTGTCATGCTCTCTTTATTTGTCAATTGCCCAACCGTAATTTGTTCACCCAACATACTCGTTCGTCTTATGGGAGAGACACCTCTAGTGAACTCGTGGACCCCGGTCCAATTCTCTTTATCGAAATACAATCTACTCGCAATACTTGTTCTACCGTTTTCTGCAAACAATCATCTTCCACACAATACGGTTAATCCTTTGTTACAGCAAGCCGGTGAGATTGACAACCTCACCTGTTTCGTTGGGGCAAAGTACTTTGGTTGTGTTGTGCAGGTTCCACGTTGGCGCCGGAATCTCCGGTGTTGCGCCGCACTACATCCCGCCGCCATCAACCTTCAACGTGCTTCTTGGCTCCTCCCGGTTCGATAAACCTTGGTTTCTTTCGAGGGAAAACTTGCTGCTGTGCTCATCATACCTTCCTCTTGGGGTTGCCCAACGAACGTGTGAAATACACGCCATCAAGCATATTTTCTGGCGCCGTTGCCGGGGAGATCAAGACACGCTGCAAGGGGAGTCTCCACTTCTCAATCTCTTTACTTTGTTTTTGTCTTGCTTTATTTTATTTACTACTTTATTTACTGTCTTGCACTCTATATCAAAAACACAAAAAAATTAGTTACTTGTTTTACTTTACTTAATATCATGCATGTTTTTATTACACTAGTTTGGCATAATGTACAAGAGTGAGCTTCTTATTCTATTTCCTGATTTAAAACATGAATTGTTTGATGCGAAAATTAAAAAACCTATGAAATCTTATTTGCATGCTGGTAGTAATATTAGTATGAACGCTTTGAACACCATTGTTGATAATGATATAGAAAGTTCTAAGCTTGGGGAAGCTGGTTTGCATGATATTT
>NC_061510.1:374378675-374423785 GCF_022539505.1 Lolium rigidum
CCCGTAGGTGAGCGGCGTGCCGTCCGCCATCTCGGATGTAGATGGCGATGTGGTTGATGTAGACGATTGTCCCACCGGCGTGCCGGAATGTGTTGACTGCCAAAACCCACCGGCGGGCAGCGGCCTTGTCAACACCGTAGAGCCGGGAAGAGCCTAGAGCTGCGGCTGGGCTGAGACCCCTCCGAGCGACGGCCCGCAATGCTCTTCCGGTCACACGCGGCGTTGCGAGGTGCAGGGCGTGCCACCCGACCTATACCTGGTCGGGAAGGTGATGAAGATGCCTCGCTTAGCTTCTGCGCAGGGCATACATGTAAACGTTAAATACGAGCCTCGATCGGCTCTCGAGTTATCCCGTGAATCGGCTCAAAGAGCCGATCCACCCATGATCCGTACGGGGTGCACGAATACTTGGTGGTCCTGCTTGATCAAGATGAAGCTAATGAGATCTACGACGATTTAGGGTTTTCACCGCATAATCGGATCATCCTACTCCGAGGTTGGGCCTTGCGGCCACGCACGGTGCTCGTAAGCCGATCCTAAACAAGGCCAAAAAACCAACATGAAGTTGATCCTAGGAACATCCCGTTTAGGACTTGCGAACGCCACCCTACGTGCCACTGGATCCTCCCCCTTTGTAAGGCCTAACTATTGCGAGATATTAAACTAATCCTTGTAGAACAAGGAGCAATCGTAACGGATCAGATCTACTAAATAAAGATCAAGCGGGGTGCCGCCCCACACCCGAGATAGGCGTGAGGGCGGCTAGATATGCAAGGGTTGCACTACGTAAGCATGCTTAAACGAAGAACAATGCTAACCCTAACACATCTAATGATAACTACGTTGCTCGCCATCAAAAATGCTTCGATACGAGCAACGCATGAACAACGTGGGGCTTGTGCTTGCCTAGATCGCAAGATGCGATCTAGGCAGCATGTCGCTTACCCGACGAAACCCTCGAGACGAAGGAGTTGGCGATGCGCCGAGATTGGTTTGTTTTTGGGGTTGAACGTGAGTTGTTGTTTATTCCATAAACCCTAGGTACATATTTATAGTCCAGCGGACTCTCTAATGCGGGCGTGCACCAAACCGTGCACAAGTAAGATTCTATCTCTTATCTAAAATAATAAACTACTAAATAAAGATACACGGGCAATTCAGCCCAAAACCCTTCGTGCAAGGCCGCCTTAGAATTCTTCCATGTAATCTTCCAAGCCCGGCCCACCTCTGGATTTGTCTAAAATCTGGTGATAACAGGTCGATGTGATCGTAGTCGGCACGCTACCCCTTCATCTACCGTCGGGATTAGTTTTAAATCTAAACAATTGTTATTTGGTACCTGCGTTAAGCATGAACATTATATCTGGATCTTGTTTATTGCAAGATGATACGTCTCCGACGTATCGATATTTTCTTATGTTCCATGCCACATTATTGATGATATCTACATGTTTTATGCATACTTTATGTCATATTTATGCATTTTCCGGCACTAACCTATTAACGAGATGCCGAAGAGCCGATTCTTTGTTCCTGGCTGTTTTTGGTTTCAGAAATCCTACAAAGGAAATATTCTCGGAATTGGACGAAATCAACGCCCAGGGTCCTATTTTTGCACGAAGCTTCCAGAAGATCGAGGGGGAAAGGAAGTGGGGCCACGAGGCGCCGCCACAACAGGGCGGCGCGGCCCAGGTCTTGGCCGCGCGGCCCTGGTGTGTGGGGCCCTCGTGTGGCCCCCCACGTTGCCCTTCCGCCTACTTAAAGCCTTCATCGCGAAACCCCCAGTACCGAGAGCCACGATACGGAAAACCTTACTGAGACGCCGCCGCCGCCAATCCCATCTCGGGGGTTTCGGAGATCGCCTCCGGCACCCTGCAGGAGAGGGGAATCATCTCCCGGAGGACTCTTCACCGCCATGGTCGCTCCGGAGTGATGAGTGAGTAGTTCACCCCCGGACTATGGGTCCATAGCGGTAGCTAGATGGTTGTCTTCTCCTCATGTGCTTCATTGTCGGATCTTGTGAGCTGCCTAACATGATCAAGATCATCTATCCGTAATTCTATATGTTGTGTTTGTCGGGATCCGATGGATAGAGAATACTATGTTATGTTGATTATCAATCTATTACCTATGTGTTGTTTATGATCTTGCATGCTCTCCGTTATTAGTAGAGGCTCGGCCAAGTTTTTACTCTTAACTCCAAGAGGGAGTATTTATGCTCGATAGTGGGTTCATGCCTCCATTAAATCTGGGACGGTGACGGAAAGTTCTAAGGTTGTGGATGTCTGTTGCCACTAGGGATAAAACATTGATGCTATGTCCGAGGATGTAGTTATTGATTACATTACGCACCATACTTAATGCAATTGTCTCGTTGTTTGCAACTTAATACTGGAAGGGGTTCGGATGATAACCTCGAAGGTGGACTTTTTAGGCATAGATGCATGCTGGATAGCGGTCTATGTACTTTGTCGTAATGCCCAATTAAATCTCACAATACTCATCGTATCATGTATGTGCATTGTCATGCCCTCTCTATTTGTCAATTGCCCGACCGTAATTTGTTCACCCAACATGCTATTTATCTTATGGGAGAGACACCTCTAGTGAACCGTGGACCCCGGTCCATTCTTTTACATCGAATACAATCTATCGCAATACTTGTTTTACTCGTTTTCTCGCAAACAATCATCATCCACACTATACATCTAATCCTTTGTTACAGCAAGCCGGTGAGATTGACAACCTCACTGTTTCGTTGGGGCAAAGTACTTTGGTTGTGTTGTGCAGGTTCCACGTTGGCGCCGGAATCCCAGGTGTTGCGCCGCACTACATCCCGCCGCCATCAACCTTCAACGTGCTTCTTGGCTCCTCCTGGTTCGATAAACCTTGGTTTCTTTCGAGGGAAAACTTGCTATCGTGTGCATCATACCTTCCTCTTGGGGTTCCCAACGGACGTGTGCCGTACACGCCATCAAGCATTTTTTCCGGCGCCGTTGTCGGGGAGATCAAGACACGCTGCAAGGGGAGTCTCCACAATCCAATCTCTTTACTTTGTTTTTGTCTTGCTTTATTTTATTTACTACTTTGTTTGCTGCACTAAATCAAAACACAAAAAAAATTAGTTGCTAGCTTTACTTTATTTACTGTCTTGCACTCTTGATACGTCTCCGACGTATCGATAATTTCTTATGTTCTATGCCATATTATTGATGATACCTACATGTTTTATGCACACTTTATGTCATATTCGTGCATTTTCTGGAACTAACCTATTAACAAGATGCCGAAGTGCCGCTTCTCGTTTTACGCTGTTTTTGGTTTCAGAAATCCTAGTAACGAAATATTCTCGGAATTGGACGAAACGAAGACCCGGGGCCTATTTCGCCACGAACCTTCCGGAAGACCGAAGAGAATACGAAGTGGGGCCACGAGGTGGCCAAACCACATGGCGGCGCGGCCAAGGGGGCCCGCGCCGCCCCGTGGTGTGGGCCCCTCGTCGGCCCTCCGACTCGCCCTTCCGCCTACTTAAAGCCTCCGTCGCGAAACCCCCGATGCGAAAAACCACGATACGGAAAACCCATGCGAGACGCCGCCGCCGCCGATCCCATCTCGGGGGATTCTCGGAGATCTCCTCCGGCACCTCGCCGGAGAGGGGATTCATCTCCCGGAGGACTCTACACCGCCATGGTCGCCTCCGGAGTGATGAGTGAGTAGTTCACCCCTGGACTATGGGTCCATAGCAGTAGCTAGATGGTTGTCTTCTCCTCATTGTGCTTCATTGTTGGATCTTGTGAGCTGCCTAACATGATCAAGATCATCTATCCGTAATACTCTATGTTGTGTTTGTCGGGATCCGATGGATAGAGAATACCATGTTATGTTAATTATCAAGTTATTACATATGTGTTGTTTATGATCTTGCATGCTCTCCGTTACTAGTAGAGGCTCGGCCAAGTTTTTGCTTATAACTCCAAGAGGGAGTATTTATGCTCGATAGTGGGTTCATGCCCGCATTGACACACGGGACGATGATGAGAAAGTTCTAAGGTTGTGTTGTGTTGTTGCCACTAGGGATAAAACATTGCCTCTATGTCCGAGGATGTAGTTGTTGATTACATTACGCACCATACTTAATGCAATTGTCCGTTGCTTTGCAACTTAATACCGGAAGGGGTTCGGACGATAACCTCGAAGGTGGACTTTTTAGGCATAGATGCGGTTGGATGGCGGTCTATGTACTTTGTCGTAATGCCCAATTAAATCTCACTATACTTATCATGCCATGTATGTGCATTGTTATGCCCTCTCTATTTGTCAATTGCCCGATCGTAATTTGTTCACCCAACATGCTTTTATCTTATGGGAGAGACACCTCTAGTGAACTGTGGACCCCGGTCCATTCTTTAATACTTGAAATACAAATCTGTTGCAATACTTGTTTTACTTGTTTTCTCTGCAAACAATCATCTTCCACACAATACGGTTAACCCTTTGTTACGGCAAGCCGGTGAGATTGACAACCTCACTGTTTCGTTGGGGCAAAGTACTTTGGTTGTGTTGTGCAGGTTCCACGTTGGCGCCGGAATCTCTGGTGTTGCGCCGCACTACATCCCGCCGCCATCAACCTTCAACGTGCTTCTTGACTCCTACTGGTTCGATTAAACCTTAGTTTCTTACTGAGGGAAACTTGCCGCTGTGCGCATCACACCTTCCTCTTGGGGTTCCCAACGGACGTGTCAACTACACGCATCAACTCTATATCGAAAACACACAAAAAATTAGTTACTTGCATTTACTTTATTTAGTTTGCTTTATTTACTACTGCTAAAATGGCTACCCCTGAAAATACTAAGTTGTGTGACTTCACAACCACAAATAATAATGATTTCTTATGCACACCTATTGCTCCGCTCTGCTACTACAGCAGAATTCTTTGAAATTAAACCTCGCTTTACTTGAATCTTGTTATGCGAGAGCAATTTTCCAGTGTTAGTTCGATGATGCTCGCTGCCCATCTCAATAATTTTGTTGAATTGTGTGAAATTCAAAAGTATAAAGATGTAGATGGTGACATTATAAAATTAAAATTGTTTCCTTTCTCATTAAGAGCAAGAGCTAAAGATTGGTTGCTATCTCTCGCCTAAGAATAGTATTGATTCATGGACTAAATGCAAGGATGCTTTTATTGGTAGATATTATCCCCCTGCTAAAATTATATCTTTGAGGAGTAGCATAATGAATTTTAAACAATTGGATAATGAGCATGTTGCACAAGCATGGGAAAGAATGAAATCTTTGGTTAAAAATTGCCCAACCCATGAACTGACTACTTGGATGATCATCCAAACCTTTTATGCGGGATTGAATTTTTCTTCGCGGAACCTATTGGATTCAGCTGCTGGAGGTACCTTTATGTCCATCACTCTTGGTGAATCAACAAAGCTCCTTGATAATATGATGATCAATTACTACGAATGGCACACGGAAAGAGCTCCACAAGGTAAGAAGGTAAATTCTGTCAAAGAAACCTCTTCCTTGAGTGATAAGATTGATGCTATTATGTCTATGCTTGTGAATGATAGGACTAATGTTGATCCTAATAATGTTCCATTAGCTTCATTGGTTGCCCAAGAAGAACATGTTGATGTAAACTTCATTAAAAATAATAATTTCAACAACAATGCTTATCGGAACAATTCTAGTAATAACTATAGGCCATATCCTTATAATAATAGTAATGGTTATGGCAATTCTTATGGGAATTCTTACAACAATAATAGGAGTGTACCCCCTGGTCTTGAAGCCATGCTTAAAGAATTTATTAGTACACAAACTGCTTTTAACAAATCTGTTGAGGAAAAGCTCAATAAAATTGATATTCTTGCTTCTAAGGTTGATAGTCTTGCCTCCGATGTTGATCTTTTGAAATCGAAAGTTATGCCTAATAAGGATATTGAAAATAAAATTGTTACTACAGCAAATGCCATCCAAGTTAGAATTAATGAGAATATGAGATTGATGGCCGAATTGCATGCTAGGTGGGAAAGAGAAGGAAATGAAAAACTAGCTAAAGAGAATAATGTAGCTAAAGTTTGGACTATTACCACCACTAGCAATGCTAATGCTCCACATGTTGCTGCACCTCTTACTAATCATGGTGAAAGAATTGGTGTTGGCAATGTTTCCACTTCTAATGCAAAGCCTGCAAAACTGCCTGAAATTGTTAAAACTGCTGAAAGCTGCTCGTGATAAAACTGCTGAATTTTTTTCCAACATTGGGGATGATGATCCCATTGCTGTAGATCATAATGGTTTGGATTTTGATGATTGCCACATCTCTGAAGTTATAAAGTTCTTACAAAAACTTGCTAAGAGTCCCAATGCTAGTGCTATAAATTTGGCCTTTACAAAACATATTACAAATGCTCTCATAAAAGCTAGAGAAGAGAAACTAAAACTTGAAACCTCTATTCCTAGAAAGTTAGAAGATGGTTGGGAGCCCATCATTAAGATGAAGGTCAATGACTTTGATTGTAATGCTCTATGTGATCTTGGTGCAAGTATTTCCGTTATGCCTAAGAAAGTCTATGATATGCTTGACTTGCCACCATTGAAAAATTGTTATTTGGATGTTAATCTTGCTGATAATACTAAAAAGAAACCTTTGGGGAGGATTGATAATGTTCGTATTATGGTTAACAATAACCTTGTCCCCGTTGATTTTGTTGTCTTGGATATTGAATGCAATGCATCTTGTCCCATTATATTGGGAAGACCTTTTCTTCGAACCGTTGGTGCTACTATTGATATGAAGGAAGGTAATATTAAATATCAATTTCCTCTCAAGAAAGGTATGGAACACTTCCCTAGAAAAAGAATGAAGTTACCTTATGATTCTATTATTAGAACAAATTATGATGTCGATGCTTCATCTCTTGATAATACTTGATTCACACTTTCGGCGCCTAGCTGAAAGGCGTTAAAGAAAAGCGCTTATGGGAGACAACCCATGATTTTACTACAGTAATTTATTTTATATTTGAGTCTTGGAAGTTGTTACTACTGTAGCAACCTCTCCTTATCTTTATTTTATTGCATTGTTGTGCCAAGTAAAGTCTTTGATAGCAAAGTCAATACTAGATTTGGATTACTGCGCAGAAACAGATTTCTTGCTGTCACGAATCTGGGCAGAATTCTCTGTAGGTAACTCAGAAAAATCTGCCAATTTACGTGAGTGATCCTCAGATATGTACGCAACTTTCATTCAATTTGAGCATTTTCATCTGAGCAAGTTAAGTGCCCCTGTAAAATTCGTCTTTACGGACTGTTCTGTTTTGACAGATTCTGCCTTTTATTTCGCATTGCCTGTTTTGCTATGTTCGATGGATTTCTTTGTTCCATTAACTTTCAGTAGATTTGTGCAATGTCCAGAAGTGTTAAGAATGATTGTGTCACCTCTGAACATGTGAAGTTTTGATTATGCACTAACCCTCTAATGAGTTTGCTTGAAGTTTGGTGTGAAGGAAGTTTTCAAGGGTCAAGAGAGGAGTATGATATACTATGATCAAGAGGAGTGAAAGCTCTAAGCTTGGGGATGCCCCGGTGGTTCACCCCTGCATATTTTAAGAAGACTCAAGCGTCTAAGCTTGGGGATGCCCAAGGCATCCCCTTCTTCATCGACAACATTATCGAGTTCCTCCCCGAAACTATATTTTTATTCGGTCACATCTTATGTGCTTTGCTTGGAGCGTCTGTTTGTTTTTGTTTTTGTTTTTGTTTGAATAAAATGGATCCTAGCATTCATTGTGTGGGAGAGAGACACGCTCCGCTGTTGCATATGGACAAATATGTCCTTAGGCTTTACTCATAGTATTCATGGCGAAGGTTGAATCTTCTTCGTTAAATTGTTATATGGTTGGAATTGGGAAATGCTACATGTAGTAATTCTAAAATGTCTTGAATAATTTGATACTTGGAAATTGTTGTGCTCATGTTTAAGCTCTTGCATCATATACTTTGCACCCATTAATGAAGAAATACATAAAGCTTGCTAAAATTTGGTTTGCATATTTGGTCTCTCTAAAGTCTAGATAATTTCTAGTATTGAGTTTTGAACAACAAGGAAGACGGTGTAGAGTCTTATAATGTTTACAATATGTCTTTTATGTGAGTTTTGCTGCACCGGTTCATCCTTGTGTTTGTTTCAAATAAACCTTGCTAGCCTAAACTTTGTATCGAGAGGGAATACTTCTCATGCATCCAAAATCCTTGAGCCAACCACTATGCCATTTGTGTCCACCATACCTACCTACTACATGGTATTTCTCCGCCATTCCAAAGTAAATTGCTTGAGTGCTACCTTTAAATTTCCATCATTCGCCTTTGCAATATATAGCTCATGGGACAAAATAGCCTTAAAAACTATTGTGGTATTGAATATGTACTTATGCACTTTATCTCTTATTAAGTTGCTTGTTGTGCGATAACCATGTTCCTGGGGACGCCATCAACTACTCTTTGTTGAATATCATGTGAGTTGCTATGCATGTTCGTCTTGTCCGAAGTAAGGGCGGTTTTCACAATCAAATGGTTTGAGTATGCATACTTGTTAGAGAAGAACATTGGGCCGCTAACTAAAGCCATGAATCATGGTGGAAGTTTCGGTTTGGACATAAAACCTCAATCTCTTATGAGAATATTATCTGTTGTTGAATGCTTAAGCATTAAAAGAGGAGTCCATTATCTGTTGTCTATGTTGTCCCGGTATGGGTGTCTAAGTTGAAGAATGATCAAAAGCGAGAAATCCAATGCGAACTTTCTCCTTAGACCCTTGTACAGGCGGCATAGAGGTACCCCATTGTGACACTTGGTTGAAACATATGTTATGCAATGATAATCAGTGTTAACCCAAGCTAATTAGGACAAGGTGCGGGCACTACTAGTACACTATGCATGAGGCTTGCTACTTGTAAAATATAATTTACATGATACATATGCTTTATTACTACCGTTGACAAAATTGCTTCATGTTTTCAAAACCAAAGCTCTAGCACAAATATAGCAATCAATGCTTCCCTCTGCGAAGGGCCTTTCTTTTACTTTTATGTTGAGTCAGTTCACCTATCTCTCTCCACCTCAAGAAGCAAACACTTGTGTGAAGCTGTGCATTGATTCCTACATACTTGCATATTGCACTTGTTATATTACTTTACATTGACAATATCCATGAGATATACATGTTATAAGTTGGAAGCAACCGCTGAAACTTAATCTTCCTTTGTGTTGCTTCAATACCTTTACTTTGATTTATTGCTTTATGAGTTAACTCTTATGCAAGACTTATTGATGCTTGTCTTGAAGTACTATTCATGAAAAGTCTTTGTTTTATGATTCAGTTGTTTACTCATGTCATTACCATTGTTTTGATCGCTGCATTCATTACATATGCTTACAATAGTATGATCAAGGTTATGATGGCATGTCACTCCAGAAATTATCTTTGTTATCGTTTACCTGCTCGGGACGGCGGGAACTAAGCTTAGGGATGCGATACGTCTCAGACGTATCGATAATTTCTTATGTTCCATGCCACATTATTGATGATATCTACATGTTTTATGCATACTTTATGTCATATTTATGCATTTTCCGGCACTAACCTATTAACGAGATGACGAAGAGCCAGTTGCTGTTTTTGGTTTCAGAAATCCTACAAAGGAAATATTCTCGGAATTGGACGAAATCAACGCCCATGGTCCTATTTTTGCACGAAGCTTCCAGAAGACCGAGGGGGGAAGGAAGTGGGGCCACGAGGCGCCGCCACAACAGGGCGGCGCGGCCCAGGTCTTGGCCGCGCGGCCCTGGTGTGTGGGGCCCTCGTGTGGCCCCCGCGTTGCCCTTCCGCCTACTTAAAGCCTTCGTCGCGAAACCCCCGATGCCGAGAGCCACGATACGGAAAACCTTGCGAGACGCCGCCGCCGCCAATCCCATCTCAGGGGATTCTGGAGATAGCCTCCGGCACCCTGCCGGAGAGGGGAATCATCTCCCGGAGGACTCTTCACCGCCATGGTCGCCTCCGGAGTGATGAGTGAGTAGTTAACCCCTGGACTATGGGTCCATAGCAGTAGCTAGATGGTTGTCTTCTCCTCATGTGCTTCATTGTCGGATCTTGTGAGCTGCCTAACATGATCAAGATCATCTATCCGTAATTCTATATGTTGTGTTTGTCGGGATCCGATGGATAGAGAATACTATGTTATGTTGATTATCAATCTATTACCTATGTGTTGTTTATGATCTTGCATGCTCTCCGTTATTAGTAGAGGCTCGGCCAAGTTTTTACTCTTAACTCCAAGAGGGAGTATTTATGCTCGATAGTGGGTTCATGCCTCCATTAAATGCAGGACGGTGACGAGAAAGTTCTAAGGTTGTGGATGTGCTATTGCCACTAGGGATAAAACATTGATGCTATGTCCGAGGATGTAGTTATTGATTACATTACGCACCATACTTAATGCAATTGTGCTGTTGTTTGCAACTTAATGTCTGGAAGGGGTTCGGATGATAACTCGAAGGTGGACTTTTTAGGCATAGATGCATGTTTGGATAGCGGTCTATGTACTTTGTCGTAATGCCCAATTAAATCTCACAATACTCATCGTATCATGTATGTGCATTGTCATGCCCTCTCTATTTGTCAATTGCCCGATTGTAATTTGCTCACCCAACATGCTATTTATCTTATGGGAGAGACACCTCTAGTGAGCTGTGGACCCCGGTCCATTCTTTTACATCGAATACAATCTCTCGCAATACTTGTTTTACTTGTTTTTACGCAAACAATCATCATCCACACTATACATCTAATCCTTTGTTACAGCAAGCCGGTGAGATTGACAACCTCACTCTGTTTCGTTGGGGCAAAGTACTTTGGTTGTGTTGTGCAGGTTCCACGTTGGCGCCGGAATCCCAGGTGTTGCGCCGCACTACATCCCGCCACCATCAACCTTCAACGTGCTTCTTGGCTCCTCCCGGTTCGATAAACCTTGGTTTCTTTCTGAGGGAAAACTTGCTACTGTGCGCATCATACCTTCCTCTTGGGGTTCCCAACGGACGTGTGCTGTACACGCCATCACAAGACGGTTATTCATTCAAGTCTGAGAATAAAGATTGTTCTATTTTTATGAATAATATCTTTTATGGTCATGCACCTGAGATGATTGGTTTATTCTTGTTAAATCTCGATAGTAGCAATACACATGTTCATAACATTAATGCTAAATGATTAAAAACTGATGATAATTCTACATACATGTGGCACTATCGTCTTGGTCATATTGGAGTGAAGCGCATGAAGAAACTCCATACTGATGGACTACTTGAATCACTTGATAGATGCGAAGCATGTCTGATGGAAAAAATGACTAAGACTCCATTCTCTTGTATTATGGGGCGAGCTACAAACTTATTGGAAATCATACATACAGATCTGTGTGGAACAATGAGTGTAGCATCGCGTGGTGGTTATCGTTATGTGCTTACTTTCACAGATGATTTGAGTAGATATGGGTATATCTACTTAATGAAACATAAATACAAAACTTTCGAGAAGTTTAAGAAATTTCAAAGTGAAGTAGAAAATCAACGTAACAATAAGATTAAGTTTCTGCGATCTGATCATGGAGGTGAATATCTGAGTTATGAGTTTGGCATGCATTTAAAGAAATGTAGAATACTTTCACAATTGACACCGCCGGGAACACCACAGCGCAATGGTGTGTCTGAACATCGTAATCGAACTCTCTTAGATATGGTTCGGTCTATGATGTCTCTTACAAATTTACCATTATCTTTTTGGAGTTATGCATTAGAGACAACCGCATTCACTTTAAATATGGCACCATCTAAATCCGTTGAAATGACATCGTATGAATTATGGTTTGGGAAGAAACCTAAGTTGTCGTTCCTTAAAGTTTGGGGTTGCGAAGCTTATGTAAAGAAGTTACAACCTGACAAGCTCGAACGCAAAGCGGAGAAATGAGTCTTCATAGGATACCTTAAAGAAACAATTGGGTATACTTTCTATCACAGATCCGAAGGTAAAATCTTTGTTGCCAAGAACGGATCCTTTCTTGAAAAAGAGTTTCCCTTGAAAGAAGTGATTGGAAGAAAAGTAGAACTCAACGAGGTTATTGAACCTTCTCTTGGACTTGAGAGTAGCGCAACATCGGAAGATGTTCCTGTGCCGCCTGCACCAATGAGAGAGGAAGCTAATGATAATGATCACGAAACTTCGAATGAAGTTACTACAGAACCTCGCAGGTCAACAGGGGTTCGTGCCACTCCTGATTGGTATGATCCCGTGTTGAGTGTCATGTTGGTAGACAACAATGATGACCCTGAGACATATGAAGAAGCGATGATGAGCCCAGATTCCAACAAATGGCAAGAAGCCATGAAATCCGAAATGGGATCCATGTATGAAAACCAAGTATGGACTTTGGTGGACTTACCCGATGGCCGCAAGGCTGTTGAGAATAAATGGATCTTCAAAAGGAAAACAGACGTGCGACGGTAATGTTACTGTCTATAAAGCTCGACTTGTCGCAAAAGGATTCCGACAAATTCAAGGAGTTGACTATGATGAGACTTTCTCACTAGTAGCGAAGCTTAAGTCTGTGAGGATTATGTTAGCAATTGCTGCATTTTTCGATTATGAAATCTGGTAGATGGATGTCAAAACTGCGTTCCTTAATGGTGACATTGAGGAAGAGTTGTACATGGTACAACCCAAGGGTTTTGGTGATCTTGAAAATGCTGACAAGGACCGAAATGGTTTGAGGCAAGATGGCTAAAAGAAAACCAATTTAGACAGGAAGTGGTTCAGGCCTGGAAGGCGACAAGTACTGGTAACGATGATGGGGTGTTAGCCCGCCTCGGAAGCATGCATACTTCCCTCCATGCATGTGATAACTGCAAGTGCATGGAGCCCCCATGTGTGCTTTTGGTAATTAATGACAATCCCTATGGACTAATGTTTGCATTGAGTTATAATTGTAGGAGTTGTCCATAGGCAATGCTTGGACCATATGTTGGCTTCAAGGTTGCAATAATAACAAATAAAGTGCAAGTTCAAGATGAGCCAACTCGAAGAGATCATATGCTTTAAGCTTGTCTTTCATATGGTGATCATGGGTATGTGAAGATGCACTGAAGAAGAAGCTCTCGCATAGTGGAGTATGGGGAGCAATTAGCAAGACTTCATCAATCAAGCACAATCAAGAAAGGTGTTCCATCTTGTTGCGGTCAAGATCGTCATCACCGAGTTCAAGTGGAATGTGCAAGGTTAAGGTTTTATCTTTATAAGGTTTCTTTCTTACCGGTCTCGTGGTTTAGTTGGGAGACCGGGTTATAGGTTAGTTGCCGCACTATCAAGGGGCTCTCGAGTAAGTAACTTGATTGTATCATTCGGAGAGAGTTCAAACCTTTGCATGCTTGCATAATCTTTCTTGGTTGTTATTTGGATCTTATCCATATGGTGTTTTATAGCGTGTGCTTATTCTCATGACAAGCTTTTTTTCATCGAAAACGGATTCCACATGAAATACTTGTTGCGTTTTCGATATTGGAGTTTTTTCTCGGTTCTTTGTATCGAGAGGTTTCACCTCTAAATTCATGGAAAAATCTATCCCACCTATTCTTAAGATTTTATCTTCTTGTGGGTTAGATATTTTCATCATCTTTCCAACAAAATTGGGTTCACCTAAATCCGAGTTTCCTAACTCAAGTTGTTGCATTTTTCCTATTGGAGGTGTGACCGATTTGGCTCCTTATAGATAGGTTAAACCTTTCCCCATTTTATATTATTCTCCATGGTTGGACTATGATGGTTCTCTGCATGATCTTTGATACGTTGCAAACGTATCTATAATTTTTGATGCTCCATGCTTGTTTTACACCAATTTCTATATATTTTGTTTACACTTCGTGGCATTTTCATGAATTTTCTGGAATTAACCTATTAACAAGATGCCACAGTACTTGTTCCTGTTTTGTGCTGTTTTGTATTTCAGAAAAGTTGTTCCGAAAATATTCTCGGAATTGGATGAAACAAAAGCCGAAGTTCCTATTTTGCTGTCACGAAGATGGAGTCCAAAGGGGAGACGGAGAAGAGCCAGGAGGCGGCCACACCATGCTTAGGAGCGGGCCACCCCCTGGCCGCACCTAGTTATAGTGTGGGCCCCTCGGGCGCCCACCGATGTCACCCTTTCGCCTATAAATTCACATCCTCGGGAAAAACCTAAACATCCAAGCCTCCATCCACGAAAAATTCCGTAGCCGCCGCCATTGTCGACCCTAGTTCGGGAGGGTTCTGAAGCTCTTCCCGACACTCTACCGGAGAGGGAGATCATCACCGGAGGCCTCTTCATCACCATGCCCGTCTCCGAAGTGATGCGTGAGTAGTTCATCTCTGGACTATGGGTCCATAGCAGTAGCTAGATGGTTGTCTTCTCCTCCATATGCTTCATGTTTAGATCTTGTGATCTGCCTATCATGATCAAGATCATCTTTATGTAATGCTACATGTTGTGTTTGCTGGGATCCGATGAATATTGAATACTATGGTTGAGTTGATTATAGACCTGTTTTATATGTTATTTGTAATCTTGCATGCTCTCCGTTGCTAGTAGATGCTCTGGCCAAGTATGTTCTTGTGACTCCAAGAGTGAGTATTTATGCTCGATAGTGGGTGCATGTGTCTAGTAATCTGGGGGAGTGACAATAACTCATAAGGTTGTAAATGTGATGTTGCTACTAGGGAGAAAACAACAATGCTTTATCCAAGGTTAATTCTATTGTTTACTTTACACACTTTACTTAATGCAATAATCTGTTGCTTGCAACTTAATACCCAAAGTTGTTCGGATGATATCCTGAGGGTGGATTATTAGTCATAGATGCAGTTGGATTACGGTCTATGAATCTTGTTGTAATGCCCAAATGAATCTCATAGTAATCATCTTGTCATGTATGGTCTTTATTGTGTCAATTGCCCAACTGTAATTTGTTTACCAAGCATGTTATTTATCTTTATGGAGAGACACCTCTAGTGAACTGTGGACCCCAGTCCTTTATTTTACACTGATAAAACCATCTACTGCAAAGCATTGTTCTCTTTATTTCACTGCAAACAAACATCCCTTTCCACACTATACGTATAATCCTTTGTTTTCAGCAAAACCAGTGAGATTGACAACCTCACTGGTAGTTGGGGCAAAGTAGTTTGGTTGTGTTGTGTGCAGGTTCCACGTTGTTGCTAACATCGGTAGTGCGCCCTACCAAAGTCAGCCAACAACACCTTCATAAGTGATTTCTTTCTCCTACTGGTCGATTAAACATTGGTTTCTTACTTAGGGAAAACTTGCTACTGTGCTCAGCATACCTTCCTCTTGGGATTTCCCAACTGCATACTCTGTAAAACATCAATCTTGTAGATCCCTTTCTTGTGATTCCAACGAGCCCAAGTTCATCGAAATTGGAGTTTTTATGTGAAAATGGCGACTTTTTTGGTGTGCGGTGCGCTGCCGGCCAGAGTGGTCCGGCCACGGGCCAGACTCAGTCTGGCCGAATTACTGCGAGCACAAAAATTGTGCCCGGAATGGTCCGGACTTGGCCAGACAAGTCCGGCCAGCCAGAGTGGTCCGGCCAAGCCCGGAAGGTCCGGCTGGGGGCTGTTTTTTGTGCGTTTTCAACGGTTAGATTCCATTTTGGAGCCATATATAACCTCGTTCTTCCCATTGAGCTGGTTGCTTCTCCCACTCTCTCTCTCTCCACTCCATTGTTGACTTTGAGAATCTTCCTCTCCCTCTAATCCCTCCAGGATTCTTGCTCATATTTGAGGAAAAGATAGAGGATATCTAGATCTACATCTTGACCAAACAAATCCCTCTCTTTGTGAGGGGAATCCACTAGATCTAGATCTTGGAGAAATTTGGTGTTCCTCCTCCTATTTGTTCTTCCTCTCTTATTCCCCCAATTGCTTTTGTAGCTTTGTTGGAATTTGAGAGAGGAGGTCCATTGCATTTTGTGCATCGGTTTGACTTCTCCGCGGTGATACGTGGAGGTGAAAGTTCGTGAGATCTACTCTTCGGGAGCTTGTTCCCGGAGCTTGTTCCTCTTGGGCCTTTGGACCCTAGACGGCTTAGTGGTCTTTGTGGTGTTCTTGGAGCCTCAATTAAGTTGTGGAGATTTCCTTAAGCTTTGTGCTTTGTGGCTTAGTGGTGTTCTTGGGGCCTCCAATTAAGTTGTGGAGATTCCTCAAGGGCAAGGCCTTTGTGGCGATTTATTGGGAGCCTCCAATTAAGTTGTGGAGATAGCCCCAAACTTTGTGCGGGTTCGGTGACCATCCTAAGGTTCCATAGTGGATCGAGGTCTTCCCCTTTGGTAGGAAGGGCCACGGAGAATACGGTGGACCTTCGTGTCGTTTGGAGCGACTTGTCCTCCACACCGCTCCAACGGAGAGTAGCACTCGCAAGAGTGTGAACTTCGGGATAAATCGTCATCTCCGCGTCACCTCGGTTATTCCTATACCCGAGGTATTTACTTATGCACTTTACTTTGTGATAGCCTTCGTGCTTGAAGTTACATATCTTGCTATCACATAGTTGCTTGTCTTGCTTAGCATAAGTTGTTGGTGCACATAGGTGAACCTTAGTTATATAGGTTTTGTGCTTGACAAATTAAACGCTAGTTTTATTCCGCATTTGTTAAGCCATATTCGAAAAGTTTTAAACCGGCTATTCACCCCCTCTAGGCGGCATCCGTGTCCTTTCAATAACAGAATTCTAAAGAAGCCAAAACGGAGGCTTTGCAAAGCACAACGCGAACTCCAGAAGGCCTTGGATGGCCCTATGACCGATGAAAATGAAGTTATTGCAAAGGAGCAAGCTAACTTAATTGAACTGCTCCTTGGACAGGATGAGGTCTACTAGGCTCAACGGTCCCGAGCGAATTGGTTGCAGTTTGGTGACAAGAATTCGTCTTTTTTTGATAGGTTTGCAAGTGCCAGAAGGAAGTGGAATTTTATTAAAACATTAAAGGATGAAGATGATAATTGGGTGGAAGGGACAGAGAGTCTGAAGCCCCTGATTTCTGAATATTGTACACATGCTACTGACCCTACAGTCCTACAAAAAATTCAAGCGAAGGTGGATGAGGAGATGAATGAATGACTCTTGGCGCCTTTCACGACAGAGGATGTGAAATATGCAGTCTTTAGTATAGGGGACCTAAAAGCCCCTGGCCCGGGTGGTCTACACATGATTTTTATAAGAAATTCTGGGATGTTTGTGGAGATGAAATTACCAGGGAAGTTCTACAAGCGCTAGCTACTGGGGTGATTCCAGAGGGCTGGAATGATACGACATTGGTATTAATTCTTAAAGTTGAGTCTCCAGAGCTGGTCACTCAATTTCGCCCAATCAGTTTGTGTAATGTCATATAAAAGATAGTTTCAAAGATGCTCGCGCTTTGTCTTAAAGTTGTTCTTCCTGAAGTGATCTCTGCTACACAAAGTGCATTTGTTCCTGGGAGACTCATCATAGATAACATCCTTGTGGCGTATGGGTGTGTGCACACAATAAAAAATAAGAGAGATGGAAAGGTTGGAAATTGTACTATAAAACTGGATATGCATAAAGCTTATGATCGTGTTGAGTGGATTTTCATAGAGAATATGATGAGAAGGTTGTGGTTTGGGAAATGATGAATTTCCTTAATGATGATGTCGAGGGTACTCCTCGACAATTCCCTCCGTTTGGAGCGTAGGGTAAATGGAATCATGTAGGCTGACACGAGACATCGGTTATCAAACAAGCGGGGAAAGTGATTTACCCAGGTTCGGGGCCCTCGATGAGGTAAAACCCTTACGTCCTGCCTGTCTGATCTTGATTATGAAAATATCGGGTTACAATGGGGTGCCGAAGGTTTCGGCTGTGATCTCGTCGAGAGGCTAAGTGCTACGGGTACCTAGCTCTGGACTTATGGTGGTTAAAGTTGCTAAGATTGTGTGTGTCCCTCCGCAGCCCTCTCCTGGCCCTTATATAGGGGGGCAGGTCTCAAGAGATCTGTCCGGGTACGACTAGGTTACAAAAGACCCTAGTTCTAGACTTTCCTTGTATTCTTCGTTTCTTCGTCTTGTTCTTCAAGGAACCTTCTTCGGCACCGACATAGTGGCCCACCTTGCTATCGGGTGTCTTCATGGGCCTCCAGTTGGGCCGTACATGATAGGGCAATAATAGTTACCCGAAGGGTAATGCCCACGTCAGTAGCCCCCGAGTGTCTAGCCGAAGATATTTCGGGTAGAGACTAAAGCATGCCTCCTCCGAATGTTCTTCTCTCTTGATAATTCTTGTCCTCCTTGTAATAGCATTATCTCCTTTTATCGGGTGCGCGTCTAGCGCTCCCGATGGGAGTAGCCCCCGGGTCTAGGTACGGATGTTTTTAATCCGTGCGTAGACTCAAGTTGTGCCACTCGAATGTCTTCTTCTGCCGAAGCTTTCTGCAGGTCTTCATAGGTCATCCGATACATTTGCATCGGGGCTTCAATTTTCCAAGTAAAGGTTCAATGCGTAAAGGATATTGAGTAACGTGCCCAGCTTTGCTGGTTAACTGCCGAAAGCAAACAACGCTACCCTACACAGAATCAAGTCCCCGGGCATGATCCTGGAGTGCAAAAAAGTTCATCGGGTGCGCAATCGGCGTTCCCGATGGGAGTAGCCCCCGAGTCTATGTGCAGATGTTTGCAACCGTTCATAGAATCAAGTTGATCCACTCAATGATTTTAATATTTCCTCGGATGCTTGATACGTCTCCGACGTATCGATAATTTCTTATGTTCCATGCCACATTATTGATGATATCTACATGTTTTATGCATACTTTATGTCATATTTATGCATTTTCTGGCACTAACCTATTAACGAGATGCCGAAGAGCCGAGTTGTTGTTTTCTCGCTGTTTTTGGTTTCGAAATCCTAGTAAGGAAATATTCTCGGAATTGGACGAAATCAACGCCCGGGGGCTATTTTTCCACGAAGCTTCCGGAAGACCGAAGAGGAAACGAAGTGGGGCCACGAGGCGACGACACGCTAGGGCGGCGCGGCCCGGTGCGGCCGCGCGGCCCTATTGTGTCGCCACCTCGTGACGCCCCCGACCTACCCTTTCGCCTACTTAAAGCCTCCGTCGCGAAACCCCCGGTACCGAGAGCCACGATACGGAAAACCTTGCGAGACGCCGCCGCCGCCAATCCCATCTCGGGGGATTCGGGAGATCGCCTCCGGCACCCTGCCGGAGAGGGGAATCATCTCCCGGAGGACTCTTCACCGCCATGGTCGCCTCCGGAGTGATGAGTGAGTAGTTCACCCCTGGACTATGGGTCCATAGCGGTAGCTAGATGGTCGTCTTCTCCTTATGTGCTTCATTGTTGGATCTTGTGAGCTGCCTAACATGATCAAGATCATCTATCTGTAATGCTTTATGTTGTGTTTGTCGGGATCCGATGGATAGAGAATACTATGTTATGATGATTATCAATCTATTACCTATGTGTTGTTTATGATCTTGCATGCTCTCCGTTATTAGTAGAGGCTCAGGCCAAGTTTTTGCTCTTAACTCCAAGAGGGAGTATTTATGCTCGATAGTGGGTTCATGCCTCCATTAAATGCGGGACAGGTGACGAAAGTTCTAAGGTTGTGGATGTGATGTTGCCACTAGGGATAAAACATTGATGCTATGTCCGAGGATGTAGTTATTGATTACATTACGCACCATACTTAATGCAATTGTACTGTTGTTTGCAACTTAATACCGGAAGGGGTTCGGATGATAACTCTGAAGGTGGACTTTTTAGGCATAGATGCATGCTTGGATAGCGGTCTATGTACTTTGTCGTAATGCCCAATTAAATCTCACTATATTTATCATATCATGTATGTGCATTGTCATGCCCTCTCTATTTGTCAATTGCCCGATTGTAATTTGTTCACCCAACATGCTATTTATCTTATGGGAGAGACACCTCTAGTGAACTGTGGACCCCGGTCCTATTCTTTTACATTGAATACAATCTGCTGCAATACTTGTTTTACTCGTTCTTCGCAAACAATCATCATCCACACTATACATCTAATCCTTTGTTACAGACAAGCCGGTGAGATTGACAACCTCACTCGTTTCGTTGGGGCAAAGTACTTTGGTTGTGTTGTGCGGGTTCCACGTTGGCGCGGAATCCTCGGTGTTGCGCCGCACTACATCCCGCCGCCATCAACCTTCAACGTGCTTCTTGGCTCCTCCTGGTTCGATAAACCTTGGTTTCTTTCGAGGGAAAACTTGCTACTGTCTGCATCACACCTTCCTCTTGGGGTTCCCAACGGACGTGTTAATTGCACGCATCAAGCACATTTTCTGGCGCCGTTGCCGGGGACCTGAAGAAAAGTTACACCACAAAGATTTCTATCTCCCACGTCAACTGCACGCCAGAAGCACATTTTCTGGCGCCGTTGCCAGGGAGATCAAGACACGCTGCAAGGGGAGTCTCCACAATCCAATCTCTTTACTTTGTTTTTGTCTTGGTTTATTTTATTTACTACTTTGTTTGCTGCACTTAAACAAAACACAAAAAAATTAGTTGCTAGTTTTACTTTATTTACTGTCTTGCTCTCTATATCAAAAACACAAAAAAAATTAGTTACTTGCATTTACTTTATCTAGTTTGCTTTATTTATCGTTGCTAAAATGAATACTCCTGAAAACACTAAGTTGTGTGACTTCACAACCACAAATAATAATGATTTCCTATGCACACCTATTGCTCCACTCTGCTACTACGGTAGAATTCTTTGAAATTAAACCTGCTTTACTGAATCTTGTCATGAGAGAGCAATTTTCTCGGTGTTAGTTCCGATGATGCTTGCTGCCCATCTTAATAATTTTGTTGAACTATGTGAAATGCAAAAGTATAAGGATGTAGATGGTGATATTATAAAATTGAAATTGTTTCCTTTCTCATTAAGAGGAAGAGCTAAAGATTGGTTGCTATCTTTGCCTAAGAATAGTATTGATTCATGGACTAAATGTAAGGATGCTTTTATTGGTAGATATTATCCTCCCGCTAAAATTATATCTTTGAGAAGTAGCATAATGAATTTTAAGCAATTAGATAATGAACATGTTGCTCAAGCATGGGAGAGAATGAAATCTTTGGTAAAGAATTGCCCAACCCATGGAGTGACTACTTGGATGATCATCCAAACCTTCTATGCAGGACTAAATTTTTCTTCGCGGAACCTATTGGATTCAGCTGCTGGAGGTACCTTTATGTCCATCACCTTGGGGGCGGCTACAAAGCTTCTTGATGATATGATGATTAATTACTCTGAATGGCACACGGAAAGAGCTCCACAAGGTAAGAAGGTAAATTCTGTCAAAGAAACCTCTTCCTTGAGTGATAAGATTGATGCTATTATGTCTATGCTTGTGAATGATAGGACTAATGTTGATCCTAATAATGTTCCGTTAGCTTCATTGGTTGCTCAAGAAGAACATGTTGATGTAAACTTCATTAAAAATAATAATTTCAACAACAATGCTTATCGGAACAATTCTAGTAATAACTATAGGCCATATCCTTATAATAATGGTAACGGTTATGGTAATTCTTATGGGAATTATTACAACAATAATAGGAACACACCCCCTGGACTTGAAGCCATGCTTAAAGAATTTATTAGTACACAAACTGCTTTTAACAAATCTGTTAAGGAAAAGCTTGATAAATTGATATTCTTGCTTCTAGAGTTGATAGACTTGCCTCTGATGTTGATCTTTTAAAATTGAAAGTTATGCCTAATAAGGATATTGATAATAATATTACTACTACAGCAAATGCCATCCAAGTTATAATTAATGAGAATATAAGATTAATGGCTGAATTGCATGCTAGGTGGGAAAGAGAAGAAAATGAAAAACTTGCTAAAGAGAATAATGTAGCTAAAGTTTGGACTATTACCACCACTAGTAATGTTAATGCTCCACATGTTGCTGCACCTCCTACTAATAATGGTGAAAGAATTGGTGTTGGCAATGTTTCCACTTCTAATGTAAAGCCTGCAAAACTGCCTGAAATTGCTAAAACTGCTGAAACTGCCTGTGATAAAACTGCTGAAATTTTTTCCAACATTGGGGATGATGATCCCATTGCTGTAGATCATAATGGTTTGGATTTTGATGATTGCCACATCTCTGAAGTTATAAAGTTCTTACAGAAACTTGCTAAGAGTCCCAACGCTAGTGCTATAAATTTGGCCTTTACAAAACATATTACAAATGCTCTCATCAAAGCTAGAGAGGAGAAACTAAAACTTGAAACCTCTATTCCTAGAAAGTTAGAAGATGGTTGGGAGACCATCATTAATATGAAGGTCAATGACTTTGATTGTAACGCTTTATGTGATCTTGGTGCAAGTATTTCTGTTATGCCTAAGAATATATGCTTGACTTGCCACCATTGAAAAATTGTTATTTGGATGTTAATCTCACTGATAATGCTAAAAAGAAACCTTTGGGGAGGATTGATAATGTTCGTATTATGGTTAACAATAACCTTGTCCCCGTTGATTTTGTTGTCTTGGATATTGAATGCAATGCATCTTGTCCCATTATATTGGGAAGACCTTTTCTTCGAACTGTTGGAGCTATCATTGATATGAAGGAAGGTAATATTAAATATCAATTTCCTCTCAAGAAAGGCATGGAACACTTCCCTAGAAAGAGAATGAAGTTACCTTATGATTCTATTATTAGAACAAATTATGATGTTGATGCTTCATCTCTTGATAATACTTGATTCACACTTTCTACGCCTAGCTGAAAGGCGTTAAAGAAAAGCGCTTATGGGAGACAACCCATGTTTTTACTACAGTACTTTGTTTTATATTTGAGTCTTGGAAGTTGTTTACTACTGTAGCAACCTCTCCTTATCATGTTTTTGTGCCAAGTAAAGTCTCTATGGTAAAGTTGATGCTAGATTTGGATTGATGCATAGAAACAGCATTGCTGTCTGTCACGAATTCGCGCAGAAGTCTCTGTAAAAAAAAATAAAACAAATCTGCAAATTTACGTGCGTGATCCTCAGATATGTACGCAACTTTCATTAGTTTTGAGTTTTTCCGTTTGAGCAAGTTAAGTGCCCCTTCCGGGTTCGTCTTTACGGACTGTTCTGTTTTTGACAGATTCTGCCTTTTATTTCGCATTGCCTCTTTTGCTATGTTGGATGAATTTCTTTGATCCATTAATGTCCAGTAGCTTTGTGCAATGTCCGGAAGTGTTAAGAATGATTGTGTCACCTCTGAACATGTGAATTTTTGATTGTGCACTAACCCTCTAATGAGTTTGCTTGAAGTTTGGTGTGAAGGAAGTTTTCAAGGGTCAATAGAGGAGTATGATATACTATGATCAAGAGGAGTGAAAGCTCTAAGCTTGGGGATGCCCCGGTGGTTCACCCCTGCATATTTTAAGAAGACTCAAGCGTCTAAGCTTGGGGATGCCCAAGGCATCCCCTTCTTCATCGACAACATCATCAGGTTCCTCCCCTGAAACTATATTTTTATTCCATCACATCTTATGTGCTTTGATTGGAGCGTCTGTTTGTTTTTGTTTTTGTTTTTGTTTGAATAAAATGGATCCTAGCATTCATTGTGTGGGAGAGAGACACGCTCCGCTGTTGCATATGGACAAATATGTCCTTAGGCTTTACTCATAGTATTCATGGCGAAGGTTGAATCTTCTTCGTTAAATTGTTATATGGTTGGAATCGGGAAATGCTACATGTAGTAATTCTAAAATGTCTTGAATAATTTGATACTTGGCAATTGTTGTGCTCATGTTTAAGCTCTTGCATCATATACTTTGCACCCATTAATGAAGAAATACATAGAGCTTGCTAAAATTTGGTTTGCATATTTGGTCTCTCTAAAGTCTAGATAATTTCTAGTATTGAGTTTTGAACAACAAGGAAGACGGTGTAGAGTCTTATAATGTTTACAATATGTCTTTTATGTGAGTTTTGCTGCATCTGGTTCATCCTTGTGTTTGTTTCAAATAACCTTGCTAGCCTAAACCTTGTATCGAGAGGGAATACTTCTCATGCATCCAAAATCCTTGAGCCAACCACTATGCCATTTGTGTCCACCATACCTACCTACTACATGGTATTTCTCCGCCATTCCAAAGTAAATTGCTTGAGTGCTACCTTTAAATTTCCATCATTCGCCTTTGCAATATATAGCTCATGGGACAAAATAGTTTAAAAACTATTGTGGTATTGAATATGTACTTATGCACTGATACGTCCAAAACGTATCTACTTTCCCGAACACTTTTGCTATTGTTTGGCCTCTAATTTGTGTATTTTGGATGCAACTAACACGGACTAACGCTGTTTTCGACGGAATCGCTCTAGTGTCTCGTTTTTGTGCAGAAATCCAACTTTCGGGAAAAACCTCGGAATTTATGCGAAGGCCCTATTTTCCCGGGAAACTAACGGAGCCGGAAGGGCAATTGAAGTGGAGGCCCGAGGGCCCCACACCACCGGGCGGCGCGGCCCGGGGGGGCCCGCGCGGCCAGGTGGTGTGGCCCCTCGGCCGGCCTCCGACGCCCCCTTCGGACTACTTATTCGCCTCGACCTAAAAACGCCCGGAGAGAAGTCGAAGTCGCCGGAAACCCTCCGGAACGCCGCCACATCGCGAAACTCCGTCGCGGGAGCCGGAGTCTCCGTTACGGCACTCCGCCGGGACGGGGAATTGGAGGAGATCATCACCGCCATCACCGCCAACGCCTCTACATCAACCAGCCATGTTTCCCCCATCCATGTGTGAGTAATTCCCCCGTTGTAGGTGAAGGGGATGGTAGGGATTGGATGAGATTGGTCATGTAATAGCATAAGATTGTTAGGGCATAGTGCCTAGTGTCCAGTAGATGGTACTTTTATGATATTGTTGCAACTTGTTATGCTTAATGCTTGTCACTAGGGCCCGAGTGCCATGATCTCAGATCCGAACATGTTATTGATTCATGAAGATATTCGTTGTTTATGATCTTACCTGCAAGTTGTATACACATGTCATTTGTCCAGGAACCAATGGCCCCGAAGTGACGAAATCGGGACAACCGGAGGGAATGGTAGTGATGTGAGGATCACATGTGTTCACGGAGTGTTAATGCTTTGCTCCGGTACTCTATTAAAAGGAGTACCTTAATATCCGATAGTTTCCCTTGAGGCCCGGCTGCCACCGGCTGGTAGGACAAAAGATGTTGTGCAAGTTTCTCATTGCGAGCACGTACGACTATAATTGGAACACATGCCTATTGATTGATTAGTACTTGGACACCGTTTTATTATTATCCGCAAATGCCCTGCTATGATTGTTACATGAGTTTCTCTCATCCATGCAACGCCCGTTATCCGTCCCCGTGCCTACGGTATTTTAATCCTGCTTGTTTACTATAATCACTACTTGTTGTCTTTGTTACTCTGCTGCTGTTATTTCACTACTGCTATTACCATAAAACTGTTACTCTCGATAAACTCTTGCGAGCAAGTCCGTTTCCAGGTGCGAGCTGAATTGACAACTCCGCTGTTAAGGCTTTCAAGTATTCTTTGTCTCCCCTTGTGTCGAATCAATAAATTGGGTAATACTTCCCTCGAAGACTGTTGCGATCCCCTATACTTGTGGGTCATCAAGACTATTTTATGGCGCCGTTGCCGGGGAGCATAGCTTTATTTGGAAGTTCACTTGGATTGATATTGTTCGCTGCAAATTCTCCATCATGGGTAAACCTCGCGATACTAAGATCGCCATATTACCATCCACTACAAGAAAAGGTACAATTCGAGTACCTCCGCTACACTTGATTCACCATCCGTGATTGATAAACTTGTTTCACCGCCACATGCTTCGCATGCGGGTACATCTAGCTGAATCCGAACACTCTCATAATACCGATAATATTTCTGCTGTGCTTGATGATAGTGGTTCATTGGGAACTTTTCTAGATGCTTCCATTGCTAGGTCTAGACAAACTGAAAATGCTGAAATTCCTGATGTTACTACACTCGTTAATTCACCTGAACTTGAATACTCTAGTGATGATCTTGAGGAAGATTATGTGGAACTTGATGATGATTTTATTGAAAAATGCAATGGTACCACTGATGCAAGAAAAATTAAAAAGTTGCTTGCAGAACACACTGTTAGATATAAACTGTCTCCTGATCCTAAATTTGCCACATCTCCTATAAACATTAGGGATAAAGATTATGATTTTTCTCTTGATCTATCTCATATAGCTATTGTTGAGAAAACACCTTTTTGTGGTACTTAAAAAAGAAAGTGCTTGTTGAACACATGACCGAGTTATCTACTTTGAGTAGCTTGTTTTACGATGATGTTAAGAAGCGTACTTACTTTGTTGCTAAAATCTTTCCATTCTCATTAAAGGATGACGCTAAAACTTGGTATAATAATTTGCCACCTGGTTCTATTAAAAGTCCAAAAGAATTACTTGCTGTTTTCTTCCGCAAATACTTTCCTGCTAGTGCTCAACATGCTGCTTTGCAAAGAGTTTATAGTTTTGATCAGGGAGATGAGGAGAAATTGCTCGAGGCTTGGGCGAGATTTTGCTCTCTTATCGAGCTTTGCCCGACCATGATTTAGAAAAGCATGATTTACTTGATATATTTTATAGTGGACTAACCATTGAGTCTAGGGCATACCTGGATAGTTGTGCTTGGTTGTGTTTTCGAGAAAAGAACTCCAGGACGTACGTCGAAGAATTATTGGCTAAAATAGGCCGGAATTATGATGATTGGAATACACCTGAACCAACTCCAACGCCAATAGTGAAGAAGGGGGTTTAATTAAATTGAATGATGAAGATATGAGGGAAGCCAAGAAGTCTCTCAAGGAGAAAGGTATTAAATCTGAAGATGTGACGAATCTACCTCCAATAGAAGATATATGTGAGATAATTCCCCCTTCATCCATGATTGAGGTAAACTCGCTTCAACGCTTTACTAGGGAAGATATCCCGTATTCAAAACCTCCTGCGCAATGCTTAGATGAGTTTGATAATTATATTGTTAAGCAAGAAAATTTTAATATGAGAGTAGAGAATCATCTAATGGAAAATTCTCAAGCTATTAGTCAATTGCATGATATTATGGAGAGAACCTCCAATGATGTTAAGATGCTTGTTAAACATTTTCATATGATTCAAACTCAAATTGATCAACTCACTAAAGTGCAAAATGACTTGTTAGGAAATAATGCTAAAGAAAAACATGCATATGAAGTAACAACTAGAGGTGGTGTCTCTACCCAGGATCCTCTATATCCTGAAGGGCATCCCAAAAGAATTGAACAAGATTCTCAACGCATTGAACCTAGTGCTCATTCTAAGAAGAAAAAGAAGAAGAAACATAAAAATGTTGTAGAATCCTCTCGAACTTCGTTAATGATCCTAATAGTATTTCTATTTCTGATGCTGAAACTGAAAGTGGTAATGAACATGATAATGATAAAGATAATGATAAGAATGATACTCCCGATAAAGAAGAGGTTGAAGAAGAACCCGAAAAGCATGCTAAAAATAAAAAGTATACTAAAGAAGATTTTATTACTGAGAAACATGGTAATGAAAGAGAACCTTGGGTGCAAAAGCCAATGCCTTTTCCTGCTAAGAAACTAAAATCAAAGGAAGAGGAACACTATAATAAATTCTGTGATTGGATGAAACCTTTATTCTTGCAAATCCCTTTAATCGATGCTATTAAATTGCCTCCTTATTCAAAGTATATGAAAGATATTGTTACTAACAAAAGGAAAATCCCCAATGAGGAAATTTCCACTATGCTTGCTAATTACTCTTTCAATGGCAAAATTCCAAAGAAGTTGGGCGACCTAGGTATACCTACTATTCCTTGTTCTATTAAGGATAATTATGTCAAAACTGCTCTATGTGACTTGGGAGCCGGTGTTAGTGTTATGCCTTTTTCTCTTTATAAGAGACTTTACTTAGATAAGTTGATACCTACTGATATATCTTTGCAAATGGCTGATAAATCTACTGCTATTCCTGTTGGTATATGTGAGAATGTCCCTGTTCAAGTTACTACTAACTGCTTGATATTAACTGATTTTGTTGTGTTGGAAATGCTTGAAGATGATAATATGTCTATTATTCTTGGGAGACCTTTTCTTAACACCGCAGGGGCTGTTATTGATTGCAATAAAGGAAAGGTTACTTTCAATGTTGATGATAAGGAACACACCGTCTATTTCCCCAAGAGGATCGAAAAAGCGTGCGGAGTTAATACTATCTCTCATGTGAGAACTATCAAAGTGGGAACCATCGATTGTCCTATATATGAGCCCAAAGAAGAATATCAAACTCTTGTTATTGGATCCATATCAATACAATTCAAGGTAACATGATTGATTTGAGGTTTATTTCTTCATATGCTATATAAAATTTATTTGGTGGCAAGACTTGATCAACCTTGTTAACAAATACCTTTTATATGCATAGAGGAGGTAAACAACATCTCTTTCTTTCTCCACTTGCTTTAGTTGCTGTAGCTCTTTTAATTTGCAAAGTTTCTTAGTTGATTAGAGATTTCAAAAATTTTCCTGGCCAGTAATAATAAACTTAATACCCGGAAAATGTGCATTTTTCAAAGTTTTCAAAAATTCGCGAAAATTATACCGTTGGTCCTATTTTTCGACGAGGCACTCGGGAGCACCGAGAGGATGACCTGTGGGGCACCGGAGGGCGCCACACCACCGGCCGGCGCGGCCAAGGAGGTGGCCGCGCCACCATGTGGTGTGGGCTCCCTCTGCCCCACTTTGTCATCTCTTCCTCCCGAGCACCTTCTCTCTCCCGAAAAAACTCGTACCAAGTTCATCTCTCTCGCGTTTTTGCTCCAGAGCTCCAGATTTCTCGATCTCTTTGCTCAGCCCAGATTTACTGCGAAATTTGGCACATTTGCTCTTCGGTATGTGACTCCTCCACCCATCCAAGTAGAATTTCGTTTGGTTGAGTATATCTTGAATATTTTGCTCGCTTGTAGGTAATATGTTTGGTGAGCTTGCATGCTTGTTCTAATTGATAGAAATTAGTTTTGATGCATGATTAGTACTCTAGCAAGTTCCTATGGTAGTTTCCCTCAATTATATGTCACCGAATCAAGTTTTATATTGTTTGTTGAAAATTTCAGAAAATGAAGAAGTTCAAATTTGGAGAGTTGTTCAAGAAGGGAACAACCAGCACCGGGAGGCCTTCTAGGTCCTCCACCCAAATTAGGCGGTCATACAATGAAGATATCCTCGCGCCTAGCTTCGCGCCCGAAGAGGACAACGGGCCTCCTAATGCTTCTACTTTTCCATGCTTTGATTTTCTAAGGAATGCAGGAATATTGGAGGATTTCTTAACACTTGTCAACAGGGCAGGGTTAACCACCTATATGGGCGATGAAAGGGAGCAATACTACTTGCTCACCAAGACTTTCGTCGAGAGTTTCTAGTTCAACAACAAACAATATGAGCCAACGGTTGCGTTCAGGATCTATGGTAATACTTGTGACTATGCCATTGAAGGATTTTTGTTGTGCCTTGGATATTGCCCCTGTAGGTACAGCAAGTAGGATTGATGACAACCCCGGGACTTGCTGGAGCTCTACCGAGGGATTACCGATGATGATTGTCGCACCATTCAGCGGGGCAAGATAATGAACATTCAACTCCCCGTCGTTAAATATTTTGCATATTACATTGCTACTAGCATTCTTGGTAGGGAGAACACTAGTAATATCTCTAGCTACCATCTTGCTTTCCTGAACATTGCACTTACTGGTCAAACATCCTATCACCTTGGTGCTCTTATTGCTCGTCGCTTTGTCTACCAGGGGGCCTATTTTTGGAGGAGCCATTGCACTTGCGTGTTTTAACATTTCTTAATCTTCCTATTGATCCTAATGATGTGCCATTGGCCCCTAGGAGACTTGATATTGCTGCTATGAAGAGTCATCATTTTGTTACAACTGACTCTACTTCAGATAATATGGTATATAGAATGTTGTTTTCTGACGGGGAGGAGAAGGAAATCCCTCTTCCCCAACCTGGTTTGTTAAGTATTGACGAGGCAATCATGGTCGTGCACTAAGGAGGAGGTGGATGAGCATATGAAGATACAAGAGTTCCACCAGCAACATGACTCCGAGGACGTCGGGACCTCCTACGACCACACCGTCACATATCCGGGTGCTTCTTCTAGCACATACCGGAATACGACCCATCTTCATATTACGGAGATACTACTTCATGGGATCGATGGGATTGAACTCCACTTAGGCCAAAAGCCTAAGCTTGGGGGAGGTATACCGGCATCACTCATTCTTTGCATATTATGGTTGCTGGATACTTGCACATACTTGCTTTGTTCGTTTGAGTGGTTTTCTAATGAGAGGAAGATGATATTTGGGGAAGTGCTGCCTGAAAACAGATTCTGGGCTGATTACCGTAAAAATTCGTGTGCACAGCCAGAACGTTATTTTCAGTTGAAAATTTTTGTGCAGGTTCCCCAGGTTGTTATCTAACTTTCATTAGTTGAACACTTTTTGAACTGAGCAACGTAAGATTTTTGTAAAAATCGATTTCTGTACTGCTGTCAAGTTTTGGCAGATTTCTGCCATCTCGTTTTTCTGTGTTTCTTTTAGTTTGCTATTTCTTGTTTTCACTTTGTTTCTTTCCCAAAACACAAAAAGACCAAAAATATTTCTGTTGTTTCTCTTCACCATTTCTTTATTTTGGTTTTTGCATTTGTTTCGCTTTATTTGCTATTGCTAGTTTGCTATAAGAAAACCCAAAAAGATTTTGCTTTGTTTGCTTGTTTCCTTTTGTTCTTGTTCTCAAAATTCGAAAACACCAAAAATATTTGCTGTCCTTCTTTGGTTTGTAAAATTCATCATGAGTTCAATGGTCTTCGGTGGCTGGAGCGTGGTTTTCATTTCATATTATCCAAGCTACACAAGTGAAAAGGCAATAATGATGATCTACGACAATCTGATTGTGGTGAGAGGCTGGTATGAACTCTATTTGTTTTCATTTTTGTACATATACTCATCCATGTGAGCATGCTTAGTTAGTTCATGTGAGGTATATGTTATTTGAGAAAGTCTAGTAGTTTATGATCTCTCATGTTTAGTTCCAATCTATTAATATGAGTAGCATGTCATGGATGTTTGCTTGCATTGTTTTATTCATAAGTAAGTATGGCATTGTGGTATCCTCCTCTGAATAATTCATTTATATCGACTTGGCACATGCTCACGCATGCATATGACTGAACAAAAAGTCAATTAAGCCTCGATGATCTATATTGCTTCAGAGTTCTTGTATCACTTTTATGCCTCTGTTAATTTATTTTGCCGCAAGCATGATTATGACAGTTACTGCTCTCTTGATTTGTCGCTCCCTAGTCTTTTGCTAGCCTTCACTTGTACTGAGCGGGAACACTGCTCGTGCCTCCAAACACATGAAAACCAAGTTATTCCAGAGTGTCCACCATAAATACCCATGCATGGCATTTCAAACCATTCCAAAGTAAATTCTCATGCGCTACCTTTAAAATCTTCAAAATACTTCTCAATTTGTGTTTATGTTTCATAGCTCATGAGGAAGTATGTGGTGTTTAGCTTTCAACCTTGTCATTTACTTTTGACGGACTCTCATATGGAATAGTGGCACATCCGCTTATCCAATAATTTTGCAAAAAGAGCTGGCAATGGGATTCCCAGTCCCGAATTAATTAACTTAAATAGACACTCCTCCATGGTTTGTGATTGTTGGACGGCACCCGAAGGATTCGGTTAGCCATGGCCTGTGTAAGCAAAGGTTGGGGGGAGTGTCATCATCATAATAAAACTAAAATAAAAGGGCACTCCTTCATGGTATGAGATTGTTGGCAGGCACCCGAGGATTCGGTTAGCCATGGTATGTGTAAGAAAGGTTGGAAGGAGTGCCACATAAATATGCAATAATTCATGGGAGCCGCTCTTGAAAGTCTGGTTGGCGAGGTAGTTAGTGTACCCATTACCATTCGTTGACAACAACAAACACCTCTCAAAATAATTTTACTCCTGATTTATAAAAATGAAAAGCTCTAGCGCATGTTAATCCCTGCTTCCCTCTGCGAAGGATCAATCTTTTACTTTTATGTTGTGTCTCCATCCTTTCTTTGAGCACTTTCTTGAGAGCACAACTGTCATTCTTAGTATAATATGCTTGTCTCAAAATATGATTGATTGTGGTATAACTTTGATGCTTTTATCTTTGACAATCACTACTTCTAGTCTTTCTATGAACTTCAAAGGTGCCCGGGCATTTATGTTTTGCCAATCAAATACAGGCAAGCGAGATACCACTTTATCATGCTCTCTTATGAACATTGCAATCCTGCTTATATACATGATTCATGGTGCTTATTATTAATTGTTGGTACCTCTCCATGATTGACATAGTCTGTTAGATGATCTTATTTGCATGTGTCTCATTATGAACTGCTCAAGTATTAGCCATATCATGAGAATATATACATCATATGAGCAAATGTGTTCGTGAAAGTTCTTTTATCGCTCGGTTGTTAATCGAATTGCTTGAGGACAAGCAATAAGCTAAGCTTGGGGGAGTTGATACGTCCAAAACGTATCTACTTTCCCGAACACTTTGCTATTGTTTGGCCTCTAATTTGTGTATTTTGGATGCAACTAACACGGACTAACGACTGTTTTCGACGGAACCGCTCACAGTGTCTCGTTTTTGTGCAGAAATCCAACTTTCGGGAAAAACCTCGGAATTTATGCAGAAGGCCCTATTTTCCCAGGAAACTAACGGAGCCGGAAGGGCAATTGAAGTGGAGGCCCGAGGGCCCCACACCACCGGGCGGCGCGGCCCGTGGGGGCCCGCGCGGCCAGTGGTGTGGCCCCCTCGGCCGGCCTCCGACGCCCCCTTCGGACTACTTATTCGCCTCGACCTAAAAACGCACGGAGAGAAGTCGAAGTCGCCGAAACCCTCCGAACGCCGCCACATCGCGAAACTCCGTCGCGGGAGCCGAAGTCTCCGTTCCGGCACTCCGCGGGACGGGGAATGGAGGAGATCATCACCGCCATCACCGCCAACGCCTCTACATCAACCAGCCATGTTTCCCCCATCCATGTGTGAGTAATTCCCCCGCTGTAGGTGAAGGGGATGGTAGGGATTGGATGAGATTGGTCATGTAATAGCATAAGATTGTTAGGGCATAGTGCCTAGTGTCCGTAGATGGTACTTTTATGATATTGTTGCAACTTGTTATGCTTAATGCTTGTCACTAGGGCCCGAGTGCCATGATCTCAGATCCGAACATGTTATTGATTCATGAAGATATTCGTTGTTTATGATCTTACACCGCAAGTTGTATACACATGTCATTGTCCGGAACCAATGGCCCCGAAGTGACGAAATCGGGACAACCGGAGGGAATGGTAGTGATGTGAGGATCACATGTGTTCACGGAGTGTTAATGCTTTGCTCCGGTACTCTATTAAAAGGAGTACCTTAATATCCAGATAGTTTCCCTTGAGGCCCGGCTGCCACCGGCTGGTAGGACAAAAGATGTTGTGCAAGTTTCTCATTGCGAGCACGTACGACTATAATTGGAACACATGCCTATTGATTGATTAGTACTTGGACACCGTTTTATTATTATCTGCAAATGCCCTGCTATGATTGTTACATGAGTTTCTCTCATCCATGCAACGCCCGTTATCCGTCCCCGTGCCTACAGTATTTTAATCCTGCTGTTTACTATAATCACTATTGTTGTCTTTGTTACTCTGCTGCTGTTATTTCACTACTGCTATTACCATAAAACTGTTACTCTTGATAAACTCTTGCGAGCAAGTCTGTTTCCGGTGCAGCTGAATTGACAACTCCGCTGTTAAGGCTTTCAAGTATTCTTTGTCTCCCCTTGTGTCGAATCAATAAATTGGGTAATACTTCCCTCGAAGACTGTTGCGATCCCCTATACTTGTGGGTCATCATGCACTTTATCTCTTATTAAGTTGTTTGTTGAGCAGTAACCATGTTTCCTGGGGACGCCATCAACTACTCTTTGTTGAATATCATGTGAGTTGCTATGCATGTTCATCTTGTCTGAAGTAAGGGCGGTTTTCACAATCAAATGGTTTGAGTATGCATACTGTTAGATAAGAACATTGGGCCGCTAACTAAAGCCATGAATCATGGTGGAAGTTTCAGTTTGGACATAAAACCTTAATCTCTTATGAGAATATTAACTGTTGTTGAATGCTTAAGCATTAAAAGAGGAGTCCATTATTTCTTATCTATGTTGTCCCAGTATGGGTGTCTAAGTTGAAGAATGATCAAAAGCGAGAAATCCAATGCGAACTTTCTCCTTAGACCCTTGTACAGGCGGCATAGAGGTACCCCTTTGTGACACTTGGTTGAAACATATGTTATGCAATGATGATCGGTGTTAACCCAAGCTAATTAGGACAAGGTGCGGGCACTATTAGTACACTATGCATGAGGCTTGCAACTTGTAAGATATAATTTACATGATACATATGCTTTATTACTACCGTTGACAAAATTGTTTCATGTTTTCAAAATAAAAGCTCTAGCACAAATATAGCAATCGATGCTTTCCTCTTTGAAGGACCTTTCTTTTACTTTTATGTTGAGTCGGTTCACCTATCTCTCTCCACCTCAAGAAGCAAACACTTGTGTGAACTGTGCATTGATTCCTACATACTTGCATATTGCACTTGTTATATTACTTTACATTGACACTATCCATGAGATATACATGTTATAAGTTGAAGGCAACCGCTGAAACTTAATCTTCCTTTGTGTTACTTCAATACCTTTACTTTGATTTATTGCTTTATGAGTTAACTCTTATGCAAGACTTATTGATGCTTGTCTTGAAGTACTATTCATGAAAAGTCTTTGCTTTATGATTCATTTGTTTACTCATGTCATTACCATTGTTTTGATCGCTGCATTCATTACATATGCTTACAATAGTATGATCAAGGTTATGATGGCATGTCACTCCGAAATTATCTTTGTTATCGTTTACTCGCTCGGGACGAGCGAGAACTAAGCTTGGGGATGCCGATACGTCTCCGACGTATCAATAATTTCTTATGTTCCATGCCACATTATTGATGATATCTACATGTTTTATGCATACTTTATGTCATATTTATGCATTTTCCGGCACTAACCTATTAACGAGATGCCGAAGAGCCGGTTGTTGTTTTCTACGCTGTTTTTGGTTTCAGAAATCCTAGTAAGGAAATATTCTCGGAATTGGACGAAATCAACGCCCAGGGGCCTATTTTTCCACGAAGCTTCCAGAAGACCGAAGAGGAAACGAAGTGGGGCCACGAGGCGACGACACGCTAGGGCGGCGCGGCCCAAGTGCTGGCCACGCGGCCCTGTTGTGTCGCCACCTCGTGACGCCCCCTGACCTACCCTTTCGCCTACTTAAAGCCTCCGTCGCGAAACCCCCAGTACCGAGAGCCACGATACGGAAAACCTTATCGAGACGCCGCCGCCGCCAATCCCATCTCGGGGGATTCGAGGAGATCGCCTCCGGCACCCTGCCGGAGAGGGGAATCATCTCCCGGAGGACTCTTCACCGCCATGGTCGCCTCCGGAGTGATGAGTGAGTAGTTCACCCCTGGACTATGGGTCCATAGCGGTAGCTAGATGGTCGTCTTCTCCTTATGTGCTTCATTGTTGGATCTTGTGAGCTGCCTAACATGATCAAGATCATCTATCTGTAATGCTTTATGTTGTGTTTGTCGGGATCCGATGGATAGAGAATACTATGTTATGATGATTATCAATCTATTACCTATGTGTTGTTTATGATCTTGCATGCTCTCCGTTATTAGTAGAGGCTCGGCCAAGTTTTTGCTCTTAACTCCAAGAGGGAGTATTTATGCTCGATAGTGGGTTCATGCCTCCATTAAATGCTGGGACAGTGTGATGTGAAAGTTCTAAGGTTGTGGATGTGATGTTGCCACTAGGGATAAAACATTGATGCTATGTCCGAGGATGTAGTTATTGATTACATTACGCACCATACTTAATGCAATTGTCCGTTGTTTGCAACTTAATACCGGAAGGGGTTCGGATGATAACCCGAAGGTGGACTTTTTAGGCATAGATGCATGCCTGGATAGCGGTCTATGTACTTTGTCGTAATGCCCAATTAAATCTCACTATATTTATCATATCATGTATGTGCATTGTCATGCCCTCTCTATTTGTCAATTGCCCGACCGTAATTTGTTCACCCAACATGCTATTTATCTTATGGGAGAGACACCTCTAGTGAACTGTGGACCCCGGTCCTATTCTTTTACATTGAATACAATCTCGTCTGCAATACTTGTTTTACTGTTCTTCGCAAACAATCATCATCCACACTATACATCTAATCCTTTGTTACAACAAGCCGGTGAGATTGACAACCTCACTGTTTCGTTGGGGCAAAGTACTTTGGTTGTGTTGTGCAGGTTCCACGTTGGCGCCGGAATCCCCGGTGTTGCGCCGCACTACATCCCGCCGCCATCAACCTTCAACGTGCTTCTTGGCTCCTCCTGGTTCGATAAACCTTGGTTTCTTTCTGAGGGAAAACTTGCTACTGTCTGCATCACACCTTCCTCTTGGGGTTCCCAACGGACGTGTTAATTGCACGCATCAATGCTTCAATCAGAGTCGACACCTTTCATGACATCACTGATGACATCACCACTACTGTGGTTTGATTGACAAGACGTGACCTGACATGCCCACTCTATTTTTGCGCGGGCAGTTTTAGGAAATGACCAGTGCTTGTGCATTGACCGAGGCGCCTCCTTGATTTCCACACATCGTGGGAATAATGGGCCGCCGGTTCCGTTTTCTTTGGGGCGACACGTGTACGACTGGATCTCTGTCCACCTCCCACGATGTGTGTGGAGTTATGGCCACAATTTCCCATCAGCTCATTCTATAAATAAGGGGCCTCCCCATCATTTTTACTTTTCACGCTTCCGCACTGCTCATCTTCTACCTCAGCTTTTCCTCTCACCTCTGTTCTTTCTCCCAAGACCTCCGGGCGCCATGGGCAAGAAGAAGAGCTCCAGCGCATCAGGCACGAACAAGGTCAGCCGCGATTGGAGCGCCTCCACCATTTCCAATCGCGAAGTGAACAAGCTGCGCACCCTCGGCCTCATCTCTTCATCCGACAACGACATTCATCTCCCAGGTCCATCTTCTCGCCCAAAGCCCCCTAAGGGCTTTACTTTTATGTTCGTCGCCTTCCTGTTTCGTGGGCTTTCTCTTCCTGCCCACGAATTTCTTCGTTCCCTTCTCTTTTTCTATGGGATCCAGCTCTGGCAGCTGACCCCAAATTCCATTCTCCATCTCTCCATTTTCATCACTGTATGCGAAGCTTTCCTCGGCATTGATACCCACTGGGGTTTATGGAGGAAAAACTTCTATGTCAAGCGTCATAACGACAACAATGGCCCTCCCGTTGTTGGTGGCGTTGGCTTTGTTGTTAGAAAACAGGTTGATTACTTCAACTTCCCAATGAAAGAATCTGTCCAGGGCTGGCGCCACAAATGGTTCTACCTGCGAGATATCCCAACATCTGGGCGGCGCTCCAACCTTCCTCCGTTTGAAGACGTTCTGGTGGCTCAGCCGAAGAAGTCCTGGCGAAACATCTTGTCTCCCGAAGAAAGTGTTGTAGCTGATAAACTGTTCGAACAGGTCGTAGACCTAAAGAACACAGGAGGCTTAACGATGTGCGGCACTGAGGTAGTCTCGGTGTTCCTAAAACGTCGGGTGCAGCCGCTGAAGTCCCGGCCTCACCAGTTGTGGATGTATGTTGGTAAGGACGACAAGTCCAGAGTCAGCTCAACCGACCTGTCGGATGACGAACTTCGCGACGAGGTGCGTCGTCTTACTTGCTTCGGCATGAAGGACAACATTGTCCTGACTTCGGCTCGCCCTCCATATGATTTCAAGCACCTTCCAGCTGAGGTAATCTTCACTGTACTTGCTTTAATTACTATCGTTATTCTGCTTTCTGATCTTCTACTAATTTTTTCATCTATCAACAGGCCTCCACCGTAGCTCAATGTTATCCTCCTACACCCGAAAGTGGTGTAGAACTAGAGGATGATGATGACGACTCCGAAGAGACCGAGGACGCCCAGCACGCCCTTGAGGATAGCGACGTCCAAGGGGATGAAGCCCCCGAAGACGATGTTTTCACCAGGAGCAGGCGGTGCAGGAGGATAAATGAAGACTTGATCACAACGGCTGAATAGAGTCCTATCGGACAAGATGATGATGCCGATGAAACTGCATCACCTCCCCCTGCTGCGACGAGCTTTTTGCTGCCGAAGATGACTTGGACCTGTGAGTGTCTATTTTTCTCTTTGCAACTAACCTTCTTTGTTTCGCATGATGAATGTCCTTGCTTTTCAAGCAGCTCTAACGATGACGATGAACTCCCTCTCGCAAAGAGGGCTAAGTGACATAGGCATCCCCAATGGGCCTACCGAAGATGGTACCCGGGGTTTACTGAAGGCCCACGAGTCGAAGATTATGAAGTTTGGAAGCCCAGATTAGTACCAAGGAAAGTTAGAGTTGTATTAGGAAATATAGACTTGTAATTTTACGGGGCGGGTTAGAAACCCTCCCGGACTCTGTAACTTGTGTATTACGAATCCCTCGGCTCCGCCTCCTATATAAGGGGGAGTTGAGGGACAAAGAGAGGATCGATTCATTGTTTCACGCAACCCTAGTTTTCATAATCGTCGGGTACTTTTCGGATGAAACCTTCGAGATCTACTTGCCCTTTACTTCCGACTAAAACCCTAGTCTACAATCTGTAGGCATTGATAAGTTAATCCCTTGTCACTAAGTTACTCTCCGGGAAAGCCGAGTAAGCCAAGGAATCGAACCCTTCGCCTACCGAACTGACGCCGCCCTCAAGGATGACCGTGGTGAAGATTCTGGTGTCGAAGGTCATTCCTCCTGGCAACGCCCCCATTCCACCAGCTGCCCGCGACCATGTAAATAAATCATTTAACTTGACTTTCTTATTTTTCGGTGGATTTCCATACTCGGCTGAAATTCTTTGACCTTTCCCTCGCAGCCAATTTATGCCACAGTTGACGCTGTGGCAGATTTTGCTGATCAATTCACTCGCCTGGAGTCTGAGAATGTTCAGCTTCGGAAGACCATCAAGATTTCAGCTGATCAAGTGCTGGAGGCTAACAAGCTCACAGCCGATGCCCAAAATGAAAACAACTTGCTGAAAGATGAACTAAAGAAGCTGAAACAGAAGATGAAGGATGAGCATGATGCCAGACGCGAGGCTGCTGCTGCTGCCGATAAAAAGGAAGGCGCCCTCCACGAGTCTATCACGAACTTGCTTAGTAAGTTCCTTCGCATTTAAGTGCGAGATATTTCTGCGATACTGTCCTCCATATTACTTATTCGCCATTTTTCAGGTGCTGCCGACGTGCCTATGAATCGAGCACGCAAGCTTCGAGAGGACTCGATGTCTGACGCGCTCTCGCTCGCCACCGATGCCAATATCCAAGTTCTTGAACTGCTGCAGAAAACTAAGGGAGCACTGTCGAGGTTGTTCTCGATGATATTTCAAAGATAAAGCAAGACAAGACCCTTGGCGAGATGGCGGACGCTTTCTTCATCGACCCTACTGAGCCTATAGAGGTACTAAAGCGGCGCTCCCGTTTGTTTGGAGCAGTCCTTACATTTCAACTGCTAATGGGTCATGGGCTAGGCTCCGAACTAGAAAAGTTATCCAAGGCGTTGCCTATAGACGAGAACAATTGCCTAGTCAATCTTGATCCCTACAAACAATCGGCAGTGAAATGTGCCAATCAGCTTCTCAAGTTGGTTGATGAAGCGAAGACTAAAGCCGCACCTGAAGCTGCTCCTGGCTCATCATCAGCTCTCCCCTGATTAGACTCTTACTCTATTGTTGTAATTAAGTCTTGATTTTATACTGGCTCTGTTGCTAGTGTCAACACTCTTTTGAATGTAATATATGTGCAGCGCTCCCGATGGGAGTTTCTATCAATGCTTTTCTGAACTCAGAATTGTGCTGCAGATTCTTCCAACTTCTTCTCGTGCCGATCCTTCTTTGAGTTCTTCAACTAACGATGAATCCGATCTTGTTCGTCGTTTGGGTGACCAAATAGCCCGGCTAAATAAAGACATGGTCACCCTTCATGTGATGGCGGCATTGATAAAGAGGAAAAGCGAGATTGCTACCGCGATTGAACAACATGCTCTTGACCGTCTCCATATTTCTACTGAAAGCTTAAGTTGTAAGTGTCCATCCATCTTTTGATTTTTATCGAAGCTTGAATACTCCTTGACTGATTTTTGCTTTTCAACAGTCGTGGCTTCTGATTCAACAAAAGAAAACAAAAGGATCCATGAAAAGATCGAGGCGATGACCAATGTTGCTCACCCGAAGCATGAGTTGTGGTCCCATCGACCGCAGGCTGTTGTCGTGGCCAAATTTGAGCATCGAGCAGATAAGGTGCATTATTACTTTGACAAGTATCATGCTCATCTCTCGATGGTATGTAGAACCTTGTTTCCTTTAGACCAAGCACCCGAGACTTTATCAGCTTTGTTTACCCGATTCAAGACTCCAGAAAGGATTCGACTGTTGGTGCGGAAGGAACTCCTGGCCGGCGCCGAACTTGCCCTTGCTTCAGTTTCAGCATGTCACCCGACCTTAGATTTGGAGGCCATAGCGAATACCAGTAGGAGATTAGACCAATATTATAACATTGCTAGAAATCCCGCATATGTTATCATTTCTCGGATGGAAACATGCATTGAGAGGGATCTGAAGGCCCGAGAAGACCAAGGTAACCTGCCATAAAGTTACGCACACATATATATGTAATGACCTTGTACTTACAAGGGGTAATCCCGTATGTAACTTAACGTGTGTTTTATGCACCGTGTACTTTTAGTGAATTTGCTAATTCAATTAATACTTCTTTGTCGAGGGCGGCTGAGTGATCAAGTCAGCCTGCTCACCCGATGACTCCGTTGTAATTGCAAGTTTATTGCGGAGTCGATGTGTAAGTTCTGTAAGAGCGACACCCGTCGATTAAACGAGGGATTTAGGCGCTTGGCTTTGTTACACGGTGCACCGGTTTGAGCCTTGTTTGTAATAATATGCCCATCGACTGCTGCACTCGCGTATTTTCTCGAGGCTTGGATGGGTTGTTTGCGTATCAAGAACTAGCGCTCCCGATGGGAGTATTAGTTAGTGATACTATAAGAATGTATTTTTGGCCAACGCTCCCGATCGGAGTAAGAGCCAATAACGAAGGACTCGAACAATTGTTCGAGTGGTAATGCCTGAAACAATAAGGGGTGAAACCCAATCAGAAATTTTATTCATAATATAAGACAAGCTGAAGAGCTGCCATATAACAAGTAGAGGATAGCTGTATCCTAAGCGTAGAATCGTCACAAATGTGCGATATTCCAGGGATTTTCAATGTCTTCACCCGATGCTGGATTCTTGAGTCGATAAGCTCCCCCTGGTATCACTTTAGTGACGATGAACGACCCTTCCCATGGAGATTCGAGCTTCAGAGGTCTTTCTTGTTTTAGTCGCAGTACCATATCTCCAACGCTGAAGCTTCGATTGCGTACTCGTCGACTGTGGTAGTTTCTTAACGCCTGCTGATACACCGTTGTTCTTGCCAAGGCGATATCCCAAGCTTCATCAAGGAGGTCCACGGCATCTTGCAGCGCGTTGTTGGAAGTTGCTTCCATATATGCAGTCACCCGAGGGGCTTCGAATCAAACATCGGCTGGCAAAACTGCTTCGGCTCCGTACACCAAAAAGAATGGAGTATACTGAGTCGATCTGTTGGGTGTAGTACGCAAACTCCAAAGTACAGATGGCAATTCTTCGACCCAAGCTCCAGCTGCACCCGTGAGGCACTTTTTGAGGCCATCTCCTATTAGGCCATTGATCCTTTCGACTTGACCATTGGTTTGAGGATGTGCCACTGAGGCAAATTTTAGTCTGATACCACCGTCATCGCAAAATTTCCGGAACTTTTTGGAGTCGAAGTTAGTTCCATTGTCTGTAACGATGCTGTGAGGCATGCCAAAACGATAAGTTATTCCCTTGAAGAACTAGACGACGGTTTTGGCTTTTTGATTTCTGACATCCGGCCTCGATCCATTTGGTAAACTTATCGACAGCAACCAGTAGATACGTATGACCCCCAGGCGATGATCTTGGCAGTGCTCCAACTTGGTCAAGTCCCCATTGCGTGAAGTGCCAGGCAAGAGGTATGGTCATCAGATCTGTTGCAGGAGCGTGCGGTTTTGGTGCAAAACGCTGACAAGGGTCGCACTTCCGTACCAGGTCTCGAGCATCCGAAGCTGCCGTCGGCCAGTAAAATCTTTCTCTAAAAGCTTTCGCCACAAGGGTCCTGCTGCCTGCATGGTGACCACAAGTTCCTTCATGTATCTCGCGTAGTAGAGCCTTTCCATCGTTGATGTCAATGCACCTTTGAAAGATATCAGAGATACTACGCTTATAGAGTTCTCCGTTTACTACAGTGAAGGCTTTTGATCGTCTCACAATTCGCCTGGCTTCCACTGGATCCTCTGGTAATCGCTGCTCTATTAAGTATGCTAAAAAGGGTTTGATCCACAGTGGTTCGAGGAGGAGGACCTGCTCTGTCAATTGTGATGGAGATCCTTCGACAGTTTCCTGCAGTCTTGCTTCTGAATCGTCATCCGATAATTTCGGAGGTGCCGATGGTTTCTCCTTGATCGATCGTTGAATAATAACTTCATAAAATACTCCGTCTGGAATAGTGGAGCACATGGATCCAATGTTTTCCAGGACATCTGCTTCCTCACTGCTGGTTCTGCCGATGTGTTTGAGTTCGCACCCTTCAAAGTTGGCTTCCATATTCTGGTATAATTGATGATAGGCAATCATATTATCGCTGACTGCGTCGCATAAATTCATCGACTGCTGCACCACCAGATTCAAATCTCCGTAAATTTCCAGGCGGGTTGCTCCACATGCTTTTGCCATCCTCATTCCATGCAATAGTGCTTCATATTCCGCTTCATTATTTGTCGGCAGGGGAAGTTCATGCGTACAATATACTTCATCTTGTCTCCTTGTGGTGATATCAATATAACTCCTGCGCCTGCACCTGTACTCCACTTCGATCCATCAAAGTACATTGTCCAAGAGCCAGACATATCGGGTGCTGCCGGAGTTTGCGACTGGATCCAGTCTGCCACAAAATCTGGGAGAACTTGAGACTTGATTGCCGTCCGATTGACGTAGGTTATGTTGTGTGGTGCTATCTCGATGACCCATTGAGATACTCAACCCGTAGCTTATGGGTTGGTAAGTATATTCTTCAATGGCGCTTCGCTTACCACAATAATCGGGTGCTCCGTGAAATAATGGCGCAACTTACGAGTTGTTCTCCATACCGCGTATGCCAACTTCTGGCGATGAGGATATCTCTGTTTCGCTGGCGTGAGTACTTCACTGAGGTAGTAAACGGGTCGTTGCACGCCATGAACTCTTCCTGCCTCCTCTCGTTCAACAACTAGGACGCTGCTGAAGACTTGCACCGTTGCTGCTATGTACATGAGCAATGTTTCCTTTTCATGTGGAGTTACGAGTACTGGAGATGTCGATAAGATCTTTTTTAAGTTATCAAAGGATTCCCGCGCCTCGTTTGTCCACTAGAACTTTTCTGACTTCTTCATCAAGTTATAGAAGGGCAAAGCTTTTTCTGCTAACTTGGCGATGAATCTGCTGAGCGCTGCCAGCCGCCCTGCCAACTGCTGCACTTGGTGCAAATTCTTTGGCGGCTCCATGTCGAGAATAGCTTTGATCTTCAAAGGGTTGGCCTCTATCCCTCTAGCTGAGATGAAGTACCCGAGTACTTGTCCTCCCGGCACCCAGAAGAAACATTTCTTCGAGTTTAACTTGATTTTGTACCTGTCGAGATTGTCGAAGGTTTCTCGCAAATCGTTGATAAGAGTACTGACGTGCTTGGTTTTAATCACGATATCATCGATGTAGACTTCAATGTTCCTTCCGATATGCTCTCCAAGACAGGCTTGCATACATCGCTGATAAGTTGCTCCTGCGATTTTCAACCCGAAAGTCATAACGTTGTAACAGAAAAAGCCGTGCGGGGTGATGAACGCGGTTAACTCTTGATCCTCTTTTTTGATCTTGATCTGGTTATACCCAGAATACGCATCGAGAAAAGAGAGACGATCACACCCTGCTGTAGAATCGACTATCTGGTCAATACGGGGCAACGTGAAGTGGTCCTTAGGGCAATTCTTATTGAGACTTGTATAATCGATACACATGCGGAGAGATGTTGTATCTTTCTTTGGCACCATGACTGGATTGGCTACCCACTCGGCTTCTTTAAGCTCCCGAATGAATCCTGCCTTGCGGACCCGACTAATTTCCTCGCCGATTGCTTTTCTCTTCGGCTCTGAAAACCGGCATATCGTCTGGTGTACAGGTTTGGCTTTTGGGTCAACATTGAGGGCGTGCTCAGCGAGTTCCCTAGGAATACCTGGCATGTCGGATGGTTCCCATGCAAATATTTCCCAGCGCTCACGGAGGAACTCGATGAGCGTGCTTTCCTATGCGACAGCAAGAGCTGCCGAAGTATTGACTGTCTTCATCGGGTCCGAGGGATGCTGTGGTGACCCGGCATACCACTGCATGGTGTAGTATGCAAGTCTGATATAACACCAATGAAACACCGTTCCACTAGTATTATATCGCTCAGAGTGGTACAACAGAAACATATGCGGGTCCAAGGCATGTCTATAGAA
>NC_061510.1:374423885-374721343 GCF_022539505.1 Lolium rigidum
GGGGATCGCGGCGGTCTTCGAGGGAAGTAAAACCCAAATTTATTGATTCGACACAAGGGGAGGTAAAGAATACTTATAAGCCTTAACAAGCTGAGTTGTCAATTCAGGTGCACTTGGAAAAGCACTAGTAACAGGGGTGATGTGAAAGTAGCGGTGATATGAGAGCAGTAGTAACGGTAACACGGCAGCGATAATAGTAATATGAGAGCAATGGCACCGAGAAAATAGTTGATACTACTTCCAATGACATGTAGAACGAGTATATGATGATGAAAGATGGACCGGGGTTCCCGACTATCTACACTAGTGGCAACTCTCCAATAACAAGTGTTGGGTGAACAAATTACGGTCGGGCAATTGATAGGATTGAAATAGCATTAAGACAGAATATCAAGATCATTAATCATGTAGGCATGTTTTCCATATATAGTCATACGTGCTCGCAATGAGAAACTTGCACAACATCTTTTGTCCTACCGGCCGGTGGCAGCAGGGCCTCTAGGGAATCTCTTGGATATTAAGGTACTCCTTTTAATAGAGCACCGGAGCAAAGCATTAACACTCCGTGAAAACATGTGATCCTCACATCACCACCATCCCCTCCGGTTGTCCCGATTTACGTCACTTCGGGGCCTTTGGTTCCGGACGATGACATGTGCATACAACTTGTAGATACAATCTAAGCAATAAGTATAGAGCTTAAATCTAAGATCATGCCACTCGGGCCCTAGTGACAAGCATTAAACACAACAAGATTGCGGCAACAATAACTTCATAAACTTTGTAGATAGACAATCATAACGTAACAATCCATCGGATCCCGACAAACACAACACCGATTACATCGGATGAATCTCAATCATGTAAGGCAGCTCATGAGATCATTGTATTGAAGTACATGGGAGAGATGATACCAACTAGCTACAGCTAGAACCCGTAGTCCATGGGGGAACTACTCACGGAGCATGATGGAGGCGATGGCGTTGATGGAGATGGCTTCGGGGGCACTTCCCCGTCCGGCGGAGTGCGGAACGAGAGACTTCGTCCCCGAGTGGAGTTTCGCGATGGTGGCGGCGCCCACGGAGTCTTTGCGGAGTTTCGTCAAATGGTATCGCGTTTTTAGGTCGAAAAGGGCTTAAATAGGCGAAGAGGCGGCGCGGGAGGGGCGACGGGGTGCCCTCCACCATAGGCCGGCGCGGCCGGGGGCTGGCCGCGCGGCCCTATGGTGTGGTGGCCCCCGGCTCTCCTCGACTCCCCTTCGGTGTCACGGATCCGTCTCGGTAGAATTATGATGTTTGGTCTTCGATTTCGTCGAATTCCGAGAATATTGCCCGAACAGCCTTTTACGGAACCAAAAACGGCGAGAAACGAGAGCGCACTGTGGCATCTTGTTAATAGGTTAGTTCGGAAAACGCATAAAAACATTATAAAGTGCAAGCAAAACATGTAAGTATTGTCATAAAACAAGCATGGAACATCAGAAATTATGGATACGTTGGAGACGTATCGGCATCCCAAGCTTAGTTCCTACTCGTCCTCGAGTAGGTAAACGATAAAAAGAATAATTTACTGTAGTGACATGCTACTTACATAACCTTGATCATACTATTACAAAGCACATGAGATGAATGAAGTGACTCAAGGCAATAATCTATAGTTGCTAACAAATAGATAACATATAGCAAAACTTTTCATGAAGAGTACTTTCAAGACAAGCATCAAAAGCCTTGCACAAGAGTTAACTCATAAAGCAATAGATTCAAAGTAAAGGCATCGAAGCAACACAAAGGAAGATTTAAGTTTCAGCAGTTGCTTTCAACTTTCAACATGCATATCTCATGGATAATTGTCAACATAAAGTAATATAATAAGTGCAAATAAGCAAGTATGTAAGAATCAATGCACGAGTTGACACAAGTGTTTGCTTCTAAGATGGAAGGAAGTAGGTAAAGCTGACTCAACATAAAGTAAAAGAATGGCCCTTCGCAGAGGAAGCATTGATTGCTATATTTGTGCTAGAGCTTTGGTTTTGAAAACATAAAGAGAGCATAAAAGTAAAGTTTTGAGAGGTGTTTGTTGTTGTCAACGAATGGTAGTGGGCACTCTAACCCCCTTGCCGAACAGACTTTCAAAGAGCGGCTCCCATGAAGGACGTTATCTGTACCAGCAAGGTAGATCATCCCTCTTCTCTTTTGTTTACACATGTATTTTAGTTTTTATTTATGGTTGACACTCCTCCCAACCTTTTGCTTACACAAGCCATGGCTAACCGAATCCTCGGGTGCCTTCCAACATTCACATACCATGAAGGAGTGTCTATTTGCAAAATTAAGTTGCTCTACGATGAATCGGAGCAAAACATGTGAAGAGAATTATTAATGAAGGTTAATTAATTGGGGCTGGGAACCCCATTGCCGGCTCTTTTTGCAAAATTATTGGATAAGCGGATGAAGCCACTAGTCCATTGGTGAAAGTTGCCCAACAAGATTGAAAGATAAACACCACATACTTCCTCATGAGCTATTAAACATTGACACAAATCAGAGGTGATAAATTTTGAATTGTTTAAAGGTAGCACTCAAGCAATTTACTTTGGAATGGCGGAGAAATACCATGTAGTAGGTAGGTATGGTGGACACAAATGGCATAGTGGTTGGCTCAAGGTTTTGGATGCACGAGAAGCATTCCCTCTCGGTACAAGGCTTTGGGCTAGCAAGGTTATTCGAAGCAAACACAAGTATGAACCGGTACAACAAAACTTACATAAGAACATATTGCAAGCATTATAATACTCTACCTTTGTCTTCCTTGTTGCTCAAACACTTTTACCAGAAAATATCTAGACCTTAAGAGAGACCAATCATGCAAACCAATTTCAACAAGCTCTACGGTAGTTCTCCACTAATAGGTTTAAACTACATGAAAAAAACTTAATCATGATCTACTTGAGAGCTCAAAACAATTGCCAAGTGTCAAATTATTCAAGACAATATGAGGCATTTTACTGTTTCCAACCAAATAACCATAAGTGATGTAGCTTCCAACTTTTATCATTGAACATTAAAAGTAAAACGAAGAACAAGTGTTCATATGAAAAAGCGGAGCGTGTCTCTCTCCCAAACAAGGATTGCTAGGATCCAATCTTATTCAAACATAAACAAAAATAAAAGCACACAGACGCTCCAAGTAAAGCACATAAGATGTGACCGAATAAAAATATAGTTTCAATAGAAGAAACCTGATAAGTTGATGAAGAAGGGGATGCCTTGGGCATCCCCAAGCTTAGACGCTTGAGTCTTCTTGAAATATGCGGGGATGAACCACGGGGCATCCCCAAGCTTAGACTTTTCACTCTTCTTGATCATATATCATCCTCCTCTCTTGACCCTTGAAAACTTCCTTCACACCAAACTTCTCATAAACTTCATTAGAGGGTTAGTACTCAAAAAACTTGAATTCACATTGGTCCTGTAGTGACACATTGCAAGAACTCAATAAAACATTAGCTACAGCTCTCCACGTCTAGAAAGCCTTGCTTAAAGTCCGCAAGAGACAATGCAAAAAACAGAGACAGAATCTGCCAAAACAGAACAGCCGGTAAAGACGAATTTTAAAGAGGTACTTCCGTTGCTCAAATCAGAAAACTCAAAACTAACGAAAGTTGCGTACATATCTGAGGAACACGCACGTAAATTGGCATAATTTTCTGAGTTACCTACAGAGAAAACAGCCCAGATTCGTGACAGATAGAAATCTGTTTCTGCGCAGAAATCCAAATCTAGTATCAACCTTCGATTAGAGGCTTCACTTGGCACAACATTGCAATAAAATAAAGATAAGGAGAGGTTGCTACAGTAGTAACAACTTCCAAGACTTACAACAAAACAGTAGCAAAATAAACACATGGGTTATCTCCCAAGAAGTTCTTTCTTTATAGCCATTAAGATGGGCTCAGCGAGTTTTAATGATGCACTCGCAAGAAATAAGAGTTGAAGCAAAAGAGAGCATCAAAAAGCAAATTCAAAACACATTTAAGTCTAACCCACTTCCTATGCATAGGAATCTTGTACACAAATAAATTCATGAAGAACAAAGTGATAAGCATAAGAAGATAAAACAAGAGTAACTTCAAAATTTTAAGCATATAGAGAGGTGTTTTAGTACCATGAAAATTTCTACAACTATATTTTCCTCTCTCATAATAATTTTCAGTAGCTTCATGAACAAACTCAATAATATAACTATCACATATAGCATGCTTTTCATGATCCATAAACACATAATTTTTATCAAGCTCAAAAATAGTGCGATTAAAACTTTCAAACACACTTTTATCAATAATATAACAAGATGGTTGATCAATCTCAAGAGATATGGGACTCATAGATAATGTCAAGACCTCTCCAATCCCATTTTTATTAGTAGTACAATTAATATTATCAAGTAACATAGGACCATCATCAAGAGCTTTATCATAAACATTTGCTACGCAAAATTCTTTAGTACCATGCATTTCGACATCGGGCACAAACAAAGCATTATCATAAGATTTATCAAAGTAGCATGGATTATCATAAATAACGGTAGCATAATTATTCTCACAAGTTTTACTCATAGGGAATATTTCAAGAGAATCCACAGGAACATAACATTCAACCTCTTTCGGTAAGCATGGAGGACAATCAAATAGTGTAAGAGATAAAGAGTTACTCTCATTAGAAGGTTGGCATGGGTAGCTAATCCATTCTTCCTCCTTTTGTTCATCACTCTCCTCTTCTTTTTCATCCAATGAGCTTTCAGGTTCATCAATTTCCTCCTCTTTTTCATCCAATGAGCTTTCAGGTTCATCAATTTCTTCTTCCACGAGTCCACTGCAAATTGTGAGTGCATTCTTGTGCATTAATGAGTCTCTCTTTATAATCAATGATATAAGGATTATCGGTGTAACTTTCATTGCAAAAATTAAGGATAGAAGAGACATAATCTTTAAGGTCCTTACAAACAACACAAGTTTCATAATTTTTAACCATGAAGGATTCTATCTCGGAGGCTCCCATAAATATGACAAATTGTTCTACCTCTTCAAACCCAAAATGAATATAGCTATTCCGATTATAGTTCTTAATTAAAAATTCCTCACTAAAGCCACATTGAAATTTAAGATGTTTAGTGTCCTGTTGAGAGCAACAGTTTATATCATGGCGTTTAAGCAAGATTTTAGCAATTGTATTCAATTTTTCTATCACGGCACTCATCACTTTTCCAGTTCTTGATTCTCTATAATTATTATAATATTCTATAAGCTCCAAGTAGGTTATGGGTTCTCCCATAATAGCAGTTTTTAATTTTTAGGTTTTTCAAATTTTTATGGATTTTTGGGTATATGAGAAAAGTAAAACAAGACAAAAAGAAACTAGACAAAAGTAAACTAAGAAAAATAAAACAAGACAGAAATAAACTAAGCACAAATAAACTAGGCAAAAGTAAACTAAGCAAAACAAAGTAAAACAAAATAAAAACGAGAGAGAGGTAGAGTGTACTCCCCGGGTGAACTTATGAGTAGAGCTATGCCTCCCCGGCAACGGCGCTGAGAAAACAGTCTTGATAACCCACAAGTATAGGGGATCGCGGCGGTCTTGAGGAAGTAAAACCCAAATTTATTGATTCGACACAAGGGAGGTAAAGAATACTTATAAGCCTTAACAAGCTGAGTTGTCAATTCAGCTGCACCTGGAAAAGCACTAGTAACAGGGGTGATGTGAAAGTAGCGATGATATGAGAGCAGTAGTAACGATAACACGGCAGCGATAATAGTAACACGAGAGGCAATGGCACCGAGAAAATAGTTGATACTACTTCCAATGTCATGTAGAAACGAGTATATGATGATGAAAGATGGACCGGGGTTCCCGACTATCTACACTAGTGGCAACTCTCCAATAACAAGTGTTGGGTGAACAAATTACGGTCGGGCAATTGATAGGATTGAAATAGCATTAAGACAGAATATCAAGATCATTAATCATGTAGGCATGTTTTCCATATATAGTCATACGTGCTCGCAATGAGAAACTTGTACAACATCTTTTGTCCTACCAGTCGGTGGCGGCAGGGCCTCAAGGAATCTACTGGATATTAAGGCACTCCTTTTAATAGAATACCGGAGCAAAGCATTAACACTCAGTGAAAACATGTGATCCTCACATCACCACCATCCCTCCGGTTGTCCCGATTTACTGTCACTTCGGGGCCTTTGGTTCCGGACAGCGACATGTGCATACAACTTGTAGATACAATCTAAGCAATAATTATAGAGCTTAAATCTAAGATCATGCCACTCGGGCCCTAGTGACAAGCATTAAACACAACAAGATTGCAGACAACAATAACTTCATAAACTTTGTAGATAGACAATCATAACGTAACAATCCATCGGATCCCGACAAACACAACACCGATTACATCAGATGAATCTCAATCATGTAAGGCAGCTCATGAGATCATTGTATTGAAGTACATGTGGGAGAGAATACCAACTAGCTAAGGCTAGAACCCGTAGTCCATGGGGGAACTACTCACGGAGCATGGTGGAGGCGATGGCGTTGATGGAGATGGCTTCAGAGGCACTTCCCGTCCGGCGAGGTGCCGGAACGAGACCTGTCCCCCGGGTGGAGTTTCGCGATGGTGGCGGCGCCCACGGGTCTTTCTCGGAGTTTCGTCCAATTGGTGTGGCGTTTTTAGGTCGAAAGGGCTTATATAGGCGAAGAGGCGGCGCGGGAGGGGCAACGGGGTGCCCTCCCCATAGGCCGGCGCGGCCGGGGGACCGGCCGCGCGGCCCTATGGTGCGGGGGCCCCAGAGCCTCCTCTCGACTCCCTTCGGTGTCCTGGGTCCGTCTCGGTGAATTATGATGTTTGGTCTTCGTTTCGTCGAATTCCGAGAATATTGCCCGAACGGCCTTTACGGAACCAAAAACGATGAAAACGAGGATCGGCAGCTTGTGGCATCTTGTTAATAGGTTAGTTCCGGAAAACGCATAAAATCATCATAAAGTGCAAGCAAAACATGTAAGTATTGTCATAAAACAAGCATGGAACATCAGAAATTATGGATACGTTGGAGACGTATCATACACATCAATAACATGTATATCAGATATACCTTTCTTCTTGATGTTGCCATTCTTCAGATCTGCCAAGTACTTGGAGCAGTTCCGCTTTCAGTGTCCTTCACCCTTGCAGTAAAAGCACTCGGTATCAGGCTTATAGCCAGCCTTGGGTTTCTTAGGAGGTGCATCAGCTTTCTTACTGTCCTTCTTGAATTTACCCTTTTCCTTAGGCTTGCCCCGCTTCTTGAAACTGGTGGTCTTGTTGACCATCAACACTTGGTGCTCTTTCTTAATCTCCACTTCAGCAGTTCTCAGCATTGAGAAGATTTCGGGTACCGTCTTAATCATGCACTACATATTGTAGTTCATCACGAAATTCTTGTAACCAGGTGGTAGTGATTGGAGGACATGATGAATCCCCAAAGCATTAGGAATCATTATTCCCAAATCTTGGAGCTTCTTTGTGCGCCCGGACATTTTGAGCACGTGCTCGCTAACAGAACATCCCTCTTCAATTTTAAAGTTAAAGAACTGCTCAGACACTTCATAGCTTATATCCCTCTTCCTTGAGTTTCAAATATCATTTTGAGCTCACTGATTATATCATGAGGGTCGTGGTTCTCGAAGCATTTTTTAAGCTCTGACTCTAATCCATAGAGCATGGCACACTGAACTGTGGAGTATTGAGTCTTCTGAGTGAGGTAAACATTTTTAACCTCATCGGTAGCAGTCTCTACAGGTGGATCACCCAGCGGTGCATCGAGCACATGGAGAAGTTGTCCAGCAGTGAGGACAATCCTCATGTTACGGAACCAATCTGTAAAGTTGCTTCCATTGTTTTTCAGCTTTTCTTTCTCTAGGAACGAATTGAAATTGATGGTAGGGGTCGCCATAATCTACAACATATTTGCAAAGAATTTAGACTAAGTTTATGATAAATTTGAGTTCAAAATTTTAATTCTTTAAAACAATCTAGGTGAACTCCCACTCAAAACAATATCCCTCACGTTGCTTTAGTGATTAAACCAAATCCACTACATCAAGTCCGATCATCACGAGAGATGATGTAGCTTCGATGGCGAACAATAAACATGTTCATCATATCAACCATATGACTCATGCTCTACCTTTCGGTATTATGTGTATCGAGGTCATGTCTGTACATGCTAAGCTCATCAAGTCAACCTTAGTTTCCGCATGTGCAAATCTGGCTTGCACCCGTTGTATGCACACGTTGAATCTATCACACCCGATCATCACGAGATGCTTCGAAACAACGAGTCTTAGCAACGGTGCTAACTAAGGATGAACACTTTTAATCTTGATTCTTTAGTAAGAGGGATCATCTTATAATGCTATCGTCGTGAACTAAGCAATACAAGATGCATGAATGGATTAACATCACATGCAGTTTATAATGTGATATGATATGGCCCTTTTATCTTGCGCCTTTGATATTCATCTCCAAAGCACGGGCATGATCTCCATCATCGTCGGTGGGGCATCAAGGTCAATGGCGCCGTCTTCATGGTTGTCCATCGATTGCAACAACTATTACAATATGATGTGTCGAAATGAAATTTAAAGACAACCATAAGGCTCCTGCCGGTTGCCACTTTACAATAAGGATCATCTCATACATCAAATATAATCATAATCACATCATGGCCATATCACATCACCAACCCCTGCAAAAACAAGTTAGACGCCTCTAATTTTGTTTGCATATTTTACGTGGCTTGGGGTTTCGAGTAAGATCCAATCTACCTACGAACAAGAACCACAATGTTGATACAAGCTTGTTGTCAAGCCACTAATGTAAATTGAATCTTAACTATGGTGAGAGAGACAGACACCCGCAAAGCCACTTGTGCAATACGAGTTGCACGTCAAGCGTGGAGCAAATCTCATGAACGCGGTCATGTAAAGTTAGCCCGAGCCGCTTCATCACACCATGCCGCAAGATGCAAAGTACACAAGAGGCGATAACAAAAGCATCAACGCCCACAAAACCATTGTGTTCTACTCGTACAACCAACTATGCATATACACGGCTCTCATACCACTGTAGGGATTCGTAGCATAGAAAACAAAAAATTCCTACCGCAAGAATGAATCACAAGCCAAGATCTAATCTAGTAGATGGTAGCAACGAGGTGAAGATCAACGTACCCTTGAAGATCGCTAAGCGTTAACGAGATAGATCTCGTGGTTGATGTAGTCAATCACTTGCCACTTGCAAAAGCGTGTAGAAGATCTTGACGGTGCTACAGTCGGGCAGCACCTCCGCACTCGGTCACACGTACGGTGTTAATGAAGATGTCCTTCTCCCTGTTCCAGCGGGCAGCGGAAGTAGTAGATCCTGCTCGGTATCCCGCCAGCATGATAGCGTGGTGACGATGGTGGTGGAGATCTCTAGCAGTGCTTCGCCGTAAGCACCGCGGGAGAAGATGGAGGAGGGAGAGGCTAGGGTTTGGGAGGGGGGGCACTTGGGGCGCCGGCCTTGGGTGCCCTTGGGTGGTGCGGCTGATATGGTGGCCGACCCCCTCCCCTCCCCCCTCTTTATATAGGTGGAACCCCTTAGGGTTTGCCCCAAAACCAATTTGAAGTCCAACTCCAGAACTGCCATAATAGGGAAATCTAGAAGGAGTGGGATTGCTCCCTTTCCTTGTGGTGTGGCCGGCCAAGGTGGTGGAGTCCACCTTGGACTCCATCCTCCCTTGGTTGGCCGGCCAGGGTTGGTGGAGTCCAACCGGGACTCCACCTTCCATGGTGATTTATTCCAGATGCTTCTAGAACCTTCTAGTACCTTCCATAAATGCACCAGATCATTTCCAAACTTGGAATATGACTTCCTATATATGAATCTTATTCTCTGGACCATTACGGAACTCCTCGTGATGTCATGGATCACATCCGCGACTCCGAACAACATTCGAACTCCATACCATATTCATATCTACTTAACAACATCAAAACCTTAAGTGTGTCACCCTACGGTTCGTGAACTATGCGAACATGATAGAGACACTTCTTCGATCAATAACTAATAGAGGGACCTGAAGATCCATAATAGCTCCCACATATTCAACGATAACTTCCTGATCGAAAGAACCATTCACATAAAATAACGATTCCCTTTGTTGCACGATACTTTACTTATCCGAGGTTTTGATCATCGGTATCTCTATACCTAGTTCAACCTCGTCTCTGATAAGTACTCTTTACTCGTACCGTGATATGACATCCCTTGTGACCTAGTCACATGCTTGCAAGCTAATTGGATGGCATTCTGATACGTCTCAAACGTATCTATAATTTCTTATGTTCCATGCTACTTTTATGATGATACTCACATGTTTTATACACATTATATGTCATTATTATGCATTTTCCGGCACTAACCTATTGACGAGATGCCGAAGAGCCAGCTTGTTGTTTTCTCGCTGTTTTTGGTTTCGTAAATCCTACAAAGGAAATATTCTCGAATTGGACGAAATCAACGCCCGGGGTCTTATTTTTCCACGAAGCTTCCAGAAGACCGAAAGGGAAACGAAGTGGGGCGACGAGGCGCCGACACAACAGGGCGGCGCGGCCCAGGTCTTGGCCACGCGGCCCTGGCGTGTGGGGCCCTCGTGTCGCCCCTAAACCTACCCTTCCGCCTACTTAAAGCCTTCGTCGTGAAACCCCCAGTACCGAGAGCCACGATACGGAAAACCTTACTGAGACGCCGCCACCGCCAATCCCATCTCGGGGATTCAGAGATCGCCTCCGCACCCCGCCGGAGAGGGGAATCATCTCCCGGAGGTCTCTTCATCGCCATGATCGCCTCCGGATCGATGTGTGAGTAGTTCACCCCTGGACTATGGGTCCATAGCAGTAGCTAGATGGTTGTCTTCTCCTCATTGTGCTATCATGTTAGATCTTGTGAGCTGCCTATCATGATCAAGATCATCTATTTGTAATGCTACATGTTGTGTTTGTTGGGATCCGATGAATATTGAATACTATGTCAAGTTGATTATCAATCTATCATATATGTTGTTTATGTTCTTGCATGCTCTCCGTTGCTAGTAGAGGCTCGGCCAAGTTGATACTTGTGACTCCAAGAGGGAGTATTTATGCTCGATAGTGGGTTCATGCCTCCATTGAATCCGGGACAAGTGACGGAAAGTTCTAAGGTTGTGGATGTGCTGTTGCCACTAGGGATAAAACATCAATGCTTTGTCTAAGGATATTTGTGTTGATTACATTACGCACCGTACTTAATGCAATTGTCTCGTTGTTTGCAACTTAATACCGGAAGGGGTTCGGATGATAACCCGAAAGTGGACTTTTTAGGCATAGATGCATGCCGGATAGCGGTCTATGTACTTTGTCGTAATGCCCCGATTAAATCTCATAGTACTCATCATGATATATGTATGTGCATTGTTATGCCTTCTTTATTTGTCAATTTCCCAACTGTAATTTGTTCACCCAACATGCTATTTATCTTATGGGAGAGACACCACTAGTGAACTGTGGACCCCGGTCCATTCTTTACATCTGAAATACAATCTATTGCAATTGTTCTTTACTGTTCTTCTCAAACAAACATCATCTTCCACACTATACAATTAATCCTTTGTTTACAGCAAGCCGGTGAGATTGACAACCTCACTGTTACGTTGGGGCAAAGTACTTTGATTTTGTTGTGCAGGTTCCACGTTGGCGCCGAATCTCCGGTGTTGCGCCGCACTACATTCCGTCACCAACGACCTTCACGTGATCCTTGACTCCTACTCGGTTCGATAAACCTTGGTTTCTTACCGAGGTAAAAAACTTGCTCGCCGTACGCATCACACCTTCCTCTTGGGGTTCCCAACGGACGTGTGTCTTGCACGCTATCAAGCTCTTTTTCTCGGCGCCGTTGCCGGGGAGATCAAGACACGCTGCAAGGGGAGTCTCCCACATCCAATCTCTTTACTTTGTTTTTGTCTTGCGTTGTTTTACTTTATTTACTGCTTTGTTTGCTCTTTATATCAAAAATACAAAAAATTAGTTGCTAGCTTTACTTTATTTACTGTCTTGTTCTCCATATTAAAAACACACAAAAATTAGTTACTTGCATTTACTTTATTTACCTTTTGTTTATTTCATCATGTTTCCTCCTAAGTTCACTCTGAAAGACATACCGGTGGGACGAGGGTCTATAATTGGAAGAGATAATATAGAAGATTTTTTCACTCATGTTAGTACAAATCGAAGATTTTGAAGATAGACACTTGGTAGAACTTGCTCCTACTTATGAAATTGCTACCGCTTCTTTAGTACACATGTTGGAAACTAAATTTGTTAATCTCAATCCTATAATTCAACATATGTTTCTTACACTCTGTGATATGGAGGAAGGAGAAAAGAAAGATTTTGTCTTAGAAACCCTTCTTAAAGAATTTGGTGGTGTAGCAAGAGAGGCTAGAGAAGTCTTTATTAAGTATAAGATGCTTGGCTCTTATACCAACTTTGCTAGTACCCTTGAAAAGATGGACATGGATAGAATAAAGTACACTAATAATGTTAATGATGGTGGGGAGATTAAAGTACCGATACCTAGTAAGCTCCTAGGAATGCATGAAGCTCTAGAAAATAACTATGGTTGGCTTGTTCCTGAAAATTTGTTTGATGAGAATAGTAAGCCTAAGAGTAATGAAAAAGGAGCCTCTGAAACTTACATAGATAAGATACAATGCATAGTTTAGAAAACTCCAAACCCCTATGCCAATGCTTCATCTCTTGATAATACTTGATTCACACTTTCTGCGCCTAGCTGAAAGGCGTTAAAGAAAAGCGCTTATGGGAGACAACCCATTATTTTACTTCTGCACTTTTGTTTTATATTTGAGTCTTGGAAGTTGTTACTACTGTAGCAACCTCTCCTTATCTTTATTTTATTGCATTGTTGTGCCAAGTAAAGTCTTTGATAGTAAAGTCAATACTAGATTTGGATTACTGCGCAGAAACAGATTTCTTACTGTCACGAAATTGAGCAGCCCCTGCTGTATAAAATTTAGAAAAATCTGCCAATTTACGTGCGTGATCCCCAGATATGTACGCAACTTTCATTCAATTTGAGCATTTTCATCTGAGGAAGTTAAGTGCCCCAGAAAAATTCGTCTTTACAGACTGTTCTGTTTTGACAGATTCTGCCTTTTCTTTCGCATTGCCTGTTTTGCTATGTTTGATGGATTTCTTTGTTCCATTAACTTTCAGTAGCTTTGTGCAATGTCCAGAAGTGTTAAGAATGATTATGTCACCTCTGAATATATGAATTTTCAATTATGCACTAACCCTCTAATGAGTTTGTTTTGAGTTTGGTGTGGAGAAAGTTTTCAAGGGTCAAGAGAGGAGGATGATACAATATGATCAAGAAGAGTGAAAAGTCTAAGCTTGGGGATGCCCCCGTGGTTCATCCATGCATATTTTAAGAAGACTCAAGCATCTAAGCTTGGGGATGCCCAAGGCATCCCTTCTTCATCGACAACTTATCAGTCACCTCTAGTGAAACTATATTTTTATTCCGTCACATCTTATGTGCTTTACTTGGAGCGTCTGTTTGTTTTTGTTTTTATTTTTGTTTGAATAAAATTGGATCCTAGCATTCCTTGTTTGGGAGAGAGACACGCTCTGCTGTTTCGTATGAACACATATGTTCTTAGCTTTATTCTTAATGTTCATTGCGAAGGTTGAACTACTTCGTTCATTGATATATGGTTGGAAACAGAAAATGCTGCATGTGGTAATTTGTATAATGTCTTGAATAATTTGATACTTGGCAATTGTTGTGCTCATATAGATCATGTTTAAGCTCTTGCATCATGTACTTTGCACCTATTAATGAAGAACTACATAGAGCTTGTTAAAATTTGGTTTGCATGATTGGTCTCTAGAGTCTAGATATTTTCTCGGTTAAGGTGTTTGAACAACAAGGAGACGATGTAAAGTCTTATAATACTTACAATATGTTCATATGTGAGTCTTGCTGCACCGTTTTATACTTGAGTTTGCTTCAAACAACCTTGCTAGCCTAGCCTTGTATTGAGAGGAATTCTTCTCGTGCATTCAAATCCTTGAGCCAAAAACTATGTCATTTGTGTCCACCATACCTACCTACTACATGGTATTTCTCTGCCATTCCAAAGTACATTACTTGAGTGCTACCTTTAAAATTCTATTCTTTGCCTTTACAATATATAGCTCATGGGAAAATAGCCTTAAAAACTATTGTGGTGAAGAATATGTACTTATGTATCTTATTTCTTAATAAGTTGCTTGTTGAGCGGTAACCATGCTTCTGGGGACGCCATCAACTTTTACACCTTTGTTGAATATCATGTGAGTTGCTATGCATGTTCGTCTTGTCTGAAGTAAGGGCGATTTTCATGATCATATGGTTTGAGTATGCATATTGTTAGAGAAGAACATTGGGCCGCTAACTAAAGCCATGATCCATGGTGGAAGTTTCAGCTTGGACAATTAATCCTCAATCTCTTATGAGAATATTATCTGTTGTTGAATGCTTATGCATTAAAAGAGGAGTCCATTATCTCGTTGTCTATGTTGTCCCTGTGATGGATGTCTAAGTTGAGAATAATCAAAAAGCGAGAAATCCAATGCGAGCTTTCTCCTTAGACCTTTGTACAGGCGGCATAGAGGTACCCCTTTCTGACACTTGGTTGAAACATATGCTATGCAATGATAATCCATGTTAATCCAAGCTAATTAGGACAAGGTGCGAGCACTATTGGTATACTATGCATGAGGCTTGCAACTTATAGGATATCTTATACATAACACATATGATTTATTACTACCGTTGACAAAATTGTTTCTATGTTTTCAAAATAAAAAGCTCTAGCACAAAAATAGTAATCCATGCTTCCTCTGCGAAGGGCCTATCTTCTACTTTATTGTTGAGTCAGCTTTACCTATTCTTTCTATCTTAGAAGCAAACACTTGTGTAAACTGTGTGCATTGATTCTTACATGTTTACCTATTGCACTTGTTATCTTACTTTGTGTTGACAATTATCCATGAGATATACATGTTGAAGTTGAAAGCAACCGCTGAAACTTATATCTTCCTTTGTGTTGTTTCAAAGCTTTCTACTAAGAATTTATTGCTTTATGAGTAACTCTTATGCAAGTCTTATTGATGCTTGTCTTGAAAGTATTATTCATGAAAAGTCTTTGCTATATGATTCACTTGTTTACTCATTGTCTTCACCATTGCTTCGAATCGCTGCATTCATCTCATGTGCTTTACAATAGTATTGATCAAGATTATGATAGCATGTCACTTCAGTAAATTATCCTTGTTATCGTTTACCTACTCGAGGGCGAGTAGGAACTAAGCTTGGGGATGCTTGATACGTCTCAAACGTATCTATAATTTCTTATGTTCCATGCTACTTTTATGATGATACTCACATGTTTTATACACATTATATGTCATTATTATGCATTTTCCCGCACTAACCTATTGACGAGATGCCGAAGAGCCGCTCTTGTTTTATGCTGTTTTTGGTTTCGGAAATCCTACAAAGGAAATATTCTCGGAATTGGACGAAATCAACGCCCGTGGTCTTATTTTTCCACGAAGCTTCCGTAAGACCGAAAGGGAAACGAAGTGAGGCGACGAGGCGCCGACACAACAGGGCGGCGCGGCCCAGGTCTTGGCCGCGCGGCCCTGGCGTGTGGGGCCCTCGTGTCGCCCCTAAACCTACCCTTCCGCCTACTTAAAGCCTTCGTCGCGAAACCCCCAGTACTGAGAGCCACGATAGGGAAAACCTTACTGAGACGCCGTCGTCGCCAATCCCATCTCGGGGGATTCAGGAGATCGCCTCCGCACCTCGCCGGAGAGGGGAATCATCTCCCGAGGTCTCTTCATCGCCATGATCGCCTCCGGATCGATGTGTGAGTAGTTCACCCCCGGACTATGGGTCCATAGCAAGTAGCTAGATGGTTGTCTTCTCCTCATTGTGCTATCATGTTAGATCTTGTGAGCTGCCTATCATGATCAAGATCATCTATTTGTAATGCTACATGTTGTGTTTGTTGGGATCCGATGAATATTGAATACTATGTCAAGTTGATTATCAATCTATCATATATGTTGTTTATGTTCTTGCATGCTCTCCGTTGCTAGTAGAGGCTCCGGCCAAGTTGATACTTGTGACTCCAAGAGGGAGTATTTATGCTCGATAGTGGGTTCATGCCTCCATTGAATCCGGGACAAGTGACGTAAAGTTCTAAGGTTGTGGATGTGTTGTTGCCACTAGGGATAAAACATCAATGCTTTGTCTAAGGATATTTGTGTTGATTACATTACGCACCGTACTTAATGCAATTGTCTCGTTGTTTGCAACTTAATACCGGAAGGGGTTCGGATGATAACCTCGAAAGTGGACTTTTTAGGCATAGATGCATGTTGGATAGCGGTCTATGTACTTTGTCGTAATGTCCCGATTAAATCTCATAGTACTCATCATGATATATGTATGTGCATTGTTATGCCTTCTTTATTTGTCAATTGCCCAACTGTAATTTGTTCACCCAACATGCTATTTATCTTATGGGAGAGACACCACTAGTGAATTGTGGACCCCGGTCCATTCTTTACATCTGAAATACAATCTATTGCAATTGTTCTTTACTGTTCTTCGCAAACAAACATCATTTTCCACACTATACAATTAATCCTTTGTTTACAGCAAGCCGGTGAGATTGACAACCTCACTGTTACGTTGGGGCAAAGTACTTTGATTTTGTTGTGCAGGTTCCACGTTGGCGCCGGAATCTCTGGTGTTGCGCCGCACTACATTCCGTCACCAACGACCTTCACGTGATCCTTGACTCCTACTGGTTCGATAAACCTTGGTTTCTTACTGAGGGAAAACTTGCTGATGTACGCATCACACCTCCCTCTTGGGGTTTCCAACGGACGTGTGTCTTGCACGCTATCACATTCCACCGAGAGGGCCCAGAGTATATCTATCCGTCATTTGGATGAACAAATCCCACTATTGATCCATGTGCTTCAACCTATACTTTTTGAATACTTAATGCCACTTTTATAACTACCCATTTACGAAGTAGTGTTTGATGTCATCAAAGTATTCATCCAGTGTAGGTGATTAACATGATCTCATGGTCTAAGTAATAAGTTACTATGTATCTATTAGCTTGTAGCAGAACGAACTAAATGACTTGATCATATGCTATGCTTACTATGGGTGTATGTCCATCACATCATTCACTTAATGATATGATCTTGTTATTAATAACATCCAATGTTCATGATCATGAAACTATGATCATCTATTAATCAACAAGCTAGTTTAACAAGAGGCTTACTAGGGACTCTATTAAGTTTACAAAACACACAAGTATTACTGTTTCTTGATAATACTATTATAGCATGGGATGTAAACATTTATCATAAACACAAAGATATAAATAATAACTATTTTATTATTGCCTCTTGGGCATATCTCCAACAATACCAATCAGGAGTGGTACTAACCCTCGTCGACCTGCGAGGTTCAGTAGTAACTTCGTTCGAAGCTTCATGATCATTATCATTAGCTTCCTCTCTTATTGGTGCAGGCGGCTTATGAACATCTTCCGGTGCTGCGCTAATCTCAAATCCGAGAGAAGGTTCAATAACCTCGTCGAGTTATACTTTCCTTCTAGTCACATCTTTCAAGAGAAACTCCTTCTCAAGAAAGGATCCGTTTTTAGCAACGAAAACTTTGCCTTCGGATCTGCGATAGAAGGTATACCCAATTGTTTCTTTAGGGTATCCTATGAAGACGCATTTCTCCGCTCTGGGTTCAAGCTTGTCAGGTTGTAACTTCTTTACATAAGCTTCGCAATCCCAAACTTTAAGGAATGACAACTTAGGTTTCTTGCCAAACCACAATTCATACGGTGTCGTTTCAACGGATTTAGATGGTGCCCTATTTAAAGTGAATGCGGCTGTCTCTAATGCATAACCCCAAAATGATAGCGGTAAATCCGTAAGAGACAACATAGAACGAACAATATCTAAGAGAGTTCGATTACGATGTTCGGACACACCATTACGCTGTGGTGTTCCCGGTGGTGTCAACTGTGAAAGTATTCCGCATCTCTTTAAATGCATGCCAAACTCATAACTCAGATATTCGCCTCCGCGATCAGAACGAAGAAACTTAATCTTCTTGTTACGTTGATTTTCTACTTCACTTTGGAATTTCTTAAACTTCTCGAAAGTTTCGGATTTATGTTTCATAAAATAGATATACCCATATCTACTCAAATCATTCGTGAAGGCAAGAACATAACGATAACCACCGCGCGATGCTACACTCATTGGACCGCATACATCAGTATGTATTATTTACAACAAGTCAGTAGCTCGCTCCATTATATCAGAAAATGGAGTCTTGGTCATTTTTTCCATTAGACATGCTTCACATCTTTCAAGTGATTCAAAATCAAGTGATTCTATAAGTCCATCGGAATGGAGTTTCTTCATGCGCTTCACTCCAATGTGACCAAGACGACAGTGCCACATATATGTAGAATTATCATTCATTTTTACTCGTTTAGCATCAATGTTATGAACATGTGTATTGCTAATGTTGAGATTTAACAAGAATAAACTATTCATCTCAGGTGCATGACCATAAAAGATATTATTCATATAAATAGAACAACCATTATTCTCAGACTAGGTGCATGTTGTAGTTCATCACGAAGTTCTTGTAACTAGGTGGCAGTGATTGGAGGACACGATGAATCCCCAAAGCATTAGGAATCGTTATTCCCAAATCTTGGAGCTTCTTCTCGTGCCCAGACATTTTGAGCACGTGCTCGCTAACGGAGCTGCCCTCTTCCATCTTACAACCAAAGAACTGTTCTGAGGCTTGATAGCTTTCCACGGCCGCATGAGGTTCAAATATCATTTTGAGCTCACGGATTATCTCACAAGGGTCATGGTTCTCAAAGCGCTTCTGAAGCTCTGATTCTAAGCTGTAGAGGATGGCACACTGAACTGTGGAGTAATGATTTTTCCGAGTGAGGTAAACATTTTTATCCTCATCGGGAGCATTTTCTACATGTGGGTCACCTAGCAGTGCATCGAGCACATAGGTCAGCTGTCCAGCGTTGAGGACAATCCTCATGTTACGGAACCAATCCGTAAAGTTGCTTCCATTGCTTTTCATCTTTTCTTTCTCTAGGAACACATTAAAGTTGATGGTAGGGGACGCCATAATCTACAACATATTTGCAAAGACTTTAGACTAAGTTTATGATAAATTGAGTTCAATTTTAATTCTTAAGTGAACTATCTGAACTCCCACTCAAAACAACATCCCTCACGTTGCAATACACAAAAGGCAAAAGATAACATAGACACGACTCTGATACCACTGTAGGGTTCGTTGCATAGAAAACACAAAGTTTCTACCATAAAAATGAATAAAACCAAGATCCAATCTATGGAAAGAACCAAGATCTATTCTATGAGACAAGAGCAATGAGAAAGATATGAACTAACCCTCGTAGATCCAAAGACTTAACGAGATCTAATCTCGCGGTTGATGTAGACGATCGTTCCGGAGCTGCGATCCGGCAACACTTCCGCAGACGGTCACATGTACGAAGTTGATGTAGACCTTCCTCTCCCTGTTCCAGCTGGCAGCGGAGGTAGTAGATCCCCACGGAATCCCAGCAGCACGACGGCGTGGTGGTGGTGGTGGAGAAGTATTTCTGCAGGGCTTTGCCTAAGCCGGAGCAGATTTAACTGGGAGGAAGAAGAGGTGAAACTAGGGTTTCGGGAAAAAGGTAAAGTGGCCAGCCACCCCTCCCCCCTTTATATAGGTGGAGGGGTCGGCCTAGGGTTTCCCCTAGGGCCCACCCATTCCCTTGGCCGGCGCATGGAGGGGGGAAACTTCCCCCCCAAGCCTTCCCCTTGATCTCTAGATTAAACCCTTTAATTTTAGAGATATATTCTATCTCTTAATTTAAACCATTTAAATTAGAGATAGATCTTATCTCTAGGGGTGGCCGGCCTGGGCCTACATGTCATAGTGGGCCATGTGGCACCCATGTGGCCCCTCCGGGGGTGGTGGGCCCACTGGTGGCCCTCTAGAACATTCTAGAACCTTCTAGAAGCTCCGGTCAAAACACCGAAACTTTCCTGAACCCCGGAAAATGACTTCCCATATATGAATCTTATTCTACGGACCATTCCAAACCTCCTCGTGATGTCCTAGATCCCATCCGAGACTCCGAACTATCTTCGGTCTCCATCTCATATTCCATATCTACTTAAAACTACACCGAACCTTAAGTGTGTCACCCTACGGTTCGCGAACTATGCAGACATGATCGAGACACCTCTCCTATCAATAACCAATAGCGGGACCTGGAGATCCATAATGGCTCCCACATATTCAACGATGACCTTGTGATCGAATGAACCATGTACATACAATACCGATTCCCTTTGTCGCGCGATATTTCACTTATCCGAGATTCGATCATTGGTATCTCTATACCTAGTTCAATCTCGTTCCTGATAAGTGCTCTTTACTCTTACCGTAACATGATATCCCTTGTGACCTAGTCACATGCTTGCAAGCTAATTAGATATCATTTCACCGAGAGGGCCCAGAGAATAGCTATCCATCATTTGGATGGACAAATCCCACTCTTGATCCATGCGCTTCTACTCATACTTTCAGAATACCCAATGCCACCTTTATGACCACCCAATTACGAAGTGGCATTTGATGTCATCAAAGCATCCCTCCAGAATAGGTGACTAACATGATCTCATGGTCTAAGGATTAGGTTACTATGTATCTGAAAGCTTGTAGCAAAACAAACTTAATGACTTGATCTTATGCTATCCTTACTATGGGTGTGTGTCCATCATATCATTCTCCTAATGATATAACCTTGTGATTAACAACATCCAATGTTCATGATCAGGAAACCATGATCATCTATTAATCAACAAGCTAGCTTAAACAAGAGGCTTACTAGGGACTCTTATATGTTTACAAAACACACAAGTACTAATGTTACCAATTAATACAATTATAGCATGGGATGTAAACTCTTATCATAAACACGAAGATATAATAATAACCACTTTATTATTGCCTCTTGGGCATATCTCCAACATATACCGGTGGTTTGCGACTTTCCTGACGTTTTTCCTGAAGAACTTCCAGGTATGCCACCTGACAGGGATGTTGAGTTCGTCATCGAACTAGAACCTGGAACAACTCCTATCTCAAAGCGGCCATACAAAATGGGTCCAAATGAGTTGGCTGAACTCAAGAATCAGCTGGATGAGTTGCAAAAACTTGGTTTCATTCAGCCAAGCACCTCTCCAAAGGGATGTCCTACCATCTTCGTGAAGAAAAAGGATAAAACTGATCGATTGGTGGTTGACTACCGCCCTCTCAATGAGAAAATGATCAAGAATACATATCCTATTCCTCGCATCAATGAACTATTTGATCAGCTTGCGGGTGCAACTTCGTTCTCTACGATGGATTTGAGAAGTGGTTATCACCAAATAAAAATCCGCAAAGAGGATGTACCCAAGACTGCCTTCAAAACTCGTTATAGCCTCTACGAATACACCGTCGTGCGTTTTGGCCTCACAAATACTCCTGCCACTTTCTCTCGTCTGATGAACTACAATTTCATGGAGTACCTTGACAAGTTTGTGGTAGTCTATCTCGATGATATCCTCGTCTATTCCAAGACCAATGAAGAGCACGAAGAGCATATTTGACTCATCCTTCTGAAGCTTCGTGAACATCGCCTCTATGCCAAGTTCTCTAAATGTGAGTTCTGGTTTCCTCAAGTCGTGTATCTTGGCCATGTCATTTCGGGAAAAGGCAGTGTTGTCAATCCTGAAACTGTAAAGCCAATCGTTGAATGGCTTCCTCCGAAGAATGTTAAGCAAGTGAGAAGTTTCCTCGGTTTGGCAAGTTACTGCCGCCGCTTTGTTGAGAATTTCTCCAAGATCGCCAAGCCTCTTACCGATCTCCTGAAGAAAGACAAGAAGTTCCTTTGGTCTCCTCAATGCCAAGAAATCTTTGACCTCCTCAAGCAGAAGCTCACTTCGACACCAGTCCTTGTTCTTCTAGATACTTCCAAACCTTTCCAGATCTTCTGTGATGCTTCTCTTCATGGACTAGGCGTTGTCCTCATGCAAGAACGCCAAGTTGTGGCGTATGCTTCTCGTCAGTTGAAAAAGCATGAAATCAACTATCCCACACATGATCTCGAGCTTGCAGCCGTGTTACATGCTTTAATAACATGGCGCCAATACTTGTTGGGAAACCGATGTGAGATCTTCACCGACCACAAGAGCCTCAAATACATCTTCACCCAACCCAACTTGAATCTCCGTCAAACGAGATGGATGGAAACCATCAAGGACTTTGATCTGTCTATCACCTACACTCCAGGCAAAGCTAATGTCATGGCTGACGCCCTTAGTCGCAAATCCTATTTTAATAACCTCATGATTCAAGAAAATCAACCTGCTCTTTATGAAGAATTCAGGAAATTGAATCTTGAGCTTGTTCCTCAAGGCTGCCTTGCAAACTTGGTGATCACGTAAACTCTTGAAGATAAGATACGAACTGGACAGTTAAGAGATGGTTGTATCAAAAATATAAAGAGAACATGCACAAACCCAAGTACAAGCCTTTCTCTATCGACGATAAAGGAACTCTATTCTTCCAAGGTCGAATCAGAACAACGATCCCTCTCAAGTTGGTCAAATCATTGTTCCATCGATAAAGGAACTCAGGGAGGTAGAGGTCAAAGATATCCCTCTCAAGAAACCCTGCAATTAAGATACAAGAAGTCTCTTGTGTCCCCAACACACCTAATACACTTGTCAGATGTATAGGTGCACTAGTTCGGCGAAGAGATAGTGAAATACAAGTAATATGGATGATTATAAGTAGTAATTGCAATCTGAAATAAAAATGGCAGCAAGCGAACATGTAGCAGAACTTGTTGGAAACGGTATTTCAATGCTTAGAAACAAGGCCTAGGGATCATACTTTCACTAGTGGACACTCTCAACAATGATCACATAATTGAATAAATAAATGCTACTCTCAAACACTCTCTTGTTGGATAACAAACACCATTCATTGTGTAGGGCTGCAAAAGCACACCTCAAGCCGGAGTAAACAAGCTCCACAATGTCATAAAGGAATCACACACGATGCGCACACCGTCACCATCACACCGTGGAGAGTGACTCCGGAGTTCATATTAAAGTAACCTCTAGAGTGCATAATAGACAAGAGTAACATCTACATATTCAACTAGATTACAAAGCTCATGATCACATAAAGATCACACCATGGGAGAGAGAGATGAACCACATAGCTACCGGTAGAGCCCTCAGCCTCGGGGGAGAACTACTCCCTCCTCATCATGGGAGACAGCAACGGCGATGAAGATGGCGGTGATGTCGATGGAGATGGCTCCGGGGGCAATTCCCCGTCCCGGCGGCGTGCCGGAACAGAGATTCTGTCCCCCGAAACTTGTCGTCGATGGCGGCGGCGCTGCGGAACTCTTCGTGGAATATGACTTGTATATTTAGGGTTTTCACATCTGGGGCAATATATAGGCGAAGGGGCGATGTCGGTGGAGTCCCGAGGTGGGCTCCCCACCTGGCGGCGCGGCAGAAGGGTGGGCCGCGCCCCCCTATGGTGTGGCCAGCTCGTGGCCCCCTTCGTCTCTCCTTCGGACTCCGTGAAGCTTCTGGAAAAATAGGGACGTGGCCTTTTGTTTCGCGCAATTCCGAGAATATTTCCTGTGTAGAATTTCTGAAACCAAAAACAACAAAAAACGGGAACTGGCACTTCGGCATCTTGTTAATAGGTTAGTCCCGAAAATGCATAAAAATGATATAAAGTGTATATAAAACATGTAGCAATTGGTATAATATAAGCATGGAACATCAGAAATTATAGATACGTTGGAGACGTATCAAGCATCCCCAAGCTTAGTTCCTACTCGCCCTCGAGTAGGTAAACGATAAAAAGAATAATTTCTGAAGTGACATGCTACCAACATAATCTTGATCAATACTATTGTAAAGCATATGAGATGAATGAAGTGACTAAAAGCAATGGTCTATAGTTTGCTAACAAAAAGATAATGACTAAACAACTGAATCATATAGCAAAAACTTTTCATGAATAGTACTTTCAAGACAAGCATCAAAAAGTCTTGCATAAGAGTTAACTCATAAAGCAATAGATTCTTAATAAAAGGTTTTGAAGCAACACAAAGGAGGATTTAAGTTTCAACAATTGCTTTCAACTTTCAACATGTATATCTCATGGATAATTGTCAACACAAAGTAATATTATGAGTGCAATAAGCAAGCATGTAGGAATCAATGCACGCAGTTGACACAAGTGTTTGCTTATAAGATAGAAAGAAGTAGGTAAACTGACTCAACATAAAGTAAAAGAAAGGCCCTTCGCAGAGGGAAGCCGGGATTAAATCATGTGCTAGAGCTTTTCAAGTTTTGAAATCATATAGAGAGCATAAAAGTAAAGTTTTGAGAGGTGTTTGTTGTTGTCAACGAATGGTAGTGGGCACTCTAACCCCCTTGTCAAACAGTACTTTCAAAGAGCGGCTCCCATGAAGGACGTTATCTCTACCAAGCAAGGTAGATCATCCCTCTTCTCTTTGTTTACACATGTATTTTAGTTTTATTTATAGATGACACTCCTCCCAACCTTTTGCTTTCACAAGCCATGGCTAACCGAATCCTCGGGTGCCTTCCAACATTTCACATACCATGGAGGAGTGTCTATTTGCAAAATTAAGTTGCTTACTGATGAATCAGGGCAAAACATGTGAAGAGAGTTATTAATGAAAGTTAATTAATTGGGGCTGGGAACCCCGTTGCCAGCTCTTTTTGCAAAAATATTGGATAAGTGGATGTGCCACTAGTCCATTGGTGAAAGTTTGTCCAACAAGATTGAAAGATAAAACACCACATACTTCCTCATGAGCTATAAAACATTGACACAAATAAGAGATAATAACTTTTGAATTGTTTAAAGGTAGCACATGAAGTATTTACTTGGAATGGCGTAAAAATACCACATAGTAGGTAGTTATGGTGGACACAAATGTCATAGGTTTTGGCTCAAGGTTTTGGATGCACGAGAAGCATTCCCTCTCAGCACAAGGCTTTGGCTAGCAAGGTTGTTTGAAGCAACACAAGTATGAACCTAGTACAAAGAAAACTTACATAAGAACATATTGCAAGCATTATAAGACTCTACATTGTCTTCCTTGTTGCTCAAACACTTTTACCAGAAAATATGTAGACCTTAGAGAGACCAATCATGCAAACCAAATTTCAACAAGCTCTATGGTAGTTCTCCACTAATAGGTTTAAACTACATGATGCAAGAGCTTAAACATGATCTACTTGACAGCTCAAAACAATTGCCAAGTATCAAATTATTCAAGATAATATACCAATTACCACATGAAGCATTTTCTCGTTTCCAACCAAATAGCAAGAAACTCTCAAAACAAATATAAGTGAAGTAAGAGAGTACTTTCTATAAAATAACTAATAGCTCGAACAAGAGATACATGAAAACCAAGAGCTAGAAGCTACACAAAGGCGAAAACTGAATACTCAACAAATATAAGTGAAGAATAGGAGTATTCAAATGAAAAAGCGGAGCGTGTCTCTCTCCCAAACAAGCATGTTAGGATCCGATTTATTCAGAGAATGAAAATAACAAAACGAAAATAAAACGCTCCAAGTAAAGCACATAAGATGTGACGGAATTAAAATATAGTTTCACTAGAGGTGACCTGATAAGTTATTGATGAAGAATGGGATGCCTTGGGCATCCCCAAGCTTAAACGCTTGAGTCTTCTTGAAATATGCAGGGATGAACCACGGGGGCATCCCCAAGCTTAGACTTTTCACTCTTCTTGATCATATTATATCATCCTCCTCTCTTGATCCTTGAAAACTTCCTTCACACCGAACTCAAAACAATCTCATTAGAGGGTTAGTGCATAATCAAAAATTCACATGTTCAAGCAAGGACACAATCATTCCCAACACTTCTGGACATTACCCAAGGTTACTGAAATTTAATGGAGCAAAGAAACCCGCTCAAACACAGTAAAAGAGGCAATGCGAAATAAAAGGCAGAATCTGTCAAAACAGAACAGTCCATAAAGACGAATTTTTTCGAGGCACTTAACATGCTCAGATAGAAAAGCTCAAATTGAATGAAAGTTGCGTACAAATCTGAGGATTACTCATGATTTTTTTTTTCAGAATTTTTAGGTTCTTCTACAGAGAGAACAGCTCAAATTCGTGACAGCTAAAAATCTGTTTCTACGCAGAAATTTAAATCTAGCATCAAGTTTCTATCAAAGACTTTACTTGGCACAAAAACGAAATAAACATGATAAGGAGAGGTTGCTACAGTAGTAACAACTTCCAAGACACAACAAAACAGTAGCAAAATAAAAACATGGGTTATCTCCCAAGAAGTGCTTTCTTTATAGCCATTAAGATGGGCTCAAGTAATTTTAATGATGCTCTCGCAAGAAATAAGAGTTGAAGCAAAAGAGAGCATCAAAAGCAAATAAGAAACACTTTTAAGTCTAACCCACTTCCTATGAAAAGGAATCTTGTAAATAAACAAGTCATGTAAGCATAATGCAATAAGCATAGGAAAACAAGACAAGCGCAACTTCAAGATTTTCAGCAAAAAGAGGGGGAACTTAATATTATTAAGATGCATATAACCATGTTTCCCTCTCTCATAATAACTTTCAGTAGCATCATTTATGAAATCCACAATATAACCATCACTTAAAACATTCTTATCATAGTTCATATGCATAAAAGTATCATTATTTTTGGCATAAGAAAAACTCTTCTCATTAATAGTAATTGGAGCAGGATCATTATCAAGAATTTGAACATGGTAAACAAGTTGCATACTAAGGGAATGGTTTTTGGCAATCCTATCATAACTATGACAAGTTTCATAAGGATAATTATAACCTGTGTCATAGCCATCTCTATAACGATTATCTAAACCCGAAGATATAATATCATCATTTTCATTAAAAGTAAAGGTCTCAAATATAGGATCTTCAAGCACAACATCCCCAAGCTTAGAGCTTTCAATATCATCGTTTGAGGGAACATGGATAGTGCTAACATCATTACTTTCATAATCGGTACCAAAGAGATTTTCAGTATCAAAAGTAGTGTGCTCTTCCAAATCATGATCACTAATATAGGTAAAGGGCATAGGTAGATCATTGTACTCAGATTCATTATCATAATAATCATTAGGAGCAACATACTTACGGTTACCTATCGTTATCTCATACACGCGGGGATATGCCGTTACCTCCTTCTTTTTATTCCCCCTCTTCTTCTTCTTCTTCTTCTTCTTCTTCGTTCCCTTCTTCTTCTTCTTTTCCCCTTTAGGAGGGAGAGGCTTGAAAGGAAGCTTCTCCACATAACCTGGTTTATTATTAGAAACAATAGAAGAAACTTGGGAGGATACCTCTCTTTCATTAATAAGAACAAAACACATATTAGTCATGTCATATTTTGGTAAAGTCCCATCCTTTATAACACTTTGTATGTAGGTGTTGGCATGGCAATTATTAACACAATAGAGATAACATCCATGCAACACACTATTCATACCAAGAGCACTCATATCCACCAAAGAAGTTTTTCTCAATAACTCTTCACACTCCAAAAATAATGTAAGTTCATCATGCTGATTAGGAGTAATTTCATCATCACAATACAATTTTACAGCACTCATGAGGTTCGAATTATCATTGGAGGAGCATTGAAAATTAAAATGGCCCACTCTATGGCAAAGTTCACAAATAAAAGGATAGAGGGCACAAACTTTTTCACCAAGATCATCTAGAGCCCTAGACCACTTTCTAGTTTTTTCATTCCTGTGATGGATACAATATTCTTCTTCAATTTTATTCTTTTCACAAGGTCTATGAACTCCACAAAAATTAACATGCTTATAGGAAATAGCATTTTCGTAAGTTTGAGCATGTTCATTGCAATCATTAATAACAGCTTTCATCCTTCATGCTGATGTCTTTAAAAGGTTCATGATACATGTACAAATTTTCTTTAGGAACATTAATATGAGAAGCAAAGGCTCTATAGCAATCGACCATAATTTGAGGATCAAGACCATATTTAGCACTAAGCTCTTGAAAATCAGCAGTTTGAGCGAAAGACTTAATGCAATCATACTCGTAGTTTATACCCGATTCTTTACCTTTATCATTATCCCAATCTTCGCATTGCTTTGAATTCTTTCAAGAAGATCCCATCTAGCTTCAATCTCCTTGCTTGTGAAAGATCCCTCCAAACAGGCATCTAGATAGTCCTTGTGGTGTCCCGAAAGCCTTGCATAAAAATTATTAATAATAACATTACTGGGGAGCTCATGAATGGGACATTTGAGCATTAGTGACTTCAATCTCCCCCATGCTTGGGAAGTACTCTCTCCATCACGAGGATAAAAGTTATAAATGTAATTCCTATCAACATGCACTTCATGAGGAGGATAAAATTTAGAATAAAAGAGAGGTACAATTTCCTCCCAACCAATAGATCGACCATTCTTCAACGATCTTATACCATTCCGCAGCCTCTGCCCTTCAGAGATATAGAGAATAGCTTCCTCTTAACTTGGTCCTTTGAAATACCTGCACTCTCGAACAACTCGCATAATTCATGTATAAAGAGTAAATGATCACTAGGATGGACAGTCCCATCTCCAAAATAGCAATTGTCCATAGCAAGTTTAACAATTTTCATAGGTATCTTGAAAGGAATACTTTCAGTAGGTGGATTTAAAATATCACAAGCATCATTAGAGTTATCGCATATGGGAGATAAAGTATTATCAGAGCAAATTTTCTCCCCTAAAGCTGGGAAGCTAAAAAGATCATAAAAACTAGCTTCCCCAAGCTTAGACTTTTCCATAGCATTAGCAATAAATGCGTTCATACTAATAACATTCCTACTAGCATGCAAATAAGGTTCCATAGGTTTTTTAATTTTCGCATCAAACAATTCATGTCTTAACTCAGGAAAAAGATTAAAAAGCTCACTAAATTTTTTGTTGTTTTCCATTATGCCTAACTAGTGAAAAATAAAAAACAAGAAACAAAAAGATGCAATTGCAGAATCTAAAGGAAATAACTTCGAGCACTCACACACCGGCAACAGTGCTAGGAAACAGCTTAGTAGTCGGAGAATGTGAATACCTTTTACCTTACCTCCCCGGCACCGGCGCCAGAAAATAGCTTGATGTCTACGCACGCTTCTATTCCTGTAGACAGTGTTGGGCCTCCAAGAGCAGAGGTTTGTAGAACAAGCAAGCAAGTTTCCCTTAAGTGAATCACCCAAGGTTTATCGAACTCGAGGAGGTAGAGGTCAAAGATATCCCTCTCAAGCAACCCCGCAATTAAGATACAAGAAGTGTCTTGTGTCCCCAACACACCTAATACACTTGTCAGATGTATAGGTGCACTAGTTCGGCGAAGAGATAGTGAAATACAAGTAATATGGATGATTATAAGTAGTAATTGCAATCTGAAATAAAAATGGAAGCAAGCGAACATGTAGCAGTAACTTGTTGGAAACGGTGTTTCAATGCTTAGAAACAAGGCCTAGGGATCATACTTTCACTAGTGGACACTCTCAACAATGATCACATAATTGAATAAATAAATGCTACTCTCAAACACTCTCTTGTTGGATAACAAACACCATTCATTGTGTAGGGCTACAAAAGCACATCTCAAGCCGGAGTAAACAAGCTCCACAATGTCATAAAGGAATCACACACGATGCACACACTGTCACCATCACACCGTGGAGAGTGACTCCGGAGTTCATATTAAAGTAACCTCTAGAGTGCATAATAGACAAGAGTAACATCTACATATTCAACTAGATTACAAAGCTCATGATCACATAAAGATCACACCATGGGAGAGAGAGATGAACCACATAGCTGCCGGTAGAGCCCTCAGCCTCGGGGGAGAACTACTCCCTCCTCATCATGGGAGACAACAACGGCGATGAAGATGGCGGTGATGTCGATGGAGATGGCTCCGGGGGCAATTCCCCGTCCCGGCGGCGTGCCGGAACAGAGATTCTGTCCCCCGAAACTTGTCGTCGATGGCGGCGGCGCTGCGGAACTCTTCGTGGAATATGACTTGTATATTTAGGGTTTTCGCATCTGGGCAATATATAGGCGAAGGGGCGATGTCGGTGGAGTCCCGAGGTGGGCTCCCCACCTGGCGGCGCGGCGAGCAGGGCCGCGCCCCCCTATGGTGTGGCTAGCTCGTGGCCCCCTTCGTCTCTCCTTCGGACTCCGTGAAGCTTCTGGAAAAATAGGGACGTGGCCTTTTGTTTCGCGCAATTCCAAGAATATTTCCTGTGTAGAATTTTTGAAACCAAAAACAGCAGAAAACAAGAACTAGCACTTCGACATCTTGTTAATAGGTTAGTCCCGAAAAATGCATAAAAATGATATAAAGTGTATATAAAACATGTAGCAATTGGTATAATATAAGCATGGAACATCAGAAATTATAGATTCGTTGGAGAGGTATCAATAGCCGGGCAAAGTTTATACCGCCCACCGGTGAGCACAGCCGGTCTAGTCTCGCAAGTACTACGTGCCATACTTACCCTCGTTTTTCTTTCTCTTTTTCCAGAAACCGCTATTCGACAAACATGTACGGCAGATGTTGATCAGTACGCTGTAGGATACTTTGTTGAGTTCACGGACGACGACCTCATCAAGTAGCAGGATCTCTCCTAGGCAGCAGCCTGGCTTGTTGGTTATGGACCCGTCTGGTTATTTATGGACTCTTAGTCCGATTTGGATCTTGTTTGTACCCAGACTTTTTTCTTCTGCTATGTATGATGTACTGCTGGGACATGTTGTCCGTTGAGTGTCATTTGGATCTTGCTCAGTAGAGCTTTGCTATATAAACATTATTTCCATCTTTTGTGTCGTAGTTGTTTATGTTGTGATATTATCTCTGTATTCCACCCTTGTACCCTGTGCACCATGCGTGTATGTTTGAAGTGCACAGGAAGGTGAAGCACCCAAGCCTAGGAAACTAACCGTGAGCCTATGAGGTCGGTGTTGCGTGTATGGGCGTGTCGAGCTTTGCTTTGCCTACCCATAAGCTTGGGAATACGAGGCGACCTCGCGGTCCCTTGTAGTGACCTCATACAAAAAAGGGATTTCTATTTTCGTGCCCTCAGGTCCTTGGTTGTACTCAGTTTTCCCCAGCTCCTTAGTTTTTTCTCAGTTTTCTCCAAGCCCTTGTTTGAAACCCGCAGAAGCAGCTCAGACGGCAGGATTCCCGTTTAGTTGACCGTTCTGTCACGTGTGGGGTCGCGTCGTGTGGGGCCGGTAGAAAGGGACCGCGTGGGACAGGACGAGACCGCGTTTGGTTGCGCACGTGAGCAGGAGCTGGGTTATGTCTCTCTCGGCCCCAAATTGGCATTATTAAGAGCACCTTTTTCCCCTCTTTTCTCTCTCGTCCTTTTCACCAAATAAGTATCAAATCTAGAGAAGTTTGCATTTCTGTCTTTCTTCAATTATTTGTGCCTTTTGGCCCTCGTTGTTTGCCCAATATGGCAGCAAATCTAGTAGGGATCCAGGGTAATGTACGATAAATTCACAGTCATAGTAAATCGAGAAAACAAAGTAGGGCCAACAAAATATAGTAGAACATGGATAGATAATAGGGATCCCTCCCTAGATAATAAGCTGCATACACAGTAGCCAACATAGTAACAGGTTCTAGGTTCTTCACAGCACCATCATACAAACAACATAACAACAAGGGATCCCTAACTAACAACAAAGGGATCCCAACAACAAAATGGGAGGCAGCAGCAAAGACACGTCCAGGACTCCGCCTACCCCATCCGGCTCTCCCTCCACTTGTTGCCGCTGCTCCCCTTGGGAGCCTTGGGCTTGAGCGGAGGCATGCGCCCGGCGGAGATCTCCACCCGCCGCATGCCGCGGAGGTGCATGCCGAGCGCCCGTGCTTGGCGCGGAAGGAGTAGACGTTCACCGTCATGCCGACCTTGGGGAAGGTGTTGCCGATGTTCTCGCATGCGTGACGAGGCAGCTTGAAGTCCGTGCCGCCGAGTCTCCTAGTGCGAAGGGGCACCTGTAGACACCCTTGGCGAAGTAGGAGATGTATCGGCCGACCTGCAGCCTCCGCAAAGACTCGGCGAGTCTTGACGTCCTCCTCCTCGTCGTCGCCGCCGACGTCGCTGCCGTACATCCGATCCATATCAAACGTAAACTATGAGTGAATGAGTTGCAACGATGACGAACGTGCATGATAACAAAGTTAGGAAAACAGAGTCCGCCTCGCTTAGAGTGGGCACGATTATATATCTACAGGGAAGGTGTAAGCGAACCAAAGCTCATGCACAACAGTATTTGTACACAGCAATGGTTCGCCGAACCCTCCCCGTAAAAATTTGTGCCCAACGATTCATCATAGGCAAAGAAACGCATTCCGTATCCGAACTTGAACACATTCCAGATTATTTGCAAAATTAAACGGTTGATATCTTTCGATTAGTGCATAAAATAACCGATTGAGATCCCATGATTACTTGCATAAATTAACTGATTGAGATTCAATTATTACTTGCATAAATTAACCGAACGGCCGAACCCCAAATCTTAAAGGAAATCAAGAAGTGATCAAAACAAAATGGAATAAAAATGGCGCAAATATTAGCCCAATGCTCATCCATCTACAGATCCATCTACACCAGGAAAAATAGGGTTCAAAAAGGAATGGGGAACAAAAAAGGAAGCAAACCGTAGTTACCTCGCTCCATGGGTCCTCCAGGAAGGTGTCGTAGGGGTTCGGGGCGGGACGTACGGCACCGGCTCATAGGGGTCATATCCCGGCGGGATCCGACCGCCACCGGCGGCAGCAGCCTCCGATGCACCGGCGGAGGCGGCGGCGACGTCCGTTGAGGGGACGGCGTCGAAGAGGGAGGCGTCGCGCTTGGAGCCGACGGGGCCGTGGACGATGGGATTGGCATTCTCCTTGTCCATCTCGCCGGCAGAGGAGAGGGAGAGGGAGAGGGTTTTTTGCTTTGGAGAAGATGATGGGACGTGAGAGAGGCGTCGTTGCGTGGGCGAGTGAGAGTGACAGAGATAGTGGGAGGAGGCGTCTATAAAGGCGAGGGGTGGTTAATGCGACCCGCGTCCTACGCGTCCACCGCCGCACGTCCGCACGTCTTGGACTTCGCAATGCGACACGCGTCCACGATTGCACGTCTTCGACTTCTCGCACCGCGACCCGCGTCTACGCGTCAACAATTGCACGTCTTCCATTTCTGCACCGCAACACGCGTCCCTCGAGTCTAACCCCGGAAATTTAGATATACTCGGATATAACCTCGAGTCATATACTAGCATTTTTTGTGTGCTCAGCTTTCCCCTTGAGTGCTAATACCGGCTAGTGCAATATGCTCAGCTTTACCCTCAAGTGGCTGGTCAACGTACTAGTCAACAAATGGGATTAACTAGTTAAATGAGTCATTTAATGTGCAAAAAATCCAAAAAATAGTGGCACATACTCATGGAGTCTTTACCACAAATTTCCAGTTCTCAAAACATAGATAAGTCATAGATAAATCAAGTTTTACCACAAATTGCCACTTCTCAAAGGCCTTCTCAAATCACCTAGTAGCTATGAAGGTGCATGGTTTTCCACAATAAGCCCTTCCCAAAACAGACTTTCCCCAAAACATACTTTGTCTAAATGAGGCCACAATTCTCACACTCATGTATATTTGTATTGCAAATAGTTTGAGGTAGGCCAAGATGGGTTTCATTGTACAAAACACACATTTTCCATTTTTTAAATCTCATATTTAAATCCCTTAGTCCTGTTTATTACACAAAGTGCCCTTGGTTTCTTGATACTACTCGGCTTTGCCCTCTCCCTCCACAAATTCTCGCAGACGTGCAACATTGCCCCGATTGGTCTAGCCCATGTCACGCGGATCGTGCCCGCCGACCGTTGATCGTATGATCTAACGGCAGGATAACCCCTCTCTCTCTCTCTCTGTCTGGCGGTTACCTTCCACTCTCTAAGTATGCTAAAGGGCGGTTTTCTGTATTCATTTTCACGCGCTAAAAATTATAAACTCTTTTAGGCATTACTTTTCACGCAAAAAATGATAAACCATCACCGATTTGTTGTAGCCATTAATTTTCACGCAAAAATGATAAACCATCACCGATTTGTTGAAGCCATTAATTTTCACGCAAAAAATGATAAACCATCACCGATTTGTTGTAGCCATTAATTTTCACGAAAAAAATGATAAACCATCACCGATTTGTTGTAGCCATTACTTTTCACGCAAAAAATCTACCTATCTTTGTATAGAAGATCGTCTGTATGATTTTTTAGGTCATTTAGAGAAGGTAGAAAAAAATCCCTTTGAGAAGGTCGAAAAAACCTAACTTGTTACAAAAGCTTGTTTCAAGTGAGACCTAACAAAATTTGGCATACATGATGCCATATCTATAACAACAAGGAATATCTAAAAGGGAAAGTTTCACAAAATTTGAAATTTAGGGCGAAAATGATGCCATACATGATGCCATAACTTGTTACAAAATCTGAAAATCAATTGGGTATTATAAAGGGAAATAAAAAGTTCGAAAAATGTAAAAACGAAACCATCTATCTATCTATGTATAGAAGATCAGCTGTATGAAATTTGAGGTCATTTAGAGAATGTAGAAAAAATCACCTTGTTAGAAAAGCTGGTTTCAGTGAGACGAAACGGCATGCGTTTAAGCAAAGTGATTTTTTTGAACATCTCCAAATGACCCCAAATTTGCCATACATGATGCCATACGTGTAACAACAAGGAACCCTATCTAATAAGTGTCAAAAAAGTTTGCCCAACCGTATAGCTCTATCAAAAAGAACCTCACCATGGCGCTAGTATAATTTTGGGCTTAGTTACAAACTTTCGTTACCTAACCTTCAACACGAAACTTGTTTCAAATCACTTTTCGCGTACAAGAAACAAATCCCACCTTGATTCGAGCACCACAGCCCTCCAAACGATGCCGATGCCGATATCGGCATGGTCGAACGACTATGCTCGCCGCCACTCGCTAGGTCACCGTCGGGATGCACCGTCAATCCCGTCCCCTCATTCGATCACCGACACACCGTAGATACCGCCGAGGCCAATGCCGAACGTACATGCCGATGCCAATGCCGAACATGCATGCACGCCGCCGTGGGCACGGCCACGCCGCCCCACTATGCTGGACGCCACGTACCACCGCGAGGTCTTTCCCTTCGCCACCACACTCTTCTAGCACCCATCTATACACGCCGTAAAGGAGAGACACTAGTTTTCTCTACATTGCTCGCGTTCGTGCTCGGACACGGTCGGATCAAAGTTTTGAGGTAGTCGTCGATGTCGTCGACCATTTCTTCTCTTCTTTGCATGGTTAAACGCGTCTAGTTCATATCTATCTAATGCGTCTGGTCTCGCCTCATGCAGTTCTTTGTGGACGTCGATCTCATCTCGGCACCCCGCAGCCACCTCCTCCGTGCCATCGCCGTAGAGCTCCGTTTAAAAATCTATCCCTACCCGTGTATTGCCCATTGTATCAGCGCCATGGCCCACTTGTCATTCGATATACCGAAGCCCCACTCGTGCGCGTTTTGGTCGTGGGATACACCGATGCTTACGGTCAAACAAAGATGGATGGTCCGACGTGTCTTTGCGGGCTCTACATGGCCCCACTAGTCGAAGATAACGGTCAACCGTCGGGCAACCGGCCGTTACATCACGTGTGATGGTTTCAGACAAAGGCTTGGGTAAAACTGAGGAAAAACTAAGGAGCTGGGGAAAACTGAGCACAACTAAGGACCCGAGGGCACGAAAATAGAAATCCCTACAAAAAAAACCCCTCATACCTGCGCGCTCTTGGTTTCTCTACTCTTGGGGCTTACAATTGAGCCTTGTCTCAATCTCTTTTTGGTTGTTCCGAGTCGCCACCGCTGCATGTCGAGGACTATGTTGTCGTTGTGGTGACCTTGATCTGCGGTTTCCTACTTGCCTTAGACTGTTACGGCGTGTAGAGCTTGCGGGTTCCGGGGCAATCTCTCTACCAGCTATCGCTGCCCCCATAACACTGATACCCGCCATTGCAGTTTGATAGAAAGATGCATGGGGATCACCAGGAGGTGGCCTGGTTACCATCATATATGCATGTGTTGCCATGTAAGCTGCTTCTGGCGTCTTTGGTGTTATATTTCCTCTCGAATCTATCGACATGAAGGATGTGTCGAGATCTTGGACCAGATGCTTTCCTCGCTGATCTTCGGGTATGTGTGCCATTCGAGATCGTGTTCTTCCTCCAGGTGCCCTGTTGTTGTTTGCTGAATTCCTCGAGTGTGCACTCAGGTTGGCCCGACGTTCGCTGGATGCGTCGGCTGCAGCCTTTCTTGCGTCGAGCTTATCTTGCATTTTCTCCAATTCACGTCTTGTGCGACTGAGTTTATATTGATACGCCATAAGCTCCGTTGCTGCTACTTGCATCGTCATTGGTTCTGCACCGCTTATTGCCCTTGCAGCTCTGTTCCATGCAGCTTGGGGGAGTTGCACTTTCTCTCTTGGTTTACGTCCTTGATATTTACTTCCTGATCCTCTCGTGAGATCTGAGGGATCGACGAAGGGATTTCCCAACGAGTCAAAAGCCTCTGACTATGCATCTTCGTCTGTTTGGCGACCTGACGCTGTGATCACGCATATATGGTGATGTGTGGAGTCTGCGCTATCCTCGAACTCGTGGTTCTGAGTCACCCGTTTCCTCCCTGCGGTGCCGAGTATGGCATCTGTATGTCGCAAACGGGATAGGTGACACCATCATATAGATCGGTGAGGACCTCCTCGTTGTCGATGAAGTGTTTGTTGCTGAAGTCGAAGTTGATGAAGTTGTCGGAGTCGTTGCTCCACAACCGGGTTGTTTCGGCGGTTGACCCGAAATTTAACCCGCCGAACAGATCGGCGAGTTTGCCGCTCTCAGCGGGCTTGGTGATGCATGGCGGAGATGTCTCCTCGTCACCCGAATCGTTTGATCATGTAGACGATCCGGAAGACTCCTGGCTGGCCGCTGACGGTCCCGAAAAAACCGGGGCCGAAAAACGGTGTGCTCCTTCTCTCCTGATGAGAAAGCGAAAGCTTCTGAACGTCATGCCCATCGCTTCTCCTAGATTGGCGTGTGCAGGAAAACAAGCGGGAGGGTGAGGAACAAAATCGACAGGGCCAAATTGGATCTGTTTACCTCCTTCCATCGCGTTGCTTGCTACCGACGACGATGATGATGTCATCGCGATGAGGACCTTGCTGCCTCAAATCCCCACGGTCGGCGCCAATTGACGAGATTTAGCTCGTCAATGCCTACGAATTGTAGACTTAGGGTTTCGTGGAATATGAAGGCAAGTAGATCTCGAAAGTTGTCAGACGAACAAAGGCGCCTAACTCGAAAGTTTACAGTAATTTGTGGTTGATGAATAATCGATCCCTCTTTCGGCCCTTGGCCTCGCCTTTATATAAGAGGCGAAGCCAAGGCTTTCTGTGTCGTACAAGAAGTCATACATCGGGTCGGTTTGGACCTTTCCATATACTATTACATATATTTCCTATATTGACTAAGTGTCTTCAAGCCGCACATTCTGATCTTCGTGAGCCTTCGATTCTTCGGGTCCACGGGCCTTGATCTCCTTCGACACCTAAAAATATAAACCATGGACATATATATGGCATGTCCATTAGGCATAGCTATGTCAGTAGCCCCCGAGATTTTATTTGAGTCGTAGAATCGAGTAAAATCTCCATCCTTCATCTACTGTCACATCACAATATCGCCATATATGCCACCGATACCGTTAGATTAGCACAACATGTAGTTCCATCGTCGTAGTGTTATTTTCAGGCAGAAGGGGCAAATAGAGGAGTCGAGGCTCTAATAACGCTTCGGCTACCCTTAATCGTCTCTGGGTAATTGACGTGGAACAAATATCGTGTGGTTGCAACACTTTTGACTCTGGCGTCGCTGCTGCCTCATACTTGTAGATATACCATGTAGTCCCATAGTTTTAGTTTCTTTGAAACGGAGGAGAAAGAGAGAAATCGAGATTCCTAATAACACCTCCACAACCCAAGATCGTTTCAGGGTAACGTGGAACAAAATAACAAATAACGTTTGTGATTTTCCAAAACAACAAGTTTGGGGTTTTGACAACTCTGTCCCAATTTTGATCCTTCTCCACGCCTCTAGTGTCACATCACAATATCGCCATTCTTGGTGTTAACATTTATTCTCACGCCATTCTTTCTCGCTGTCGTCCCTCTTTCCTCTCTATTTTTTTTTCCTTTGAGGAGGTGACTTTTGTTCTTTATTCTGAATTTGACTATTCTTCTCTATAACACAACGAGAGAGATGTATACTTCATTGAATAGCTTCGAACGAAGGACCATGCACTCTTGGTTTCTTAAGAATCAACATGTAGTTGGATGGTTAGGAGGACAGTGGCACCCGCAGCTCACCAGGGATCAAATCTCAGGTTTGACTATTTGGTGTCTCATAAAGACGAAATATTCTTTCAGTGGGAGGCAACGTTCCCGTCGATAGTGAGACGCCTGTGGTTACTTCGTCAATCCCAAGACTTGCTGGATGGGTGTATCAGTTTTTTGTCTCTTTTATGTGCTCATAGGGATGAAATGTATTTCCATTCATAGGGATGAGTGTATGTACATATTTATGGATGTTTTCGAGAGACAAAACCTTGGTGTCTTCAAGATAGAGGAAAAAGAACTCTTGTTCATCTACTCTGTTATTGTAACGTTTGATTTCAACTTTTTAAGGCTTAATGAAAGAAGAGGACTCATGACTCGGTGAACACCCTATTGCCTATACATATAGTGCATGTGATTTTGTGGAGCAACATCTACCATTCCGGCGACGAGACCTCTTTCTCGGTACCTCCCCCTCCGCCTCTGGTGCCGTGCCATAGTAACGTCACTCCCGGCGCTACCCATCCATATCTTCGATCGTCACTCTTTCTTTTCATCATCACCTTTCATCTGCAACACCTTTCTTCGGGACGCGGTTTTTGTCGGTTCGTCCATAATCCACGCCACCCCATCTTCATAACGCAAGGCGGGAAGAGAAGAGAGAGAGAGAGAGGGGGGAAGAAGGTAATAAGGAAGGTGAGCTGGTGCTTGGGTGGTAAAAAAGGCGGGCGCAAAACAGAAATTTGGCATGACCCATGGATCGAAGGGTCTCTGGATATGAGGCCGATGGGGAGAGCTGCTGATGACCCGGTCATTTTTGTATCGGATCTGTTGCTTGAGGACTCGAACCAATGGGACAAAGAGAAGGTTCAGCGAATCTTTTTTCCGTTGGATGCTACAGCCATACTGAGTATGCCTCGACCACGCACTGATCAACAAGATTTTTGGGCGTGGGCTTGGGAGAAGTCGGGAGTTTTTTCTGTCAGGTCGGCATACCGAGAAATTGTGTTGCGAGATGGGCTGCCAGAGCCTGCTGGGAGCTCATCAACGTCGGATGAGAAAACATGGAAAGCTCTATGGAAATTAGGTGTTATGCCTAAGATAAGAGTGTTTTGGTGGCGGGTGGTTAAAAACATTCTTCCATGCTATTCAGAACTAAGGAGGAGACACATTAAAGAGTTGAGTGTGTTCCCTCTTTGTGGGCATGAAGATGAGACATTGTGGCATACTTTGATTGCATGTGACCATGCAAGATCATTCTGGAGGGCGGCACAAGAATTTTTCGAGCTCAAGTTACCAAGGCTACATCCAGCTACTTGGTCCAGAAATGTTTTGGATACTGATATTATCGGCAAGAAGGATGCTGCGGTGGCAGTATCGGTGATGTGGACAATCTGGGGGAGTATAAACAACTATAATCATGGGGAGACAAAGTACCAACCAATGAGATCAATGGAACTAGTAGATGAACTGGTGAAATCCATTGAGGTACCTCTGCCGTCGCCGATGGCTGCAGTTGGAGGTGGTATACCGAAGTGGAAGCGACCGATAGAGGGGTGGATCAAACTGAACTCTGATGGAACTCTTAAAGCTGTAGACAACATGGCGGGTACAGGGGTGATTGCGAGAGATTACTCTGGAAATTTTGTGCGTGTAGAATGTCGACGGTATGAGTACATTGTTGATCCTGTGATGGTGGAGCTGTTAGCGTGTCGTGATGCATTGTTCCTAGCTCGGACGAAGGGATGGTCTCATGTCATCCTTGAGACAGACTGTCAGCTGATTGTCAATGCTTGTAAGGATGGGAAGTGGCAGCGATCGTACTCAGCAGCGATCCTGCGGGAGATGAATGCTACTATCTCCGCTTTTCAGGGTTTTAGGTGCGAGTTTGTGCGGAGAGATGCTAATAAAGCAGCACATGTTTCGGAAATTCAATTCGGCTCCCGGGTGCGTATGCTCCCTCTACCAAAAAAACATATTTAGAAATGTCAAAAAATTTGGATAAAAAATTCTACATGTACATCTCCATAATGTATGTGCATTCGCTAAGTTTCACGAAAAACCAATATTTTTTGTGGTCTATGTAAAAAGGAGAAACTTTATCTTGTGAAAACATTATTTTTAGCACTCAATTTTGTCTTTTTTACACACGTCACATGATAAGTCGATTTTTTATGAAACGACTTTGTGAGCGCGTAGCACGTGGAGATGTACGTACAAATTTTTTGTTTCAATTTTTTTGAAATTTAAAATGTACATAAGATGCATTTCAATATATAGGGAGCATATGCACCCATGTTCCAAAACATCACTCCCCACATGTTTGTGCTCGCTCCGCTCTCTTGCTAGAGTCTTATGTTACTAGTTTTGAATTTATCCCTGATTTTCTGATTGAGCCTGTTCAATCAGATATTTTGTCGTCCCTGAATAAAAGCCGGGCGGCGAAACTTTTTTTTAAAAAAGATCCGGGGCTGGCTGGCTAGCTAGCCAGGTCTGCTTTTGAACCCTCGCTCGCCCGGCCCGCACCTTTCCTCTCTTCCTCCTCACCGCATTCGCATCTCCGGATTCCCTCCCCCGCCGCGCCGCCATTCCCGCCGCCTCGATCTCCCTCCTCCCGATTCAACGAGGAATGCCGCTAGGACGCGAGCTGCCACGCGGCTGATCTCCTCTCACGCCGCTGGGAGCCCTCTCTCTCTTTCTCTCTCGCCGACCTAGAGGGATCCCGTCGCGGCTGCACCACCCCCTCGTCCCCATCTCCCCTGGCACCAGCATCCCCGTTCTAGGGTTTGCTCGGGGGACGCCCTCCCCGCTCGCCTCTTCCTCCTCACGCTCGCCCGCCCGCCCGCGTGGTGCGATGGGCTAGTGAGCACAGATGTTCGGCGACCGATAGCCACGTCCTCCAAAAAGAAAGAACAAAAAAAAAGAAAACCGAACACTCTTTCCTCATCGCTCATTCCCGAATCCTGTAAAATCTGTACCCTAGCCTAGAGCTGCCGCCGTGTCGTAGCTCCGCCCGCGTCTCAGTCCCGCCCCCTCCGCCGCCCCCTTTCTCCGCCGCTCCCGCGCGTCGCCGGCGCCGTTCCCGTTCCATCTCACCAGGACGTCGCTTTCCCGCTGGCTCGATCCCACCGCCCGCACTGCAGGCCACTGGTTTTTTTGAGGTATGGGCCTTTTGTTATCCAGGGATTAGTTTAAACCCCACTGCCCTCCGCAGATTGTGGGCGTGCCGGTGCGCAGCCTCTAGATCCGCCCCTGGATTTGGTATGCTAGGTCTCTGCCTGCTTTGAGTTCTCATTAGGTTAGTATTACGCCCCCCACATCATACACTTCTGCCCAAACACCCTACTCCGGAATGATTCATCAAAGTGTTTCTCTCACTGTCGCTGGGGAAAGTGTTAGCTTAATACCTTTTTTCTGATCACACTAGTGTTACAATTTGCGCTCGATTCATGATTTTGACTAATGTCTTGCGTTTTATTCTGCCATGGTAGACAAGTTCTGTCCGACTTAGCAGGCTGAATTGTTGCTCAAGAGTAGTTTACTTGTAGGCGATGTTCTAATGTGTGGCAACGAGACATGGACCATGCTATTGTTTTCGATCATCTACTCTACTGTCATGCTTAGCAAGTGTGTAGGCGTTTCAAGTGCCAAGTCTAATTTGTTTTGTTCTAGTAGGTGATCAAGTTTCTGATTACCTTTGGCCCTTCGGAAATCAATTGATTGCCCACTACTGAGAATTTCGAGCACATTCGACGACAAATCCTCATTCCTATGAAATGTCACTGCTTAGTAGATTTTTCTACAAGCGGCCACCCGATGGATTACTGGAGTTCATTGACAGGATCTACGGTAAGCTTGTGAAGGATTATTTGTTTGTTCATTTTTACACTGGTGACCTCATTTGTTTATTTTCTATACCAATTGATTTTGTACCTCACCATGTTGTGCAGTTTTTGATTCATGCTTCTGCACTGAAGTTTTGCCGCATGGAATGTACCCTGTCTATTTGAATGGTATCATTACAGAGTTGCATGAAGAACACACAGAGTCTTCTTTTCTGGCGATTAACTTCAGAGATGGGGATAAGAGAAGCCAGCTTGCTGATATCCTACATGAATACGAAATTCCAGTAATTGACTACCCGCGTCATTTTGAAGGCTGCCCAGTGCTCCCTCTATCTCTTATCCACCATTTCCTTCGTGTCTGTGAACACTGGCTATCTACTGGGAACAGCCAAAATATTATACTGCTCCACTGTGAGAGAGGGGCTGGCCATCATTGGCATTTCTGTTATCTTGTTTCCTTATTTTCAAGAAGTTGCACAGCGCAGAACATAAAACTCTAGACATTGTTTATCGTGAGGCGCCTAAAGGTTTCCTGCAGCTTTTTTCTGCACTCAACCCAATGCCCTCTCAGCTCCGATATATGCAATATGTAGCCAGAAGAAACATTTCTCCAGAGTGGCCTCCATTGGAGCGGGCACTCTCTTTGGATTGTCTGATTCTCCGAGCCATTCCAAATTTCGATTCTGATAATGGATGCAGGCCATTGGTCCGCATTTTTGGTCGAAATCTTCTTGGCAAGAATGCTAGCATGACCGACATGATTTTTTCAATGCCTAAGAAGAAGTCCTTGCGCCACTATCGGCAGGTATGTGATAAATGTAATTGAATGCAATCTTGATTTCTTTTTGATCTTGCATTAATCTGTATTGTTTTCATGCAGGAGGACTGTGACGTGATAAAAATTGATATCCAATGTCCGGTCCAGGGAGATGTTGTTCTGGAGTGTGTGCATCTTGATCTTGATCCAGAAAAGGAAGTTATGATGTTCCGGATAATGTTCAATACTGCTTTTATTCGTTCAAATGTACTGATGCTGAATAGTGATGATGTTGATATACTATGGGGTTCAAAAGATCGGTACCCGAGGAGTTTTAGAGCAGAGGTAAGAGTGATGCACCTACTCTTTGAAAATTTCTAGGGTAAGAAATCAATTACTGATGCATATTTGGAAGTACAGGTGCTGTTTTGTGAAATTGGAGGCATCTCTCCTCCAAGGGCTCCAACAGCAACATTGAATGGTGATATGAAAGGTGGTTTACCAATTGAAGCCTTTTCAGCTGTTCAAGAACTCTTCAATGGCGTTGAATGGATGGAAAGCAGTGACAATGCTGCCTTTTGGTTGCTCAAAGAATTCTCAGCAAACTCGCTCCAAGATAAATTTCAAAAACTAATACTGAGCGACATGAAAGAGCTCTCAAAGTTCCAAGCTAAAGTTGGTCTGCAGATGCCACTGATGTCCCCACTAGATTCTGATGAAGAAAAATATTCCGTGGCTTCTGATTCTGTTTCTTCAACTGATTATGAGAAGGATCGTGCTCTTACCACTGAAGATTCTGAATCTATCGGTACATTGATCGTGCTCTTACTCAAGTCATTTTCCATGTTAACCTTTATTGCTGTGTTCAATAATTTGTGCAATGCGCTTTAAGAACACTTGCTTCTGTTTCTGTGCTTGATGATGCTCCCTGTTATCTCTTTTTTTCTTGAGCACGTGCCTAATTGCTCCACATTCTCTCTCTGGTATCTTTATTAGAGTCTGATTCATAACCATCACAATTTGTGCAGCTACTTCCTCAGTGAACGCTTCATCTCCATCTCCTCCACGTGGCCGATCTTCTAGCCTTTCAACTGAACAAAGCCTGCTGCCAGCAGAATTACAGCAGGAGTTACCAAGTACCAGGCAGCTGCCGCAATCATCAGCAGAAAATGGAGATAAACGTGTAATATCGGCACTGGTGCCACCACCAGCCACCGCAAATGGAAGCGAACCTGTTTTCTTGGCACCGCCGCCACCACCACCACCACCACCACCACCACCGCCACCACCGCCACCACCAAGTGGCAGCAAACCTGTTTTCTCGCCACCGCCGCCGCCACCACCGCCACCACCAAGTGGCAGCAAACCTGCTTTCTCACCGCCGCCGCCACCACCACCACTACCTCAGAGTAGCAACTTATCTTCTCCACAGCTTCCACCTGCTCCACCTCCGCCACCCCTACCAAATTCTCGGACAGGAACACTTATATCTGCACCGGCACCGCAGCCACAGCAAAATGTTCTTTTTCATCCAGTACCACCACCTCCATCCCAAGCTAACGGAATAGCTAAGAAATGCCCTCCGCCTCCTCCACCCCCACCCCGCCCCCCTCCCTCTTCTAACAGAGCACCTACAACTGCTGCTGGCATTCTGTCCAAAGGACCACCTCCTCCACCCCCACCTCCACCTCCACCTGGTGCTCATTGCCCACCGCCACCTCCACCTCCACCTGGTGCTCATTGCCCACCGCCACCTCCACCTCCACCTGGTGCTCATTGCCCACCGCCACCTCCACCTCCACCGTTGCCAGCAGGCGCTATTCAAAGAACTCCAGCGCCACCACCTCCTCCCCTGATGACAGGGAAGAAAGCTCCTGCACCGCCACCCCCACCACCTCAAGCACCAAAACCTCCTGAAACTGTACCCCCTCCAAGCTCAAAGATCTCAAACGCACCTGCACCACCCCCATTATTGGGAAGGGGAAGAGCAGCAACTGGATCAGGAAAAGGTCGTGGCATTGGATTGGCGCATCAAAGTAACCCCCCAAAGAAAGCTTCCTTAAAGCCTTTGCACTGGGTGAAAGTTACACGCGCAATGCAAGGAAGTCTCTGGGCGGATGCACAAAATCAAGGAAATCAGGCTAGGTAACTGATATGCTGTTAATTTTTTTATGATTTAGTTAATTTTTGATGTTTTTACATCATTGATACCGCTAGGTGATACAAAAATATGGCAGTCATTGTTTATGGACTATCATGCTGCTTTCCCCCCTAACTATATGAACTTGATTGGTGCATCTGTTCTCTCATGCTAAATTTTGTTATTTAAACCCGGGTCTGGAATTCCTTTTCCTTGTTTAACACGTGGACAGTCTCTGCATTGAAACTTTATTTACTCGTGCACTATTTTGCAGGGCTCCTGACATTGATTTATCTGAGTTGGAGACCTTGTTCTCCACTGCTGTTGCAACCAATGCAAGTGAGAAAGGAGGAACAAAGCGTGCCTCAGCTGTTAGCAAGCCAGAAATTGTTCACCTGGTATGGAAACTTTCACTTTCTTAATGTACTGATTTGCTGTAGAGTACTCGGAAGTTTTTGCCCTTTCATTCTTGTGCTTTTACCTTAAACACTTGAATTCTCTCAAAGTTGTTTCAGTAACCTTGTTATTTGTTTTTTCATGATATGTTATTGAGCTCCGAGTCTCGGATTTGTCAAACCATTCTTCTTCATTAGAACCATTGCATGATAATACGATTTACATGATTACTGCTCTTTTTTAAGTCTATCTATCTATATATTTATTTTTTCCTTGCATGTGCTCAACTGAGTGACATTGCATCTGTGTGTTGTATTATCCATTTAAAGTTTGAAAATATGGTTTTCATATGTACGGTACTCTATGCTGCAATCAATTTCCTTATAAAGTGTCATTTAAATAGTTTTTCTTTCTTATTCTCGCCAGTATACTGGTTTCACGTTTGGACATCTTCAGTCATTTGCAGTCAACATAATTCTATTCTTTATATGTTAATAGACTAGCATGGTGATTATTCCGTCAGGTGATGAACTAATTGTTCCTGCTACTTGTATACAGGTTGATATGAGAAGAGCAAATAATTGTGAGATCATGCTTACGAAAATCAAAATGCCCCTTCCTGATATGATTGTGAGTATCCTTTGTAGGTTAACTACTCTGACAAAAAAAGGAGGCACGTTGATTTTTTTCCTGTGGAATAGTTTCTGAGTATCTAAAGCTTGTATTCATATTATTTTGCATTTTTTCCGTTCTGCTCTTTATATGTTAATAGATTCTGTGGCGTACACATGTTTTGCTAACATCTTCCACTCACTAAGCATGAAAAATTCTTAAAAGCACAAAATTAGATGCTATAACTCCTATTGTTTAATCTCCACGCATACAGTGTTATAACCTTTGGGCTGCCTAAGACTACAGAATTTTTTACACTCTTCTGGTAAAGTAAAACCACTGTATATGATTATTGTACGTGCAAGTTACTGATGATCTGTGTTGGATTTCTCGATCCTTGTTTTTTATCTTCTAGGCAATTTATCACTTTGATGACACTATTATTCTACTCAAATGATGCTGTTAACAACTGTCTGTCAGCCTGCTACTTTGTTATGTGCTCCTATGTAATTTTCTTCTGTAAATGGTTGTTCTCGCAGAGGGCGATCTTGGCTTTAGATACTTCTGTTCTTGATAATGACCAAGTGGAGAATCTCATTAAGTTTTGCCCTACAAATGAAGAAATCGAGATGTTGAAGGTACTTCTGAATTATGATAGCTATTTTTGCATTTCATGATATGTAAATTAGACTTTGAGTTAGCATCTAATGCTGTTTTGTTCTAAATTGTTATTGTTTTTGTCCGTGCGCTCAGAACTATAACGGCAACAAAGAAATGCTTGGAAAATGTGAACAGGTTTGTTTAATATTTTGGTTGCATATATAGTGCTCCATTTTGAATATTGATGGAAGCATAAACTCTGCTGCAGTTTTTCCTGGAGCTAATGAAAGTTCCTCGCGTGGAGTCCAAACTAAGAGTTTTTGCTTTCAGAATTGCATTCACGACACAGGTCCGCTGTCCTCCTTCCAGTTAATTTACTGGGATTATCTCAGTTTCTCTATGAATTGCAGTTTGTAATTGTGATGTCTTACCTTTTGTCAGACGGATGAGCTAAGAACTAATTTAACCACCATAAATGATGCAACAAAAGAGGTGCAACATCGTATATCTCATCTTGGGTAAATTTTGTACAGATATATTCTTATACACTGACTGTCTTAATTTTTCACTTCATGCAGGTGAAAGAGTCTCTGAAGTTACGGCAGATAATGCAGACCATTCTCACATTAGGGAATGCATTGAATCAAGGAACAGCTCGAGGTATCAAATGATTGTAGAAAATTAGCATTTGTCTGATAGTTTGTCTGATATGGTGATGGGTTGAACAGGTTCTGCTGTTGGCTTCAGATTAGACAGTCTTCTTAAACTATCGGATACTCGAGCTAGGAACAATAAGATGACACTAATGCATTATTTATGCAAGGTATGCGCTTGGTGTAAAGTGTTAATTAACTTAATAATTTTGTATGCTAAAATTCCCTGATCAATCTTCATTGCTGGCCATATCTCGCAATAATTCAATGCTGGTTTGGATTTAATATCTTACTGCAGTCAGTGAACTGTGCCACTTCTGATGGACTTATGGTACATAATCATGTTGTCCTAGTGCAGAACAGTAATTTACCTGCGCCCTTAGTGTTGAGAATCATGTATAGGAAGAGAGACCACTTTTCAATCTAAACTGTGTCAGAAAGACATTTTCAACCCTGAACACTAAAATTAAAGAATTGCAACCTTGAAGCATTGAAATACACGATGGCTTTTGGTGCCGATTGCTGTAGTGTGCTTGATATTATGTTCCACGGGTCAGCTCTGGGTTTGTTCGCTCAGATCAAGCAAACAATTATAGGGTGCTCTGAATGCCAATTATCAGTCTGTCACCAGGATATGTTTCAACCTGGTGGCTTGCCTTCTTCATTATTGGTGAATTACTGGTTTGTTGAGGGAGCATCTGATTGGTTCAGTTTTTCTCGAAAGCAGACCCATCTGATATTTGATCCGAGCTTAGAATTAGAACAAGTCTGCTTCAGGCACCTCAATACCTTTCCTGGATATTTAATCTTGAGCTGCCTTCATTTGAGAATAATACCCTATATAAATTACAATCCCAGGTTAGGTAGGTGAGAGGTCGATGGCGTAGATGGTAATTGATAGCTTCCACATGAGATGTTCGTTGGATGTGAACTATTGTTGTATAGATGCAATTAATGGTATGATTGCAGATAGGTAAGCATGTGAATGATATTATGAACTGTTGATGCATATGCCACCTAGGTTCACTTACATGTTTTGAGGCGCTCTCATGCACTATTTTTCAAGTTAGCTGTGTACGAGGAATAGATGCACTACTTGAGTCTTGGTTTGAATGTGATCAGTTTGGTAGGCCTCATAATGTGATGCTTGGGCCGTTTAATACTATAAGCACATTTTAAGAATTCCGTCAGCTCTCAGTTACAATTGCAAGCTTGTTGAACTTAGCTTATCTTTCTTTATTACATGCTAGCTTCTCGCTGAAAAGTTGCCTGAGCTTCTTGATTTTGACAAAGACTTGATTCATCTGGAAGCAGCTTCTAAGGTAATGCAGATGGATTGATCTGTTAATAGCAATTCTGGGTGATCATCGAGCTACTCACCAAAGATGTTTCTCTGTGATTGCATTTGTTAATCCCCCCAGATCCAGTTGAAGTTTATTGCTGAAGAAATGCAAGCAATAAACAAAGGTCTTGAGAAGGTCGAGCAAGAATTAGCTGCTTCAGTGAATGATGGTGCAATATCTATTGGCTTCCGTAAGGTAAGAATACCTTTTGTCTACTTTTCACAGTTGGATGTTGGGCATATTTGTTCTGTTTACGATTAGTCCACTGCTTAAGGAGCTTATAATTTTACTCATTCAGGACAAGAAATGACATATATAACTTAAACACAGACCAAATTATTGAATTAGCTGCCCCCTGATATTCATTGAGGACTTACTATGTTTTAGTTTTTCTCTGATTTGTAATTTTACATACTATAGTAGACAGCCGGATAAGTGCATACTTTTTAGTACCATTCATTAATCACTTCTATAACGGAATGTAAATAAGTACACAGCCTGACATGCATTTGCACCTTTTCTTTCACAAATGTATTGCTCAGAACAATCATGAATGTACAAGAGTAGATTGACTTACGGAAATATTCTGCTACCTACCGAACACAATTGTTACACCATTTGGGAAACCGTCGGCGTGCACTTTTGTGATCCAGCACAACAATAACGCCGTGTACAGTCCGAACTCTGGACTCGATAGGAGTAGTGATGTTGCGGGACCCTTAACTCTAAAGCAAGAATACGTGCTGAGACTTTGCAAGTGAGCAAAACAAATGGTGATTCTTTTACGAGTGAACTAAGATCAGTTGCTTTTACAGGCATTGAAAAGCTTTCTTGACTCAGCAGAAGCTGTGGTTAGGTCCCTCATTTCCTTGTATGCAGAAGTGGTGAGGCCCTGCTCTGAAGTTATTTTTTTGTTCGCGCCTTGTGTTTGTGAAAGATTTCAATTACATCTGTTTTGCAGGGAAGAAATGCTGATTCCCTAGCTCAGTATTTTGGTGAAGATCCAGCCCGCTGCCCTTTTGAGCAAGGTATTGTGTGACCTTTATAAAATTTTGCAGCTTTACTAGGCCATTGTTCTCTTAATTATATGCACAGATGTAACTCATCCGATGACGAAGTTTTTGATTGCACTAGCACAGTTAAAAAAACTTCAAAATGTTCTCTCTTGCCCCTTGAGGAAGTTTCGCTCCAAACAGTCATTTACCGGAATATATTTATTGGGAATGATCTATCAAGTGGCATTTTCTTTCATTTTAGTTCCATTACGAGTTGAATCTATTGTTTGACTGATATGAACTCAGTTTTTTTTTAGCATAGCTGTATTTACTTGGGGATCTTTCCTTGATGATTTCTTGCTCTTTCTATTTTCAGTTACATCGATTTTGGTTATATTTGTGAATATGTTCAAGAAATCACGTGATGAAAATGCTCGAAATGCGGAAGCGGAAAAAAAGAAATTGGAAAAGGCGGCCATAAAATGATTGGAGTGAGGATATATCTACGCCAATATTCCATCACCGTGCGGTCGGACCATGTTTGGTCCCACTGAACAGCTGCAGCAGAATCGACGTGCAGGCTGCTTTTTGATGCTCAATACAGTATATATGCAGAGGTGTAATGTCAGAAGGCTCGCTGGGTGAGCATCATCCACTAAAATGGTAATGTCTTTAACCGCATTCCCTGTTTGAGCTATTATTAGGTTGGATGTTCACCAGTAATCAAGTAGTAGTGTTATACTACCGATATGGTGACTGGTCCGAATGAACTTTGTGTTCCAGAAATCCTGTATCTTGATAAATAGCTATTCCGATAAATAGTTACTGGTTCAGTTTTCATGCTTATCTTCTTAATAAAAATATATGCAGGTTGCTCTCAGATTACAAGCTATGGAACTTTTTGTGATAAGTCACCAGCGGGGATGAGAGGTCTTCATGCCGCTGTAGTGTTGTTGTACATATAGCAGTTGCCGATATATAGCTGTCTTGCATGTACATAAAGTTAGCGCAAGTGGAAACAAAAGCAAAATGCATCGTTGTAAAATTCTCTTGTATTATCAACAGCCCCATTTTCTCATACAATGTACTGTGCATTTAGGCAATTCTTGTTCGCTCCTGAGGATGGTTTCTGGTGAAGTAGGGTTCAATTTATCAATAAAAAATATCTAGAAAATGTTTACCAATACTTGATTTTACTCTACTCACCGATATAACACTCGGTAAGGCACCTGAGTTGCAACTGAGATGGTTCAAGGAAACACGCATAGAAGGCCTTGGAGAGCAGAGTGGATGCAATTACAACATTCTATTGCAAACATGGTACATTTTCCTTCTGAACTACTTCAGACTAACGTGGGACTAACGTGGTATGATTATTTGATTATTTGTTCATTCATTCACCAAATAACAATTTCTTTTGGACAGGCCCATCCAGTCAGACTCGACAGCCATTTCCTGACGTTCTGCTATTCATGTCCGTGACAGGCCGAGGAAGGTGAAGATGAACCGGACGTAGTCGTATTGGTGCGGTAGAGGTGATACCTGATATAACAGTATTGTCTTTATGTCTTCCACTTAACTTCGCCTTTTTTTTAGCTAAGTGTTATACCTAGATCAAATCCCTACATCTCAAAAAAAAAAGAAGATCAAATCCCTACATCTCAAAAAAAAGAAAAAGATCAAATCCCTAGGTATATATGCAGCCAGCAGGCCTTGTGACAACGTGATGTAGGCGGCGCGGCGAAGCGCACATTTCTATCTAGTATCTAATATGATAGCACTCATCCTGAGACGTATTGTCGTATTGGTCCCAAAGCTTCTTCGTACTAAGTGGCTGCCCACCGCATTTGCGTGAATCAATTATATCACCACTAATCACGAAAATAACTCAACTACTCGAGGCGGGCCGGTCACGAAATCTTACAGAAGAGGAAAAGATATAGCGAAAAGATATAGCAGCATGGGTCTGGCACCACTTGGCTTTCATGCTTGTCTCTATTGTTTTCAAGTATACCACGGCAAATCACAAACATAGATAGATAACAGAGGTAGCAGAAGGCCTGATCACGAAAATACATCGAAGGCCGGTGGTTAGAGCAGGTCTAACAGGCCCCTTATTTTTCTACCCCTTAAAACACGAGTAGAGGGCCTTGTATTCACTTTTCGCTGGCCAAAAACTCGTCCGAGCTAGCAGACCCCGTATCCCCACCCCGTAAAACAGAATCCTACGGAATATTCTGTTTTCAGCGGCGGCGCGCGGGTGGCTATGGCGGCGGCGCGGGGAAAACGGTTGGGATTTCTGAAATATCCGCGCGCCATAGTGAAATGGGATGAGGGGTTGGCCCTGTATTCAGCCTCCCGCCCCTTACAAGTAAGGGGCGAAGAGCCGCCCCGTAGCCAAAACTGTAAAAAATCGATGCGGGGGCTTGTTTTACGGGGTCTGCTAGACGGCCGGGTAGCGCCCAACCCCTTATTTCGACGGTTATTATACGGGTTTGGCCCTTTTAAGGGGTCTGTTAGACATGCTCTTACCCCCCGGTGCGGCGCCGCCGCACGAGGTGCCGTGAAAGAATAAACTGAAAAAGATCATCGGTACTCCTTTCAATGGGACATATGCGATTGTGACAGATGCGAACTTTTGTTGGGACTTGGAACTCCCCTTTTAAACACTAGTATTCGATTCGTAGGATAGGAAAATATGCAAAAATATTGAATCCTATTGTAGTGGGATGACATGTCTTCTTGAATCTCACTCACATTCTCTTTTTTTGTGTTGAAGAAAATTTCATGAGGTCAAACCTCATGCTAAATATTTTCTTATGAAATTTACGCAATAAGATTTCTATGAGACTAGTACAAATGCCCGTGCGTTGCCACGGGTCAAATTTCATTTCTTAATGTATATTTATATATAATTCACAAACCACTATGAAATTCAAAACAAATATATATCATATTGTACTACAACATGATAATACCGATTGTAATAACAAAATAACATTGTTGTGCATTTGCATGGTTTCAAGTTCTAGATCTTCTTGTTACTCTTTCGCGGTAAGTCTCACACATGTGTTCTAGGCCATCATAACTGTCAACTCAACAACCTCTCATTTCAGATGTATTATTTATATATAATTCATATATGAAATTCAAAACAAATGTATATCATATTGTACTACAACATGATAATACCGATTGTAATAACAAGATAACATTGTTGTGCATTTGCATGGTTCCAAGTTCTAGGTCTTCTTGTTACTCTTTCGCGGTAAGTCTCACACGTGTTCTGGGCCATCATAACTGTCAACTCAACAACCTCTCATTTCAGATGTATTATTGTGTTACAAAACGTGGGTGCTACAAACATAGGTAGAATACTTCTTTTCTGATTAGTTCAAACAATACTTTGATATTCATAAAGGATGTAAAGCTAACCGCCTCCTCACTCTCTCGAGCTCACCCACTTTATCGAGCTCCACCACTCTCTCTCGAAAACCAAGTGGAGACCGGTCCCTCCCATGCCTCTCCATCACCGGTGCAAGGACCGTCGTAGTTCCACGTTCAAGGGCCTTCGGAGACCACACCTAGTAGGCTCATCATCAGACACCGGCGCCGCACCATCGTCGTCATGGCCGTCCTCCGTCCAAGACCAAGGATCTGGCTGTTCGTGGTCGCTCCGCCTCTCTATCCACATCTTGGTGGTAGCTGTCAGGAAACTCCAATTCTAGCCGTGCAATTCGGCCTCATCGTCCTTACCTTCAGAAAAGAGACATTTTTTGTGAACCTTTTTTTATTGTCAGAAAAGAGACATTCACTCACAAGGTACTACTTTCCCCTTAACTGAAATTTGATATTCAACTGTCACGGTTTTCCCCAATTGGTACAAGTATCTAAAGAAATCTAAATATAATCAACTCATAATAACCTCCTAACTCTATATAAGTATGTAAAGCTATCTACATATATAGGTATGTAAAGAAATCTAGATATAATCAACTCATAATAACCTCCAAACTCTATATAACCGTTCCTCATCAACAAACACCATAGTGTTAATTTTAAAACAATTGTCATCCGGTTTCCTCCACATCTCCACAATTGTATTTGTATTAGCTTTCTCTTTACTACGAAAGTCAGATTTTATCAGTTCATTCGCTCTCCTTGGCCGGTACTTCTCTTCTACATGTCCATGATGATAACTTTTCTAGTTTCTCCAGATGCACCATGGAACTGAAACTGTAATGGCTGCTATCCAGAACGTCCCACGCCGATGGGGTGCAGGTTAGGAAAATTCAGACCAAAATAATTTCTTGCTGCATACCAGAAGAGTTTGGCATGCTGATGACCCACAAGTATAGGGGGTGTATCGTAGTACTTTCGATAAATAAGAGTGTCGAACCCAACGAGGAGCAGAAGGTGTTGACAAGCAGTTTCGATGAAGGATTCACCGTAAATGCTCACGGTACAAGTATTCGTGGGGTTTTGATGTAACAGATGAATAAAGTACAAGTAAGTAAAATGCGAGAGAAATAATTGCAGCGAGTGGCCCAATCCTTTTTAGCACAAAGGACAAGCCGGTCTGTTTACTTATAATGACCAAACGTTCTTGAGAACACACGGGATTTTAGTCTAGTGCTTTCGCTACATACAGCTGATTAATCTTCATTGTTTTGATAAGTGTTGTGTGAGTGAACCTATGCTAATGTACCACCCTTCCTAGGACTAATACATACTTGTGATTATACCCCTTGCAAGCATCCGCAACTACAAGAAAGTAATTAAGATAAATCTAACCACAGCCTTAAACTCGAGATCCCGCGATCCCTCCTACATCGATATACCAACGGGGGTTCAGGTTTCGTCACTCCGGCAACCCCGCAATTGGCAAACGAGTACAAGATGCATTCCCCTAGGCCCATAAATGGTGAAGTGTCGTGTAGTCGACGTTCACACGACACCACTAGAAGAATAACACCACAACTTAAATATCATAACATTGAATATTACTCAACCATAATTCACTACTAACATTTAGACTTCACCCATGTCCTCAAGAACTAAACGAACTACTCACGAGACATCATATGGAACATGATCAGAGGTGATATGATGATGAATAACAATCTGAACATAAACCTTGGTTCAATGGTTTCACTCAATAGCATCAATAACAAGTAGAAATCAGCATCGGGAGAGTTTCCCCTATCAAACAATCAAGATCAAACCCAAATTGCTACAGCGGTGACGATGTCCAGCGGTGGAGATGGCGGTGATGATGGTGGAGATGATGATGATGGTGATGGAGATGATGTCCAGCTCGATGGCGGTGACGATGGCGTCGATTTCCCCTCCGGGAGGGAATTTCCCCGCGGATTCCTGCCCGCCGGAGAGCTCTTTTCTCTCTGGTGTTCTCCGCCCCGCAGAGGCGGCTGTAACCCTTCGTGAGGATTCCTCTGTGTCTTCCGTCTTCGGGACGAAGGGTTTCGCGAAGAAAAGGAGGCGAAAGGGGCTATGGGGGCCCCACACCACATGGTGGCGCGGCCAGGCCATGGGCCGCGTCGCCCTATGGTGTGGGCCCACCTTGGGTCCAGCTGGCTCCCCCTTCTGGCTTCCTTCGTCATCCGGAAAATAGGATTTTTGGTAAAATTTCCTTCCACGAGTTGATCTTCCGAAATATTGCATCCCGACGGTGCTTTTTCCAGACAGAATCCTGACTCCGGTGTGCGATCTCCAAATAATCATGAAACATGCAAAATAGATGAAATAACATAAGTATTGTGTCCCAATATGAAATATATCAATGAATAACAGCAAATTATGATATAAAATAGTGATGCAAATTGGACGTATCAACTCCCCCCAAGCTTAGACTTTGCTTGTCCCAAGCGAAACTGAACTCGGTAAACAGGTCCACATGTTTATGGAGTGAAGAGTCGATAAATACAATACGGACAAGAAGCATCATATTCATTCACACAAGATATCATAGTAAACAACTTCCTCATATAACTCAACTTGAAACAAGTATAAGGTAATCACAAATAAAGGTGCATAAGAAATCATAATTGGTGATGGCAAACTTTGTTCTTGGTCAGAGAACGTTAACGGATTATACTTATCTATTGAGCAGCGCTCTCATATTAAAGCTTATGGTAAACTTGCATACTCAATCATATTAATCATTGATGACTTTCAAAGCTATATTCATTCAGGTAAAACTTGTACTAAACAAGAAAGAGTAAAGACATGATGAAGCAAATCACAATATAATAGTTTGATCACAACAACTCAAATGCTTGCTTGAGATGTAGGGAAATAGGTTTACTCGACTCAACATAAAGTAAAAGACAGGCCCTTCGCAGAGGGAAGCGAGGATTAAATCATGTGCTAGAGCTTTTTCAGTTTTGAAATCATATAAAGAGAATAAAAGTAAAGTTTTGAGAGGTGTTTGTCGTTGTCAACGACCGGTAGCGGGTACTCTAACCCCCTTGCCAAACAGACCTCCAAAGAGCGGCTCCCATGAAGGACGTTATCTCTACCAAGCAAGGTAGATCATCCCTCTTCTCTTTTGTTTACACATGTACTTTAGTTTATTTAAGGATGACACTCCCCCAACCTTTGCTTACACAAGCCATGGCTAACCGAATCCTCGGGTGCCTTCCAACAATCTCATACCATGGAGGAGTGTCTATTGCAAAATTAAGTTGCTTATCGATGAATCAGGGCAAAACATGTGAAGAGAATTATTAATGAAAGTTGATTAATTGGGGCTGGGAACCCCGTTGCCGCTCTTATTGCAAAATTATAGGATAAGTGGATGAAGCCACTAGTCCATTAGTGGAGGCTGCCTAACAAGACTGAAAGATAAAACACCACATACTTCCTCATGAGCTATAAAACATTGACACAAATAAGAAGTAATAAATTTTGAATTGTTTAAAGGTAGCACATGAAGTATTTACTTGGAATGGCAGGAAATACCATGTAGTAGGTAGATATGGTGGACACAAATGGCATAGGTTTGGGTTCAGGTTTGGATGCACGAGAAGCATTCCCTCTCAGCACAGTGTCTTTGGCTAGCAAGGTTAATTAGCAAGCATAAGAGTCGAGGGAAACAAACGAATATAAATGTGATAGAAACAATCATGCATCTTTCTTGTAAGCACAAACAATCTTAACTTCAGAATAATAAGCTATGAGCTAACAAGAAAGGAAGATAATGAAACAACTATATGTATTTCTCTTTTCTACTTAAACCTCAAGGTGTTGTTGCTATTGACCAATGCTAAGTTTGCCAAAACCAAATAGATTTACTCAATGCTCCCAAAGTGGTACCAATACTAAAATCAAGATTAATCATATAATAGAGATTGCAAACTAAAATAAGGTGTGCAATATGTAAATGATAAGACTTCTCATTAATATTTCATATCGATAACTCACACCAAGGGATACATAGACAACCAACTAAAGGATAGATACTTCCACACTGCAACCCATCTTATATGATAACTTCCCTACTCATGATATGACACTACTTGATAGTAAAAAGTAAAAAGGTAGTGATGATGTGATACCGCGACACTCCCCCAAGCTTGGAACAAACCAAGGGGATGCCAATACCGATGATGAATTACTCCTTTGGCGATGGTGGTGATGAATTCCTCCCGCGCTTCTTACAGATCTCCTTCAGCTTCAGCTTCAGCTTCTCAGCTTGGCAATTCTGCACTAAGACTCGAAGAGATTCATTGTTATCTGAAGTTGGCGGTGACGACCTTGTGATGGGCATTGAGTAATATTCCAAGCATTCTACGGAGTCGGTAATTCTCCTCCCTGAGTATCTCCACTTCTCTTCTTAGAGCCCGGTATTGTCCACAAAACTCATCGGTAGTCCGTAGAGCTTCTTCCAAAGACAGGAAAGAGTCGAGGCCAAGAGCAGGTGGTAAGGGTCCCCGCAAGTTATGAGAGAAAGAACGTCGAGTGTCAACAGATCCCACCAAGACTTGCTTACTCCCAACAGCTTGTTGCTCTTGTTTTGACGACACCCTTTTCACTTCTTCCTTCGAAGGCCCTTCGCCCTTGTTGTCGGAGGCCATGGTGCTCTAGATCAAAGACAGATCCTGGCAGAAACAGCTCAAAACAAAACACGTCGAGAAAACGATATACGGACCTCCAGGGGTCCGGGGGATTATATAGTAAAATTTTTCACAACAAACGGAAAGTACCAGGTCGAACCAGAGTCGGAAAGGGGCGACGAGGCGGTGCCACCATAGGGCGGCGCGGCCAGGCTGGGGCCCGCGCCGGCCTGTGGTGGCACGCCCTCGTGCGTCTTTTCCACTCCGTTTCGATCTCGTAATTTTTCATATTTTCCAAAAACAGCAAAAATATTGTTCGGAAAGTAAATTGCGAACTTTTCATTACCAAGCATCGTTACCTATTCAAAGTCGAGTTCGGCGGACTGTCAATTTGTCCTTTGATGAAAGCCTCCGGTGTTTCCACTTGAATAATATCAACATCAACATTATAGGAATCACCCGAGATATAATGCTTGAGTCTTTGTCCATTCACCACTTGCGTAGCATTGCCTTGGAGAGAGCTAATTTTAATTGCTCCCGAACGATACACCTCCTCAACAACATATGGTCCTTCCCATTTCGAGAGTAATTTCCCCGCAAAGAGTCTGAGACGAGACCGATACAATAGGACTTTATCCCCAATATTAAACTCTCTTTTGATGATCCTTCTATCATGCCATTTCTTAACTTTCTATTTAAAGAGTTTAGCATTTTCATAAGCTTCACTTCTCCATTCATCTAGAGAACTTAATTGTAGCAACCTCTTATTACCGGCAAGTTTAGGATCTTTATTTAATTCTCTAACAGCCCAATAAGCTTTGTGTTCTAGTTCTGAAGGTAAATGACAAGCTTTTCCGTAAACCATTTTATAAGGTGACATTCCCATGGGATTTTTATAAGCAGTTCTATAAGCCCATAGTGCTTCTTTCAATTTACTAGCCCAATTCTTTCTAGATTTATTAACGGTCTTTCCCAAAATAGATTTAATCTCTCTATTTGATAATTCTACTTGACCACTAGTTTGAGGGTGATAAGCTGAAGCAATTCTATGATTAATACCATACCTAGCAAGAGTTTTTCTAAAACCTCCATGAATAAAATGAGAACCTCCATCAATCATAATATATCTAGGTACTCCAAATCTAGGAAAAATAATATCTAAAAGCATTTTTAAAGAGGTCTCACCATCAAGCACTTTTTGTAGGTATGGCTTCCACCCATTTAGTAACATAATCAACAGCAACAAGTATATGAGTATTACCTTCCGAAGAGGGAAAAGGTCCCATGAAGTCAAATCCCCAACAATCAAACGGTTCAATAACAAGAGTATAATTCATAGGCATTTCATTGCGTCCGGAGATATTACCAACCCTTTGACATTCATCACAAGATAGAATAAACTTCCTTGCATCTTTGAAGAGAGTTGGCCAATAAAAACCTGATTGTAGAACCTTTTGCGCGGTTCTATCTCCGGCGTGATGTCCTCCATAAGCACTACCATGACATTTACTCATTATCTCTTGTTGTTCATATTCGGGAACACACCTTCGCAGAATACCATCCACTCCTTCTTTATATAAGTGTGGGTCATCCCGTAAATAATGCCTCAAGTCATAAAAGAATTTCCTCCTTCCGCTGAGCTGAAAAGGTTGGAGGCAAGTACTTGGAAACAATAAAGTTAGCATAATCAGCATACCGAGGACTCGTCTCGCGAGCTCACCTTTATTACAGCCAATTGTTCATTTGGAAAACTATCATTAACGAGAACAAGGATCATAAGCAATATTTTCCAATCTAGACAAATTATCAGCAACATGATTATCAGCACCTTTCCTATCTACAATATGTAAATCAAATTCTTGCAAAAGAAGTACCCATCTAATAAGCCTCGGCTTAGCATCTTTCTTTGTCATAAGGTATCTAATTGCAGCATGATCAGTAGAAATCATAACTTTTGAATCAACAATATAAGATCTAAATTTATCACAAGCAAAGACTACAACTAACAATTCTTTTTCAGTAGTAGCATAATTTCTTTGAGCAGCATCAAGAGTTTTACTAGCATAATGAATAACATTTAATTTTTTATCTACTCGCTGTCCAAGAACAACGCCTACAGCAAAATCACTAGCATCACACATAATTTCAAAAGGTAATCACTAGCAGCAGAACCAAGTACCAAAAAGTCAGCAGGATATTTAATCTTACCACATAGAACTTCCACATCTCGAACAATACCAATTGGAGAAATAGTTTCTCTATTAGCCAGCTGAATAACCACATCAATATCTTCAAGTTCACAAGAATCAATTTCGTGCATAATCTCCGTGTATAGCTCATAAGGTATATATAGCACTAACACTTGCACCAATATCACATAAACCATAATAGCAATGATCACCAATTCTAACAGATAGCATAGGAACACTAGCTTGTTTGGGTTTATCAGGATGCGAAACAATATTAGAAGCATCTTCACAGAAAATAATATGACCATCCTCCACATTTTCAGTCACAAGATCTTTAACTATTGCAACAGCAGGTTCAACTTTTATTTGTTATTCAGGTTCTATAGGTTTCTTTTCACTTTTATGAACCGCACTATTTATAACAGAGTACTCCTTCATTTTAGCAGGAAAAGGAGTTTTTTCAATATAAGCTTCGGGAATAACATGATCAGCAGTTTCAACTACAACACATTTATTAATAGATGAATCAATTTTATCTTTATACGGTTCATGATACTTATCAAAATTCTTCTTAGGCAATTCATAATGAGAGGCAAAAGCTTTATAAAGATTTGCAGCAACTTGAGAATCAAGACCATATATAGCACTCATATTACGAAATTTATCAGTATCCATAAAAGCTTCAATGCATTTATAATCATAAATTATACCTGATTCTCTATCCTTGTCGTTCTCCCAACCTTCAGTATTTTCTTGGATCCGATCAAGAAGGCCCCTTTTAAACTCTTCTTTGTTGCGTGTAAATGATCCAGAGCAAGAAGTATCCAGCAAGGTCTTGTATTGAAAAGAAAGTCTTGCATAGAAATTATCAATAATAACATTACAAGGAAGCTCATGAATGGGGCATTTGAGCATTAAAGACTTCAATCTCCCCCAAGCTTGGGCAATACTCTCTCCATCATGAGGCCAGAAATTATATATGCGGTTCCGATCTTTGTGAATTTCACTTGGAGGATAAAATTTGGAATAAAATAAAGGCACAATGTCCTCCCAATCAAGAGAATCACCATTTTTCAGCAATTTATACCAATGCGCCGCTTTACCAGACAGCGATATAGAGAATAGTTTCTTTCTAACTTCATTCATAGCAATACCTGCACATTTGAATAACCCGCATAATTCATGCAAAAACAGTAAATGATCACCAGGATGGACAGTTCCATCCCCTTCATAGCGGTTATCCATAGCATGTTCAATAATTTTCATAGGTATTTTATATGGTATTACTTCCTCACCTGGCGCCTCATCCACTACCGTTGCAGTAGTAGTAGATTTCCCAAATAGAAATTGAAGAGAAGATCTCTCCATAATGACTTATAGCAGCGAGCAGAAATAAAATCAGCACAAACAGTAAAGGTTTTCCTTACCAATTCCACTTACCAATAGCGCTTCACTCCCCGGCAACAGCGCCAGAAAATAGTCTTGATGACCCACAAGTATAGGGGGTGTATCGTAGTACTTTCGATAAATAAGAGTGTCGAACCCAACGAGGAGCAGAAGGTGTTGACAAGCAGTTTCGATGAAGGATTCACCGTAAATGCTCACGGACAAGTATTCGGGGGTTTTGATGTAACAGATGAATAAAGTACAAGTAAGTAAAATGCGAGAGAAATAATTGCAGCGAGTGGCCCAATCCTTTTTAGCACAAAGGACAAGCCGGTCTGTTTACTTATAATGACCAAACATTCTTGAGGACACACGGGATTTTAGTCTAGTGCTTTCGCTACATACAGCTGATTAATCTTCATTGTTTTGATAAGTGTTGTGTGGGTGAACCTATGCTAATGTACCGCCCTTCCTAGGACTAATACATACTTGTGATTATACCCCTTGCAAGCATCCGCAACTACAAGAAAGTAATTAAGATAAATCTGACCACAGCCTTAAACTCTGAGATCCTGCGATCCCTCCTACATCGATATACCAACGGGGGTTCAGGTTTCTGTCACTCCGGCAACCCCGCAATTGGCAAACGAGTACAAGATGCATTCCCCTAGGCCCATAAATGGTGAAGTGTCGTGTAGTCAACGTTCACACGACACCACTAGAAGAATAACACCACAACTTAAATATCATAACATTGAATATTACTCAACCATAATTCAATACTAACATTTAGACTTCACCCATGTCCTCAAGAACTAAACGAACTACTCATGAGACATCATATGGAACATGATCAGAGGTGATATGATGATGAATAACAATCTGAACATAAACCTTGGTTCAATGGTTTCACTCAATAGCATCAATAACAAGTAGAAATCAGTACCGGGAGAGTTTCCCCTATCAAACAATCAAGATCAAACCCAAATTGCTACAGCGGTGACGATGTCCAGCGGTGGAGATGGCGGCGATGATGGTGGAGATGATGATGATGGTGATGGAGATGATGTCCAGCTCGATGGCGGTGACGATGGCGTCGATTTCCCCCTCCGGGAGGGAATTTCCCCGGCGGATTCCTGCCCGTCGGAGAGCTCTTTTCTCTCTGGTGTTCTCCGCCCCGCAGAGGCGGCTGTAACCCTTCGTGAGGATTCCTCTGTGTCTTCCGTCTTCGGGACGAAGGGTTTCGCGAAGAAAAGGAGGCGAAAGGGGCTGTGGGTGTAGGATAACGTTGCATAGAAAACAAAAAATTTCCTACCGCGAACACGCAATCCAAGCCAAGATGCAATCTAGAAGATGGTAGCAACGAGGGGGTATCGAGTCTCACCCTTGAAGAGATTCCAAAGCCTACAAGATGAGGCTCTTGTTGCTGCGGTAGACGTTCACTTGCCGCTTGCAAAAGCGCGTAGAAGATCTTGATCACGATCGCTTCCGGCGCCACGAACGGGCAGCACCTCCGTACTCGGTCACACGTTCGGTTGTTGATGAAGACGAAGTCCACCTCCCCGTTCCAGCGGGCAGCGGAAGTAGTAGCTCCTCTTGAATTCGACAGCACGACGGCGTGGTGTCGGTGGTGGTGGAGAAATCCGGCGGAGCTTCGCTTAAGCGTGCGGGATGTGGTGGAGGAGAGAGACCGCTAGGGTTTGGGGAGAGAGGGGGTTGGGCGCCGGCCCTCTAAGGGGTGCGGCCAAGGCTGAGGCTTCAAGTGGTCAGCCCCCTCTCCTATGCCCCTCATTATATAGGTGGAAGCACCAAGAGTTCTAGTCCAAGTCTTCGAATAAGACCCCAACACTAAAACCTCCCATATGTGGGAAACCTACTCAAGGAGGGAGTCCTACCCAAGGTGGGACTCCCACCTTTCCTTGAGGTGGGTTGGCCGGCCACCCTAGGGGAGTCCACCTTGGACTCCTCCCCTTTAGGGTTGGCTGGTCATGCAAGGTGGAGTCCCTCCGGGACTCTACTTTCCATGGTGATTTCTTCCGGACTTTTCTAGAACCTTCTAGAACCTGCCATAAATGCACCGGATCATTTCCAAACTTGGAATATGACTTCCTATATATGAATCTTATTCTTCGGACCATTCCGGAACTCCTCGTGATGTCCGGGATCTCATCCGGGACTCCGAACAAATATTCGAACTCCATTCCATATTCAAGTTCTACCATTTCAACATCCAACTTTAAGTGTGTCACCCTACGGTTCGTGAACTATGCGGACATGGTTGAGTACTCACTCCGACCAATAACCAATAGCGGGATCCGGAGATCCATAATGGCTCCCACATATTCAACAATGACTTTAGTGATCGAATGAACCATTCACATACGATACCAATTCCCTTTGTCACGCGATATTTTACTTGTCCGAGGTTTGATCTTCGGTATCACTCTATACCTTGTTCAACCTCGTCTTCTGACAAGTACTCTTTACTCGTACCGTGGTATGTGGTCTCTTATGAACTTATTCATATGCTTGCAAGACATTAGACGACATTCCACCGAGAGGGCCCGGAGTATATCTATCCGTCATCGGGATGGACAAATCCCACTCGTTGATCCATATGCCTCAACTCATACTTTCCGGATACTTAATCCCACCTTTATAACCACCCATTTACGCAGTGGCGTTTGATGTAATCAAAGTACCTTTCCGGTATAAGTGATTTACATGATCTCATGGTCATAAGGACTAGGTAACTATGTATCGAAAGCTTATAGCAAATAACTTAATGACGAGATCTTATGCTACGCTTAATTGGGTGTGTCCATTACATCATTCATACAATGATATAACCTTGTTATTAATAACATCCAATGTTCATGATTATGAAACTAATCATCCATTAATCAACAAGCTAGTTAAAAGGCATACTAGGGACTCTTTGTTTGTCTACATATCACACATGTACTAATGTTTCGGTTAATACAATTATAGCATGATATATAAACATTTATCATAAACATAAAGATATAAATAATAACCACTTTATTATTGCCTCTAGGGCATATCTCCTTCAGTCTCCCACTTGCACTAGAGTCAATAATCTAGTTTACATTTGTAAAGATATAACACCTTGGTCTTATGGTGCTTTATCATGCATTGCTCACGGGAGAGGTTTTTAGTCAACGGATCTGACACGCTCAGAAACGTATGTATTTTGTAATTCATTTGCGTCTCAACACATCACTCATTTCCAAATGAGTCGGCATTAAATATGTTTGGTCTTTTGGTGGAACCTTAATTTCGCGGTCTGAAATATGTCACTAATATTGTCACACACAATATAGCTTCAAAGTTCTGACTCTGTCGGAAATACACCAAGTTCTCAAAGAACCTCTTGACTTAACATCCTTTGTCATTGTCAAAACAATGACATAATCTGCCTTCTTTTGTAGAATCCGTCACAATATTTAGAACTCTTCTAAATCTAGCATAGACAACTTCTAGCTCATTGTGCTACCTTTTAAACAACACTTAATATAATTTGAGATTGAAATTATATTTTATATGTGACAAAACCAATATCGGTGTAACACCTTACAGCGATTTGTTTGTCATTTCTTCATACAAATATATATATATATATCCTTAGTTCTTCTAAAGTACTCAAGGATATTCTCACTGTCGTCCAATGATCATCATATGAATCATTCTGGTATATGCTCATAACACTTTATAGCACATGATATCTGATTGTGTACATATTATTCGTGATCTATAATCACTCATGTGTTTGTACTCATTGAGTGTCAGATACACTCAAGTCTTGTTAAAACTTCACATGACAAGAATATTTTCTTAATATTTCTATATTGAACTATTTTCAATATCCATTCTATGTACTTTGACTTAAACTTATTTTGTGTTTCAATCTATCTTCATAGATCTTTACACTAGATATGTTTCAGTCCATATCCTTTCATTGAAATTAATTTCTCAATGAAACCTTTTAATCAAGTATATAATTACATCATTTATAACTAACTATATGTCACCTACATAAAGTATTATAAATGTGTCTTAGCGCTCCCACTTAATTTCTTGCAAATGCAAGCCTCTTCATCGTCTCTGATGAAATCAAAAACTCTTTGACTATTTCATCTGGTGAAGATTCCAACTCCGCAATACTTACTTCATCCAATTGAAGTTCGTATACTTATCTAGTATTCCACGGACCAGCAAAACTCTTGGTTGTATCTTGTATACACCTTTAATACATACTTCTGATAAATAATGTATTTTGCCATCCTACTAGCATATCTCATAAAAGAAATATGTAGCGATTACTAGAATAATCCACATAGACTATAAGCATTGCTACGGAAGATCTAATCTTATCGTAGTCAACTCTTTGAACTTTGTCGTAAACAACTTTTCGACAAGTCGTGCTTCTTCAAGGATATTTCATCCAAGTCCATCAATTTTATAGATCCTCTTACTTTCAAAAAGTATTCATCTATCTTGGATTTCATGGCGTATAGCCATTTTAACGGAGTCGTGGCCCATCATAACTTCTTTTGTTTGTAGTTGGTTTATCATTGTTCAAATCAATCCTTTGTCCACAAATCATTTATTTGATCACAAAGTAAACCATACCTACAAGGTTCAATATGTACTTCGATCTCCATGGCTATAACACTCTGTAGTCATGGGAGCCATGATCGTCGTGGCCGCTTCCGGAATCAATTTCCGATGCTGCGCTACTCTGATCATTATGCTCAGGTTCATAAACCTTATCAAGTTCTATTGTCCTCCCACTCAAATACTTCGCTAGAAAACAATTTCTTGGAAATAAGCAAGTAACATTAACAAACACTTTTGTCTTTTACTTCATAGTGGAAAGAATTCCCTATCAATTCTTTGGGATAACCAACAAAGACATTCATCCGATTTTGGTTGTAAACTTATTTACTTATGCTATGCATACCAAAATTTAAGAAAAGACTATTAGGGTTCATACCCATGTCATAACTCGTATGATGTCATTTCAACGGATCATGATGATGCTCTATTTAGTGTAAAAGCGGTAGTCTCTAAAGCATAATCCACAAAAATATAATGGCATCAATATTTTATCTCATCATTGATCCAACAAGGTTTGGATACATCTCTCGGATACTTCATCATCACTATGATACTCCAAGAAATATGAGTTGTAGAACAATTTCATAACTCTCTTAGATGTTCACTAAAACTCGTAATTCAAATATTTCCACCATGATCCAATCATAGATATTTGATTTACGATGATTTCCACTTCATGCTGAAATTTATTTGAATCTATTCATAAGTTTCAAACTTCTTCCTTATTGAATATATCCACACATATATACTCAATTCATCGTTGGAAGTTTTCATGAAGTAGAAGAATCTCCCGCACACATCTATGCCCAGTGAATCACATACATCATCATGTATTTTTTCACTAAGTTAGTTGCCCGTTCAACTCTTGGCCTATGAACGGTATTTTAGTCATTCTCTTTAGAAAAGATTTGCAAGCGTCAAACGATTCAAAAAATCAAATGACTCCAAAAATCCATTTGCATGGAGTTCCTTCATGCGTTCCTTTCTAACATGACCTAAATGGCGGTTCCACAAATAAGTGGAATTCAAATCAATTGCCTTATGGCATTTTAGCGTCAGTGTTATGTATGTGTGTTTCACTATTAAGATTTATAATAACTTATCCATCATACATGGAGTAATGTCATAATTTGAACAACTCACTGTTTTTCATTTGACCAGAGCAAAATAACAATTATTAAGTTCTTTATTATAAATTCTAAGGGCTAGATAGAATGCCAACGATGAACATAATAACACTTTATTTTTGTTCCAGACGTGCATTCCTATCATATTTCTTATCGATCACTTAGGCCATTGTATTCTTGTATTGCGTTGTTTTGTATGACACTTCATACCAACCAATATGGTACTAATACCCAAGAATTTCATTGTGTGACCAAACAAGGAATACATTCATAACATGTATATCATTTATATACACCCGAGCTAGACTTTCTAGTCTTTTCTTTCTTTCTCGCCAATAATCTTTTTGTAGTTTCTCTTTTAGCTTTCCTCATTATTCAGAAAAACACTTCAACATCAATAACTTCTAGGTTTGTTGGTCAAATACCAACAACCTCGAGGTTCTTACTTTGAAGTTGATCATCATATGACAAGTGTTCCGGATTTTACTATTAGTAACCTTTTAATATGATGAACAATTTCACTCATAATATTATCATATCATGAAGACTTTTCGAGACCATGTATGTACATGCTAGGCTCATAAAGTATAACCTCAGTATTCGTATGTGCAAATCTGGCTTGCACCCGTTGTATGCACACGTAGAATCTATAACACCCGATCATCACGTGATGCTTCGAAACGACGAGTCTTAGCAACGGTGCATACTAAGGACGATCACTTCATGGATATGCGAATATTGTTAGTGCCCCAATAGTTGGAGGATTGGGACGCCTTGTGTCTTCAACCTTCGTACATTCCCATAAAACTTATGAGTTTATGTAGTCTCACCAAATTATATTCTATCATCTTGCAATAAGGTCTTAGATATCATATATATCTCATACCTTGATTATTTCGAAAACTAAATTTTCAGCTCCTTACTTTTCAAACAGATTTGAACTTCAAGTTTCATGGAGACAAGATAACTTTAGGTACTAATTGAAACCATAGCTCTCTGAATCAACAATGTGAGGTTTACTAAAAGTTTGCAATAGGATTTAAACATTTCTTGATTCTTTAACAATACGGTACCAATCCGTAAAGTTTCTTGTCAGATTTTAACAGTATTTCTATCTCAATAACAAGACTAGCGCATGGTAGAAAACGGATGCCAATACTACAAAATTAATTCAAAATACTACTCAGACTATGTTTATGATAATTAGTTCATGTTTTAATCTAATTACTAATGAACTCCCACTTAACACAACATCCCTCATAGTTTTTAAGTGGTACACGATCCACATCCACTACACCAAAACCGATCATCATGTGAGATGATGTAGCTTCAATGGTGAACATCAACATGTTGATCATATCATCCATATGACTCGTGTTCAACCTTTCGGTTTCCGTTGTTCCGAGGCCATGTCTGTACATGCTAGGCTCGTCAAGCAAACCCAAGTATTCCGCGTGTGCAACATGGCTTACACTCGTTGTATGTGAACGTTGAGTCTATCACATCCGATCATCACGAGATGCTTCGAAACGACGAACTGTGCAACGGTGCATACGAGGGGAGAACACTTTATTATCTTGATATTAATGTGAGGGATGATCTTATAATGCTACCGTCGCGATCTAAGCAAAATAAGATGCATAAAGGATTAACATCACATGCAATTCATATGTGATATGATATGGCCCTTTAGTCTTTGCGCCTTCGATCTTCATCTCCAAAGCACGGACATGATATCCATCATCAATGGGCATGATCTCCATCATCGTCGGCGTAGCGTCAAGGTCCATGGCGCCATCCTCATGGTTGTTCACCTCATGTAGCAACTATTACAACTACTTTGAAATACTACTCAACATGAATTTTAAAGACAACCATAAGGCTCCTGCCGGTTGCCACAATACAATAATGATCATCTCATACATATTCATCATCACATTATGGCCATATCACATCACCAAACCCTGCAAAAACAAGTTAGACGTCTCTAATTTGGTTTGCATATTTTACGTGGTTTAGGGTTTTCGAGTGAGATCTAATCTACCTACGAACATGAACCACAACGGTGATACTAGTGTTGTCAATAGAAGAGTAAATTGAATCTTCACTATAGTAGGAGAGACAGACACCCGCAAAGCCTCTTATGCAATACAAGTTGCATGTCGAACGAGGAGCAAGTCTCATGAACGCGGTCATGTAAAGTTAGCCCGAGCCGCTTCATCCCACTATGCCACAAAGATGCAAAGTACTCAAACTAAAGACAACAAGAGCATCAACGCCCACAAAACCATTGTGTTCTACTCGTGCAACCATCTATGCATAGACACGGCTCCGATACCACTGTAGGATAACGTTGCATAGAAAACAAAAAATTTCCTACCGCGAACACGCAATCCAAGCCAAGATGCAATCTAGAAGATGGTAGCAACGAGGGGGTATCGAGTCTCACCCTTGAAGAGATTCCAAAGCCTACAAGATGAGGCTCTTGTTGCTGCGGTAGACGTTCACTTGCCGCTTGCAAAAGCGCGTAGAAGATCTTGATCACGATCGCTTCCGGCGCCACGAACGGGCAGCACCTCCGTACTCGGTCACACGTTCGGTTGTTGATGAAGACGAAGTCCACCTCCCCGTTCCAGCGGGCAGCGGAAGTAGTAGCTCCTCTTGAATTCGACGAGCACGACGGCGTGGTGTCGGTGGTGGTGGAGAAATCCGGCGGAGCTTCGCTTAAGCGTGCGGGATGTGGTGGAGGAGAGAGACCGCTAGGGTTTGGGGAGAGAGGGGGTTGGGCGCCGGCCCTCTAAGGGGTGCGGCCAAGGCTGAGGCTTCAAGTGGTCAGCCCCCTCTCCTATGCCCCTCATTATATAGGTGGAAGCACCAAGAGTTCTAGTCCAAGTCTTCGAATAAGACCCCAACACTAAAACCTCCCATATGTGGGAAACCTACTCAAGGAGGGAGTCCTACCCAAGGTGGGACTCCCACCTTTCCTTGAGGTGGGTTGGCCGGCCACCCTAGGGGAGTCCACCTTGGACTCCTCCCCTTTAGGGTTGGCTGGTCATGCAAGGTGGAGTCCCTCCGGGACTCTACTTTCCATGGTGATTTCTTCCGACTTTTCTAGAACCTTCTAGAACCTGCCATAAATGCACCGGATCATTTCCAAACTTGGAATATGACTTCCTATATATGAATCTTATTCTCCGGACCATTCCGGAACTCCTCGTGATGTCCGGGATCTCATCCGGGACTCCGAACAAATATTCGAACTCCATTCCATATTCAAGTTCTACCATTTCAACATCCAACTTTAAGTGTGTCACCCTACGGTTCGTGAACTATGCGGACATGGTTGAGTACTCACTCCGACCAATAACCAATAGCGGGATCCGGAGATCCATAATGGCTCCCACATATTCAACAATGACTTTAGTGATCGAATGAACCATTCACATACGATACCAATTCCCTTTGTCACGCGATATTTTACTTGTCCGAGGTTTGATCTTCGGTATCACTCTATACCTTGTTCAACCTCGTCTTCTGACAAGTACTCTTTACTCGTACCGTGGTATGTGGTCTCTTATGAACTTATTCATATGCTTGCAAGACATTAGACGACATTCCACCGAGAGGGCCCGGAGTATATCTATCCGTCATCGGGATGGACAAATCCCACTCGTTGATCCATATGCCTCAACTCATACTTTCCGGATACTTAATCCCACCTTTATAACCACCCATTTACGCGAGTGGCGTTTGATGTAATCAAAGTACCTTTCCGGTATAAGTGATTTACATGATCTCATGGTCATAAGGACTAGGTAACTATGTATCGAAAGCTTATAGCAAATAACTTAATGACGAGATCTTATGCTACGCTTAATTGGGTGTGTCCATTACATCATTCATACAATGATATAACCTTGTTATTAATAACATCCAATGTTCATGATTATGAAACTAATCATCCATTAATCAACAAGCTAGTTAATAGGCATACTAGGGACTCTTTGTTTGTCTACATATCACACATGTACTAATGTTTCGGTTAATACAATTATAGCATGATATATAAACATTTATCATAAACATAAAGATATAAATAATAACCACTTTATTATTGCCTCTAGGGCATATCTCCTTCGGTGGGGGCCCCACACCACATGGTGGCGCGGCCGAGCCATGGGCCGCGCCGCCTATGGTGTGGGCCCACCTTGGGTCCAGCTGGCTCCCCTTCCGGCTTCCTTCGTCATATGGAAAAATAGGATTTTTGGTAAAATTTCCTTCCACAGTTGATCTTCCGAAATATTGCATCCTGACGGTGCTTTTTCCAGCAGAATCCTGACTCCGGTGTGCGATCTCCAAATAATCATGAAACATGCAAAATAGATGAAATAACATAAGTATTGTGTCCCAATATGAAATATATCAATGAATAACAACAAATTATGATATAAAATAGTGATGCAAATTGGACGTATCACATGCTCACAACGTATTAAAGCATGGTACAAATCTTCTTAATGAACACACAAAGGAAAAAAAACTAAAAGGTCCTGTGAGTGTCTCCTTTTCAATTCACCAAAGCAAGGCAATATATTGTTCACTACTCAGCCACCAAAATTTGAGAATTTTGGGCATCACTTGAAGCTTCCATAGAGCTTTCCAAATATCTGTCAAGCCCTCCAAGGATCCAACTGAACCAGCATGCAAAACAATGTCTCCTTGCTAGTTCTCGTTAAGTTGAACACTGAAAACACTCCAGATTTCTCCCCCGGCCACGCTGTACCAACTCCCTCTTCCACTGATTGTCTACAGGATTGATCAAATCATCCACCAACACTGAACCGGAGCATCACCTATTCTTCCTAGAGGTCTACTAAGAACCGCTCCATCAATCCATTTGCCATGCCAATTATTTTTCATCCTTTCATCACCCATGCTTACAGTTACCACATAAAGTGTTCCATGCAGTGTGCTTACTGCTTGCTAAAATATCATGTTGCAGATAACATCATGTACAGAAGAAAACTCAAGTATTGTCAAGTTTAAGATCTTACTAAACAAACATTATTTCTCTTTAAAATCATCATGGGGTAGAGGGAGAACACAAGGAATCATCAATGCCCAAAACTGAATCTCCAGAACTTTCACAAAGAACCTTATCTCCTGCATGTAAAGATTCAAGGTTTCTCAAGTATAAGATCTGTAGAAAATATTGGTAAAGACAGTTAACACATAGACTAATCAAACAACATGGGTACATTCTAACTACGGAGTATATCCTTAGGAAAAGGAAAAATTGAATAAACCAAACTATACCTATTTCAAAGAGCTCCTAACAATATACAGCATGTAAGCAATACCGCCATGTTTCAGAAAGAAAAGTTCCCAAAATTTTGCTATGTACTTCCCCTATATGTTAGTGTTTGAAATAGAATTAAGCTTCCAGTAGCAAAGAATGGTTTCCGCATCACTAAAAAACATGATAGTGAAGCCCATTTGTGAGGCAATTTAAGTAATGAAGATATAGATATCAAAAAGTCAATATGTGGCAAAAACTTTGTATGACTAAAATGACGGAACAAGTTGTAATAAAGCTAACCAATTGGCAACTTCACAACATCAGTTAACTTGAATAGCAAGATATTGGCAACGTCAACATCATCGGCTAACTTGAGATGGAAAGAAATGTGAAACTACTGACTACACATAATTTAAATGACAGACCAAATTAGGGGAAAGTAAATTATTTCCATGGTAACGCATGTCTTTAGCAATAGAAAATGCAATCATGATGAGATAAAAACCTATGTAGCACATGCACAGAGAATAACATTGGCTAAATCATAATCATAGACTGACTTTGGTATGCAGCAATCACCCTTATTGCAGTTGTAATGGCTGGTTTGACGCTACACAATCACAAACTTTGTGTTTTGGGACAAATACATCTAAGGCTCTTCACAATAAATTGTCGTATTAGGTATAAATATCACCGGTTTTCTAGTGGCAAATACATCAGCAGAATAGTATTTCCTTTGCAAAAAATAGCCCAGTTCACAGTAGTAATTGATTGGGTTGTTTTCAAAAGTGGTGTCTGGGGTATCTCAGATGCAATTCAGGGTCACTTGGTGAAGTGTTCTAACTAAAGTATTATGACTGTGCATGCTCATACAAGCATATATTTCGGCAAGCAGTAACACTACCTTACATATTATCTTGGAAAGCAGTAACACTACCTTACATATTAACTTGGAAAGGAAATAACTAAGCAGTGGCCAGCAATCTTAAGATATATCTGAAAAGAAACTGCTATCATACTGAAGTGGGCGAGAAGTATCTATAAATATTCGAATACTTAAAATAAAACACTTACATACACATACTACAGGAAATGTGAGGTCTCTTGAAGCAAGATAAAAATATGACAAATGATGTCAATTGACCAAGACAAAAGTCCAATGGCAATGCATGTTTTAGCATGTCAAGTAGTGCAATCGTTGGTAAAAATAACAGAGTATCATTAGAGATAGCGGACCGAAGAAATGGACATGTAGATCTACCATATTTTGTAGATCTAAAGAAATGGACATGTAACTTGATGCTTTCATTAGAGAGCGAACCCTAGAAAAAAAGAACAATGAGAGGGAACATTAAATAATATAACAACATAATCAAATAAACATCTATGAAAGTCTGGTACATATAGGCTGCCATCTAATAGTGTCTTAAGAGCATAATCAAATAAATATCAAGTAAAACAATTGAGGAGGTTGTAAGTGAAATATGAGAAAACAATTCCAAATATCATCTAATAGTTTCTTAATAGCAACTCAAAGTGGCACCAAAATAGTATAATTTTGTATTCACAATGAATTTAGACAATTATTTAGTGTGTAAATACATCCGAATTTAGAAAAATCTATGACATCCTTTTCGAGACAAAGGGAGTAGTACAATGATTTTATATACAGCCATGATCTTCCCCTAAAATTTGAGAATTACTTACCAACCCTTGCTTTCATGTTTCCACCAAACCAGTAGATGAAGATACAATTGAACTGCATGGTAGTAGTGAGGACCTTTGCTACTTTGTTCTGCTAGATAAGTGGGCGAAGAAACGCATCAAGTATTCAGGAATCAAAATCATAGGTGCATGTTAGAGCCATCACGACCGAACAAAGGAACCAGAAGTTTGTCTAAATGAGTGGTCTCATCAGGAAATGCACCGACTAAAACAGGAGGAAAATGTAGCAGTATCTACAAATACAGAAATAAAACCAAATCAAATGCCATGTTCTATTACCTAAAAGGAGGGTAGAAATTCATATTATCCCCAAGTTGTTCTAATTTATTATTGGCTCCATGCATGCTCCATGAAATTTTCACAGCTGTTTGAGAATCCCTTGTCAATTTGTAAACTTGGCCTGCATCATGATGCCTTTTAAAAGGTAAGCTACTTCTGGTAATCAAGAGATATGTAAAATGCATGTACTTGCTTGCCTATGACATAGGAGCATCTAGTTATAAACTTGATCCGCATGTGACTTTATCTGGGCATTCTAATTTCAATATTTCTCCCATTATAATTTCATTAATTATCCATTACCAATCATAGAAAACATAAAGGTCTATAAAAATAACCATACCTGCATAGAAAGTGCTATTTAGTTAAAGAGTATTTATGTACCATTTACAAGGAGGTGTGATAGGAAGTATAAAGCCAAATTTGGAAGCATAGTTGTATTTCCGGGTTTTACATTTTTCTACCAACAATTCATCAAAAACAAAAGGGGCAAAAAATAGTGCATGATCCGAAACATTTGGCAAAAGAAAAGGGGCAAATATAACAAGGATTTCCAGGAGCATCCGATTAGCCCCATGCTTAGATAGCAAAAAAATTACAGAGGCTTTTTACGAAATTCCGTTTATAGTCTCTTAGTTACGTGTTTTACCGGTTTTGAACATGCCAAAGCCCATCACTAATTTAGCGACAATTGTTGCTACACCTACAAGATCGAGGAGGAGGTGTCTATATCGGGGTCATGTGCCTGACCTCACACATCTAAAGTTGGGGCTGTCACCAAGCCGCCCAACGACGAGCCGGAGCACAACCAGCACAATTGTTTACTTGTTTTTGTTCTAAAACTGGTCATACAGTACTATATACTTCGACATGATCCATCACTGAGCATGCTCCTAATTTCAGAAATGAGGAAGTGGCACCCCTGCATGGTTGATAGCATGCAACCATTGGTAGTAAGACGCCAGCCTTGTTTCAAATTCAGAATCCGCCAACATGTGCAGACGCAACCACTGGTATTAATGAACGTGCTTGCTTCAGATGAATATATGCACTACGTACTCTTCGGAATTTATAAAACGAAGTTGGAACTTAAAAGATCAGTATGATTGTACAAACTACGAAGCTTGTCAGAGACCTTGCGCATCTCGCCGAATTACAGTAATTGTGGTTAGTAAGACATATGGATTAAAATTCCTCACTGAATATTTACAAAGTCAAAGCTATTATCATGTTAGTCTCGTGTCCAATACTGAAATCGTGAGGGATAATTTGTACACATGGACCAGTACTGCCATGGGATTAATACGACAAAGTTAAATGAGCCCTTTGACTTGCACGATACACAATTAAATATAGGTGAAAGAAAAACAAGGTAAGGTGCTTACGGTAAGATGTAGCTCATGGCGAGCAGGAAGCACACTGCGGAGAACTGCTTGTCCTTTATATCGCGTAGGCTTAGATCGTTCCGGATCTTAGCGAGATCCTCGCAGATTACACTTCCGCTCTGTTTTATATCAGCATATGCATCAAAACGAAGAGAAGTGTCAGATCACGTGTGTGCATTTCTGGTAATGATCTTAGCGGCAGGGGCAAAGAAAATAAAAGGTACAACCTATGGGGAGCAGCTGGAGACTAAGATCATCTCATGAAAGCATGCCTTCTCGTCCTTCAGTCAATAACCTCAAGCTGTAGCAACTTGCTCCTGATCACCTGATTCATTGACCTCCCAGGAAACATCGGTTATAGGACTGTAGGAAGCTAACCAATGGAAACTGCCAGCCATACTCCATGTAAGTCTTTGTCTGGAAATGAACCAATAGTTCGATGACATCTTGGACAGCATTCAGGGAACACTCTCCCGACTCTGGCTATAGTTTGACGACATCCCGAACAAGATTATTTCAATCTAAACCCTACCCAATGATGGGAGATGTGCTGCCGGTATCGACCAAATTAAGCACGGCGTAACAGTGATCCCCGCAAATGCGCAGTTCGAGGACACCGACAAAGAATCTACTTGCATAAGTAAATCGAGTGAGGGGTAGTAGGCGTGGGGAGGGGGCAGACCTCGCGGCGTTGAACGGTGCCGCCGTATACCATAGCCTGGCAGAACCGGCGGTACAGCGGGACGGCGGCGTAGGAGGCGCCGACCATAGCGGCCGCCACGCCGAGAAGGTACCCCATAGTCCTCCTAGAGCTCTTCTAACGGCCGGCGGCGGCAGCGGTGGCGGCGGAGGAGGAAGAGGCGAGCCTGCGAGAGAGGAAGGCGTCATCCGCGGGCGGCCACGGATGGAAAGGGGAGTGGCGGCGGGGCAGCGGGAGGGCGAGGTGGCGGTGGAGGAGCCTGGGGAGCGAAGGAATCGCGTCGGCGACGCCCTTCCCTTTCCTCATCGGAGGAGGCGGGCGGCGTGCAGATGGGAGCGGACGGTGTCCATGTTCTCGTGGGGGGCGACGTCCAGATGGAAGGGGAAGGCGAGCGACATAGGACGGCCCATGTTGATGCGGCCCAGCTAGGCGGGGCGGAACATAGTGCGACGAGAACGACCAAAGGGTTAGTCGTAGTGGGAGGTGGCAGAATAGGGAACACATTCGTGCTTTTTAAGTAGTGTAGATATTGGCTCCATGCATGCTCCATGAAATTTTCACGGCTGTTTGAGAATCCCTTGTGAATTTGTAAACTTGGCCTGCATCATGATGCCTTTTAAAAGGTAAGCTACTTCTGGTAATCAAGAGATATGTAAAATGCATGTACTTGCTTGCCTATGACATAGGAGCATCTAGTTATAAACTTGATCTGCATGTGACTTTATCTGGGCATTCTAATTTCAATATTTCTCCCATTATAATTTCATTAATTATCCATTACCAATCATAGAAAACATAAAGGTCTATAAAAATAACCATACCTGCATAGAAAGTGCTATTTAGTTCAAGAGTATTTATGTACCATTTACAAGGAGGTGTGATAGGAAGTATAAAGCCAAATTTGGAAGCATAGTTGTATTTCCGGGTTTTACATTTTTCTACCAACAATTCATCAAAAACAAAAGGGGCAAAAAATAGTGCATGATCTGTAACATTTGGCAAAAGAAAAGGGGCAAATATAACAAGGATTTCCAGGAGCATCCGATTAGCCCCATGCTTAGATAGCAAAAAAGTTACAGAGGCTTTTTATGAAATTCCGTTTATAGTCTCTTAGTTACGTGTTTTACCGGTTTTGAACATGCCAAAGCCCATCACTAATTTAGCGACAATTGTTGCTACACCTACAAGATCGAGGAGGAGGTGTCTATATCGGGGTCATGTGCCTGACCTCACACATCTAAAGTTGGGGCTGTCACCAAGCTGCCCAACGACGAGCCGGAGCACAACCAGCACAATTGTTTACTTGTTTTTGTTCTAAAACTGGTCATACAGTACTATATACTTCGACATGATCCATCACTGAGAATGCTCCTAATTTCAGAAATGAGGAAGTGGCACCCCTGCATGGTTGATAGCATGCAACCATTGGTAGTAAGACGCCAGCCTTGTTTCAAATTTAGAATCCGCCAACATGTGCAGACGCAACCACTGGTATTAATGAACGTGCTTGCTTCAGATGAATATATGCACTACGTACTCTTCGGAATTTATAAAACGAAGTTGGAACTTAAAAGATCAGTATGATTGTACAAACTACGAAGCTTGTCAGAGACCTTGCGCATCTCGCCGAATTACAGTAATTGTGGTTAGTAAGACATATGGATTATAATTCCTCACTGAATATTTACAAAGTCAAAGCTATTATCATGTTAGTCTGTGTCCAATACTGAAATCGTGAGGGATAATTTGTACACATGGACCAGTACTGCCATGGGATTAATACGACAAAGTTAAATGAGCCCTTTGACTTGCACGATACACAATTAAATATAGGTGAAAGCAAAACAAGGTAAGGTGCTTACGGTAAGATGTAGCTCATGGCGAGCAGGAAGCACACTGCGGAGAACTGCTTGTCCTTTATATCGCGTAGGCTTAGATCGTTCCGGATCTTAGCGAGATCCTCGCAGATTACACTTCCGCTCTGTTTTATATCAGCATATGCATCAAAACGAAGAGAAGTGTCAGATCACGTGTGTGCATTTCTGGTAATGATCTTAGCAGCAGGGGCAAAGAAAATAAAAGGTACAACATATGGGGAGCAGCTGGAGACTAAGATCATCTCATGAAAGCATGCCTTCTCGTCCTTCAGTCAATCACCTCAAGCTGTAGCAACTTGCTCCTGATCACCTGATTCATTGACCTCCCAGGAAACATCGGTTATAGAACTGTAGGAAGCTAACCAATGGAAACAGCCAGCCATACTCCATGTAAGTCTTTGTCTGGAAATGAACCAATAGTTCGATGACATCTTGGACAGCATTCAGGGAACACTCTCCCGACTCTGGCTATAGTTTGATGACATCCCGAACAAGATTATTTCAATCTAAACCCTACCCAATGATGGGAGATGTGCTGCCAGTATCGACCAAATTAAGCACAGCGTAACAGTGATCCCCGCAAATGCGCAGTTCGAGGACACCGACAAAGAATCTACTTGCATAAGTAAATCGAGTGAGGGGTAGTAGGCGTGGGGAGGGGGCAGACCTCGCGGCGTTGAACGGTGCCGCCGTATACCATAGCCTGGCTGAACCGGCGGTACAGCGGGACGGCGGCGTAGGAGGCGCCGACCATAGCGGCCGCCACGCCGAGAAGGTACCCCATAGTCCTCCTAGAGCTCTTCTAACGGCCGGCGGCGGCAGCGGTGGCGGCGGAGGAGGAAGAGGCGAGCCTGCGAGAGAGGAAGGCGTCATCCGCGGGCGGCCACGGATGGAAAGGGGAGTGGCGGCGGGGCAGCGGGAGGGCGAGGTGGCGGTGGAGGAGCCTGGGGAGCGAAGGAATCGCGTCGGCGACGCCCTTCCCTTTCCTCATCGGAGGAGGCGGGCGGCGTGCGGATGGGAGCGGACGGTGTCCATGTTCTCGTGGGGGGCGACGTCCAGATGGAAGGGGAAGGCGAGCGACATAGGACGGCCCATGTTGATGCGGCCCAGCTAGGCGGGGCGGAACATAGTGCGACGAGAACGACCAAAGGTTAGTCGTAGTGGGAGGTGGCAGAATATGGAACACATTCGTGCTTTTTAAGTAGTGTAGATTATTTTTATGCGATATGACTCTTGGAAGTAAGTATGTTCGGAAGAAAAATACAATAAATCCAATAAATCATTTTTTTGAAAGTCCAATAAGCCCTTATTCGAAAATATGAATGAGCTGGAAGATCAAAACAGAATAGGACTGACCTTGGTTAAATAATGTGATTTCTCTGTTTAGTACACAAGCAAAGTTTTGTTTCCGACACCTCCGTTGAATGTACAGAAACGTTGCGAGATGTCAATTTGCGTGTTTGTCATGGGATTGCATGGCCCTTGGTATGGGCCCTCCCAATTAATTTCCACTAGATTTAGATGTGCGCCTTGGCGCACGACCCCGTGAGACTCGTGTATAGATGGAAAAATGATTATAATCTGTTTAGGTTTTACAGAACGTGTAGTGAACCATAGTAAATTACAAAGGAAAAACATTTATATACAACAAAAAAAAATTATAGCAACTAACAATTGGTGATTCTGCCACACGTTCGAAACAAAACCACATATATTAAATATATACTATTAATCTAAGGGCAGACTTGTAGCTCTCTACCATACTCACAAGTACAGAAACAGATTGTCGGCTACGAAAAGAAGACCTTATTGGTTGTGTAAGCAGATCCCCTATATCACACGCCAAGAGATTGTACTCTAAAACAAATGAATAAATCAAATGATTGGATCTCCGAGAAAAATTCAAATCTAAGACCAAATGTAAAACCGGCACACTGCACGAATTACATTAGTATTTATACAAGTCGATAATATTTAGCAGTCCATATACATTTAAAAAGCATTTGGCATATGTATATCTCATACAATATGAATCCATTATCCAAAGATAAAAGAAATAAATTTCAAAGAATAATTTTGGTTGAGTTAAGTAATCAATTCTCTATGAATCAGTGCACAATTGTAATATGGATCTTGTTCGGAATATATACAGTAGAGCCCTATCCTAATTTGCATGCAAAAAAATCCTTGGGAATATATGCAGTTGCAATATGAAATCTTGGTGCACGACTTGGCACATGATCCCCTTCCTCTTGTCTTGCCACTCAGCAGGTGGACTCAACATCGAGCAATCCGCATCGCCGACCACTCATGATGAAAAAAAATGGTTGGCCATTTGATACTTAACATTAGGATTTTGAAGCACAAAAATATATCTAGTTAAATACTTAAAAGTAGGAACAATAGAAAGCATAAAACACCTAGCTATTTCTAACATTTTTAACTTTAGGCTGAAAATGGTACCTAATGAGCTTGTGAAAGATAAGATCGACTAATATTTTTTCAGGGTTGATCTTGTACATGGTATAAGAAATATCAGTGGAAGTCTACATAGAGAATACATCTGCCATACACTGCTATACTTTGCACAAATTTAAACATCGTCCATATTACTATCGATTAAATGTAAGGCCAGTTGACAAAAGCTGATAGTTTTGTAATTTAGTCATTTGCTAGGTAAATATAGAGAAAACAATGCTGTGCATGTTAAGCACTAACACAGCTAATCAAGTAAATAATAGAAGCAATCTTTGTTGCAAATTAAGTGATGCTCCGCCATTAGATGAAAGCTAACAGTTATTTACACTTCTATTTTGTGTATAGAAATTAAGGAGCAAACTTTTAGTGTATGCAATGCCACTAATCATACATGCATCTTACACACTGCCCAGCAGCACACGGACTCAGAAACCGACAACGTGCCTCCCAAGCTGGCCACTCACATGCAGCCATGCAGGTCTGGCTCTATCATCTCTTCCAAAAAAGGTTTGGGTTATCTCTTTCCAGATCGCATACTCACATGTACCTACCCAGAACTACAGATCCCATTTTCTCACTTTGGCCCGACGACCAGCTCGAACTCAAGCGCTGATCGACATGGGGTTGCTGACAATGTATCTTCATTTACTACACCCTAACGATTTTGGAGGAGCCTGAAGCGCCCGTGCAAGCACCAGCGTGGGGGCATGCCCAGGTTCCTCCAAATGGTGTGCGGTCGAAGGTAAAAAAAGGAGCAGGTTTCTCTCTAAATCCCAGCTTGACGGCTTGGATCATTATCAACAACAAGCCATTGGCGAGTGAGCGTTGCCATATGTCGTTGCCATGCTATTAGGTGTGCCCCGAGACGAATCGCCGAAGTTTTCAGCAGCAAAAAGGTAATTAAAGGTGACCTCTTCATTTTCCCGTTAATCCTTTTCTCCATTTGGCTAAGAAAAAAATTAGTGCCCATCTGTTACACATGCACCACACATGTGTCATTCCATGGACAAAAAAACAAGGTTGACCTTCCAAGCTTAATTTTCAGGATAGATGACTACTTATTTAAGCCATATTCAGAACAGTATATTTGCGGTGATCATACACATGAAAATTACACGTAAAGCAATAACTGAAAACAAAGTTCTGCATGTTTGGGTTACCAGTAAAACAAAGTGCTCTTGCTGCTTGTTTCTCTGTGCAGCTCCCAAAATCTGGAGTTCTTGATGCTTGTTTCTGTGTGAAGGTCCCAAAACTCTGCATAAAAATTAGACAAAAAACATGGGAGATCTCCGAAGCTTATATTTTGAGATGGAGAAGTAATTACTTATGCCATACTGAGAACAGTATATTTAGGATAGTCACACTAACCAAAACTATATGGTAAATTAAGAACTAAAATCATTGTTGTGCATGTTTGGATTATCAATAAAAATTGTTCTTGATGTTGTTAGCAAGTAGTGCAGACATGAGAGTCTAAACTCTAAATTAGTGGCCATCCTATTGGTGACAGATCACTATCTTGCAAACCAATTTATACAATAAAAGAGCAAAACAGTTTTCTTCTTCATTGTTACTTGTAGGAGCCTACAAATAAAGTGCATTTTTCTGATGCATAAACTAAACAAATCAGAGACTTTAAACACATGAAAAATAGAACTGATATAATTTACTCTCTCCTGCTCCTGGATTTTCTTCATCCTCACTAATACGAATCTTGAATAGATACCTAACATCACAGTGTGCAACAACTGTATGGTTGATAATTTTAAGTCATGATGACAAGATATCGTGGCTGTACTGGGTATACTAATTACGAATATTCTCTCTGCCTAGGTGTGTTGTACAATGACGGAGATATTGAACAGCTTACCATGGCTAAAGAAAAGTGGACAAGGATTGTAAGTAATAGTTCACCAATAAAGGTAGATTGTCGTTAATTCCATCCTTGAAATTTTATCTTTAACCTTAAACATCATGTTTAACTCACTATAGTTTAATTGCTCGTTTACAGCAGCAAGAGAAGGATCTTCTACTGTATAATAATACACTATTCAGAGCATCACTTGAAGTTAAGGGAGCATGAGGGTAAAATCAACAACCTAAGAACGAAGAGCTTGACAATTTCTGCCAATATATTGTAGTTAGCCCAGAAGTACAATACTATCGTGTGATTAAGATGGTGCCGAATAAAATACCACTTAACATTCTAAATCTGGATAATGTAATTTGCCAACATCTTTTGTAGTTGGGAACTCCCTACCAGGTAAAGCCATATTGAAATTACAAAATGGAACTTAACTACCTCCAGTAAAAACTTGTTTAGGAATAGCATTTATCATTTTATTTTGCAACTTTGCATTGGAGAAATATGTCAAACCTTTTCACTATCTCTGGTCCAGGAAAAGAACAAATAGAAGTGGCTTATGGTTATGGCACATGTGGCGCTGGCAAAGAACAAACAACTTGGGTGTCCTGGCACACATGCAACGCTTATCCGCAGGTAATTCACGGCATTATATAAGGAATGAGCATACAATACTATTATACATGAACGCAATAAAATAGGATTTGTGGTGACAATTGCAAGAATTATTTGAGGGTTCTGAAAAAAATGTCAACTTGGATAAGTTTTTTCTGTACAAGAAAGAAACCATATGCAAGTAAAACCCTGTGTCACTCAAGTACTCTGAAGCTAGATTAATTTGATTCCGTTCTTAACATGGAGTAACATAGAAAAAGGACATGTATAGCCTCCTCTAAAGATGGAAGTCAATTAGATTCAAAATTTCAACGCCCGCTCGCAGACTACTGCAGGGCTTTATTTGGTACCCCTGGACACCATGCAGACAATTCCTTTTATCTGTCCTCCGCTCCATATAATTAATGGACAATATTGTAAATAGAAATGTTGGCATCTACAATAGAAGTTTTGCTTGATGCTATTAAGCTTATTCTTTCTTATAATGGTGAAACAAACTAATGATTATTTCTGTTTGAACAATTTGCTATTATCAACCATATTTTTTTATAGAAAATATCAACCAGTACGACCAGTACTTTTTGAGACCTGAGATATATTAAAAAACTGCAATCTAAAAAGCCTAAAAAGAGAAGCCCAACTCTAAACCATAATGGCATCATAAACAATAAGCCAATAAGGCTTGGCCATTCATCGGCCATATGTACCTTTAGTCTACGGAAAGTGTCCTGGTAGCTTGTCCAAACTTTGCGATGATTCTTTTTAGAACGCACGGTGAGGTCAATCATGTCTTTTTTGCTCCTACCACAAAACCTGTAGAGTTAAGCACATTGCAATGGAATGTAAGATCTATAAGAGATCACAGGAATTCAGGAGGCAAATAATATTGAGAAGACCTGCCATGAGATGAAGTACCAATAAAAGAGTGTCATTAGTGAAAAGCCACCGGAGACAAATAACTGAATGTGTTAGTCTTAAGACTTTCCTGATTTAGATAAAAAGCAAGAGGTTCCAGCTAAGATAATAGATAAATTAACAGTGACACTATGGAATCTACAAAAGGTGTCATAATATTCACAAAAAAACACTAAATCAGCAGCAACTGAATGTAAGAGAAAAGTGGCAGTACTGTGCAATTTACATAACAGTTGGTGTTTCCTCACATGCCAATGATGTTATCCAGCAATTAACGATTTTTTATCTTAATACATATGCTCTTTATATGGCCAAATATACAAACCCGAAAATAATTAAACAATGTCAAACAATGCCATAGGTGCAATATTCCCAAGTAGCACCAAGCATACAGCTCCTCCCAATGCCCATATTCTAGCAATTGATAAGCTTGTGAATTGTACCGTCTCTCAAACATGTACAATCCCAACTAATCATGGCATGGCCGGTAGCTAGCTCCAGGAACTTTCCAATTGTGTAAGTGTTGACCGTTGTAAGCTATCTAGGTCAGGCTGCAGAACCTCACCTTTCAAGTTCTCATCTGCCTCTTTGCAAAGCTACGACTGTGGGCACTCATGCTCCTAGGGTTTAGGATTTAGGGCATCTGACTTTCAGATAAGCAAAGCCCAACAAGGCATCGTTCCGCCTCAGAAGCTAGTGCGAGGATATCATACAACTACTCCGCCTTATACCACTTGGATGATACCTTCAATGCTAAAATTGTTTCTATTTCATCAAAATTCAAGGGTATAATTTTACTTTTCCACATGCTAGGAATAATACCATTAGACATCATCATGCATGTACACACACCTAATAAATTAATTATCTTCTACACACACCTAGAGTCAAACATACTGAAACTTTGATGCAAAATTCTGTAGTAAATAATCACGAAAACCAAATTCTGTAGTAAATAAAAGATTATTTGACAGAGAAAAAGAAACACAATACAACAGAATCGTGAAAATTTGAAACTCATGTAAACATGCAGACTGATTAGTTAGCTAGAAAATCTGTGCTTCCATTTAGGCAAAAATGGTCTAGTAGAACTGCCGACTAAGGTATGCATAGCTTTCATTTTGACTATATTTAACATATTCTCACGTCGAAGCATCAAAGTCAATCACCATTCAGAAATACACATGTACAATGGTACGGAGCATTAGCAACTCATTAATTAGAGGTACTTAGAATCTTCATTTTCAGTAAAATTTGAGTAGGATTGATGAACAAATAAGTACAAGGTATGCACTCAACTATCTGGAAATACAGTTCAGACCATCACCCTGAGCAGCATAGGACGAACCTACCTTAATAGCTGAACCACAGGCTCTTGATACTGAAAATGAGCAGAACAATTTTTTTGGCATGCACTGCAATAAAGACATAATGCACAGGTGGAGAAAACATTCATATATAAAATAGAGCCTCACATTTAATTAGTCGACTACTGCGGACATAAGTTTCCGCATGGTACATCCAATTGATTTAAGCAAAACACTCAACAAGCATGAGTTTCACATCTCTGTCAGCCTTCTTTATCCATCCATGCATTATGCTATGTCGTCCTTCTGGTGCCCACAGTCCCACAGTGAAACATAAGCAAATAAAATAAGAGTCTTAGACCAGCAGCCGATCACAAAGCCAAAACAAAATTGGAAGAAAGTGATCCTGATCACTGCAACCTTCACCTCTCACTTGGCCATGATACCTCGGGTCGACGCTTATAATTGTCCTCCAAGATCCCCAATCTTATCACATAAATGGATCTAGAAGAGAAATAAGCAACGATATGTATCAATTGAGCGCAATATAGCTGAACAATTAAATAAAATACAACTAAAATATTTGGGGTCAATCATATGTGTTAATTTAATGATCTTATTCTACGATAAATTGACGATCAAATTAATGTTAACAAACTTTTAAGATAAAAATGAAGTAGAGATAGAGAATGAAGGAACAACCTGGAACTAAGCAAGAAACAAAGCATGCCTATGAGGGAACGTTCCTAGTATGTGCTAGTGTCCTCCATCTCGATTCTTCCCTGCAAGAAATAGAGGGCATGTGAAGTGACCTGCATCGATTAAAGTAGACTAAAAATCACCCCGTAAGTGAATTGAGCAGTGTGAGATGGCTCTTTACCTACAGATGTAGGTGGGCTTGGGGCACAAATTCCTTGAGGGAGGGGCTCTAGGATGGTGTTACGAGGTCTTCCAGCACGTGCTTGATGGAGAGGAGCCATGGATGGAGAAGTTGAAGCTTCAGGACAACAATGACGTCAAGAACGGATCCCAGCGGTCCGGTCGATCGGGGACGAGTACGCAGGCCTCCTCCTCTGTCCCTGCGCCTCCTGCGTGCCGATGGACGCCCCGGTCGCCAGGGATCGACATCGATCTACCTAATATTCATGCAATCTCCTCCTTTTCCCCTTTCAATTTTCTACAAGGACAAGGATATCTTGTGAGAGAGGGATAGATGGAGGGAGAGGGAGAGGGAGAGGAAGAGAGAGACCTGTATGTCAAGCCCAACCCGGACGTCCTCCAGCGATGGCACAACACGCAGAGGAGGCTCCATCTCTCGCTCTCTCACTACCGACGACCCATGCTCCTCCCGTTGGCCACCATCCGCTCCTCTTCTGACAGTATGGCGCGAGGATGCTCATCCCAGCGACCTAGGCTGCTCCTGCCAGCCCCCAGACACCCCAAATCGGAGGTGGGCGCTCCTCCTCGCATAGATCCACTGTGGATGCCCTCCTGCTCAGCAAGCGCCACCGACAACGCCCCCTTCCCGCGGCTCCTCCATCCCTGTCCTCGGCATCATGAAGAGGCGGTGAATGGGGAGCAGAGATTGGGGAGAGGAGGAGATAGGCCGGACGGGATTTGAGAGAGAGAGAGAGAGGACGAACCTATCCCGCGCCGGAGCTGGCCCTGGCGGATTTCGACCACGCCGCCCAGGAGGAGCTCACCCGCGCCACCCCTGGCCGTCCTTCGACACTCCTCCGCGACCGCGCCGTCCTCGCCGGAGTAACCGAGGTCGCCCAAGCCGCCCCGCCATGCCGGCTCCTGCGGAGGTCGCCCGCGCTGCCCTCGTCGCTGGCGCCGATGTCGGCCGCGCCGCCCGTCGCCCGCGCAGGAGGTGATTGGGAGAGAGGCGCTGGAGGGGGAGGTGGCGGCGGGATGGGGGGCGCGAGGGGAGAGGAGGAAGACGAGAGAGACGCAGGTGCGAACGAATGGGTAGGGTTTGGTCGGTGGGCTGTCTGATTTTGTCTCACGCACAACCACCCATGTCCAATGACTAATGTACCCCTAGGAGTGGAGATCTCCCACGCGACGGTTGACCGAACCAAATCACACCCACAGTCACCGACGAGTGGACCCAGCAAAAGATGGGACCCACACGCAGCCTGAGGTGGGTAAAAAACGGCTGTTGCATGGGGTTAGCTAGTGGGAGGGCCAGTTGGAACTGCTCAGAATAAATGGATGAGATGCAAAGTGGGGCAAAGATGGGGTGATCCGACGGCCGAGAAGCTCAAAACGCTGTGAGAGCCCCATGGGGGTGCAACAATCATACCTTTAGATACCGCCATCATAGACCACATATTTTTTTCGTTGTCCCTTTCAGCTCTGGTCCGGCGGAAATATCTGGGGCGCATGCAATATGTACCACACAGGTGTCCAGTGGCCGCGGCACGTCGACACCCACCGTTTAAGCGATCGAGCGGCGGCCTGCCTATATATGAGGAGCAGGAGAATCAGAGCGCCGAGCAATGCTGAGCGGTTTGTGGTGTGTTCCTCCACGAGAGAGAGAGCGGAGAGGGGAACGCCGGCGAGCTGCACCCGCTGTGCATCAGGCAGTCAACACCGCGGCGCTGCTTCACGTCCCGGAGCGCGTGCGTGCGTGCCGGCCGGCAAGGCTACGGAGGAGATGGGAGCCGCGCGCGCAAGGCGTGATCACGACGAGATGGCCAGGACGCGTGCAGCGCCGTCGCCGGGGGGCTCAAGAGAAACCCGTGATGCCGCTCTCATATTATCCATGGTGATGCCGCTCACGTTCCAGGCCTCCGCTGGCGCGCCCTCGGGCTTTCGCAGGTAAACACAGTACACAGAGAAAGGCCGCACGGGCCAGATTTTGCTCCTTTCCTGTTCCGGGCGGACGGCCCAGACCTCCCCGCCGGCCGCGGCCGTACGTTCTTCTCCGTCGCCTCTCCAATCTCCATGCGTCCCGTCCCGTGCTGCAACAAACAGACAGCGCGACCCACGCCGTATAAACAAGTGCGCGCTCGCTCGCGCTGACGTGCCTACCTCGTCGCCGCGACAGCGAGACCGCCGACCTCCCCGAAAATATCTCACGGCCGCCGCCCGCGACGCCACGTCGTCCATGCCTCCGGCGCCGCAGCAACCAGCCAAGCGACACCGCACCACAGACCTTGCCCTGTAGCAGCAAAAGTACAGAAAAAGACAGCCGCGTCCTCCCTCCTCAGCTCCGGCGGCGCCACGCGGCCTCCACCAAAATATCCCGCGCCGGAGCGGCCACGCGCCCAGCCAACTTGGCGCGCTTTCCGCTCGTAGTCGGCGGTCAATGGTCGTGGAGCCTACCCCGTACCGCTCGCCCCGCCCACGGATTGGCGGAAAGCGACGGAGCAAGCGGGCAATAAGATAAGCGGCAACTTGTGCGACGCTTCCAGAACCCTCCTCCCCCTCCGGCCCTTCCAGAACTCTCCCCTGGCCACGTCACCGCACCGATAATAAGATAAACCATGGAGGCGAGGATATTTCCAATCCTTCCATCGCAGAAACGTCTGGAAACTTCGGAATTCGAAGCCCGGGTGCGTGGGGGCCGAGCTGTATAAATGGGCGGTGACCGCGTGCTCGCCCGCTCAAGCACCTCAAGTACGAGCGAAAAAGCTCTGTACTTTGCCGTCCTCCTTCTCCATCCATGGTCCGGTCTTGGAAGCACTGCGGTCTGCTCCCTCCTCCTTTCCTCTTCAATCAATCTCCGTACTACCTGTACTCCGCGATTTCCTGAATTCGTCCAGCAGCATTGCCAATTCGGCAGTTTTGGGGAAATTTACTTCACTGCAGCTCCATTTCTTCAGAAAATCGCATTTTCCCCTTCAATCTTCGTCGATCTCTGTTAGCCTCTGATTGTTGTTTGATTCAGAAAAAGATCATTTGCGGGGCTGATTATCTGGAGGGCGAGATTTTTTTAACTGAAGATCGCCCCAGTTAATTTGCCCGGTTCTTGATTTCTTCATTTTTCCTTGGTCCGATTAGCGGCGATGTGCAGGCCCTAATCCCCTTTCTCCCAAATACTCCATTGTCTTTGTCTTTGTCTTTCGTTTCATCATGGATCCGTTCAAGTTCAACGGCATTGTGAAAGAGGAGGAATTCGAGTACTTCGCCGGCGCCGCACCAGATGGCTATCCGCCATCCTCTTGGGCCGCTGCGGATGGCTATCCGCCGTCCTCTTGGGCTGCCGCCGGCGCCGCAGCGGATGGCTCCCTGTGCGACGGCGCTGGCGCCGCAGCGGAGCTGCCCCGGCCGATGGACGGCCTCGGCGAGGCCGGCCCGACGCCGTTCCTGAACAAGACGTACGAGGTGGTGGACGACCACAGCACGGACACCGTCGTCTCCTGGGGCATCGCCGGGAACAGCTTCGTGGTGTGGAACGCACACGCCTTCTCCACTGTGATCCTCCCGCGCTACTTTAAGCACAGCAACTTCTCCAGCTTCGTCCGCCAGCTCAACACCTATGTAAGCCTAACGACATCTGATTTGTAGCAGATGCGAATTGAGCCTGATATCCTTGCATCAATTGCAGGGGTTCAGGAAGGTTGATCCGGACAGGTGGGAGTTCGCGGCGGAGGGGTTCCTGCGGGGGCAGAAGGAGCTGCTGAAGACGATCAGGCGGCGGCGTCCGCAGTCGACCACGCCGCCCACGCAGCAGCAGCAAGAGGGGCAGCTCGGGCACGAGGGCGAGGTGCACCATCTGCAGCGCGACAAGGGCATCCTGATCGCGGAGGTTGCGAAGCTGCGGCAGGAGCAGGAGGCGACGCGGGAGCTGATGGGGGCCATGGAGGCGCACATCACCTCCACGGAGCAGAACCAACAGCAGATGACGGTGTTCCTGGTCCGTGCAATGAACAGCCAGAGCTTCCTGCAGCTGCTTGTGGACCGGCAGGCGCGGCGGAAGGAGCTCCAGGACGTGCTCTCCAAGAAGCGCCGCCGCCCGCAAATCGAATACCTCCTCCAATGCAACGGCGAGACCAACAGCAGCGCCAGCTACAGCCCGGCAGCGGTGCATGGCTGCAGCCCCGGGCTCGCGGACGGCGTCGTGAGAGCGGACGGAGGCGAGAGAGAGGGCACGGACGGCCGCGGCGGCGGCGAAGACACGGAGAGCTTCTGGATGGAGCTGCTCAGCATGGGCCTGGAGGAGAAGCATAGAGAAGCAGTGGGCGGAGGAGACGCCGAGGTGGACGACGACGTGGACGATGAGGTGGACGAGCTGCTGCGGAGCCTGTACCATCTCAACCAGAATCGGACCCATGAAATGCATCCAAGCACGGCAATTATATTTATTTAAGCACAAAGCAGTCATTGTGATTTCATCTTTTTAGTCAAGGACCTCAACAAATGAATGCTAATGTATCTTGTGCGATTTGTCAACAGATCATGCAAGATGTAGATTATACCGTCTCTGATCTTCTTCTTTGAGTAACTCGCATGAGGGGGCATTGTTTAAGTTGACCTAAAATCTAATTCCTGCCTAGGCTTCCGCGGTGCTCACTCCATTTGTTCGTACGATCCCGATCTAGCGGTCCAAAATAACGACGCGTCCTTTTTTCCGTTGGAATGTTCAAATTCCGTCCTATCAAGTCAACTTCACCCCCATTCCCTTCCTCTCTCTCACCCAGCATCGAGCTCCGCCTTCAAATCCACCTCCGATTCAGCCTTGTCGGTGGCTATTTGTTAGGCGGAAAGTCCTGGGGTATGTTCTCCTGGCTAGGAGAGTAGTGTCGTAGGAGGTTGGACGACACGGAGTAGCGGATTGAAGGTTCCAAGGTGGAGCAACAGTGGCCGTGGTTGAAGTGTATTTTCGATAGCGTTGGATGGCACGAAGTAGCAGATTGAAGGTTTCAAGGTGGAGCAACAATGCTCGTGGTTGGAGTGTATTTCGACAGCATGGACCAGTGATTCGGTTTGAGGGTACATTCGGTGGAGCGGGCTGCCATCGCTAGAGTACCTGATGAACAAGGATCTGCGACGCCACCTCGCTTATCTGCTCATCGAAGCTCGCCGCACTAGACAAGGGATATCAGCAATGACTTAGTGCTGGTGAATTTTGTCTACCTTTTGCGTTCCCTTTGTTTGTTGATTCGTGATTGTCGTTTTGCTCGACGCTCGCATGTTTAGCTGTATTTTCTGTTTGACTATGGTGCTTGCCATGATGGTGCTAACTTGAGTAGTTTTGTGCCAAAACCAAATCAGTAGTCATGGTGTTTCTGCTTTGTGTAGGGTTGTCTTGGTGTTTCCATTTTCATAATTAGATCGGTTTTTAGGAACAGAAAGCAGGTTTAGTATGAAGTGTTGAATGCCTACAATTGTTCATGGATGTAATACCAGTTGGAGATTATGTCTATGACATGTAGTTTATTCATCATAGGATGTATCTGTTTCAATATTTTTTGTGTTAATGTAATCTCATTTGGTTTTGATATTCTCGGTGTTATGTAATTTTTCAGTAGTAAATACACCCTTAGTGGGGAGGGGAGGTCATAGTATATGTTTTTAATCGTAGGATTTAGTTTTTTATTCACTTTTTGCAGTCTTAAAATGTAGCCATCACTATTAGGAAAATCCTTTTATTCACTTTTTGCAGTCTTAAAATGTAGCCATCACTATTAGGAACATCCTCATTTGTGATAGCATCTTTTTGGTTTCTGTGGCGCATACTCATGCGCCACAGAAGTTACGCTACCAAAAGAAATTATGTGGCACACATTGGTATGCGTCATAGAATTTTCAAACTTCTATGGTGCATATTGCCTTATGCGTCATAGAAAGGCACTAAATTTTGTGCCGCATATTGCAGTATGCACCACAGAATTATGCACCACATTTTGTGGCGCTTGCACCAGATTCTGTGCCGCATGCTGCAATATGCGCTACAGATTGATTTTTTATTTTCGAAATTTTTCTAGATCTATACAAATACAGGTATATATCAAGTTTTATACATAATATACATAAATACAAAGAGAATCTGCAAACAACAGTACAGATTATACAGTTCACATTATATGCAAAAAGACGGTCATAGAATCAAAAATGTCACCATCACATCACTTAGAGCATCTCCACTCGTGACCCGCATACGGCGTCTGGCGCCTGACCGCATAGGGGGGTGCCGGCTGGTAACCCTTAAATCGGGGGGCACCGGCGCCCAGCCGCATCCCCCAAACGCCCACCCCCAAATTTCAAACTTAAAAACAAAGGAATGAAACTCCGATCAAATAGATTTCGCGCCCATAAAAAGATCAATGTGTTGACGAACACATTCGTCGCAAATGGCAAGTCTCGACAACACATCGTCGCAAATTGCAGCATGGCAATATCTAGCGAACCAAAAGACTGAGGCGCGCCGGCTGGCCTGCATTACATAGCCGCGGGAATCAAGCGATTTCCTCCACCGGGCAATCGGGGACGATGGTCGGTGTCGATGTTGTAGCAGTCGGCGAGGACGGTGTGGCAATCGACGGGGAAGCGTCAGTGGCCAGTGGAATAGTAGTCGTCGCAGGAGTCACGGTGCTGGGCTAGGACGCAGGTGGAGCTCTACTCTCGGCTAGGATCGTGGCGCGTGATACGTCCCAAACGTATCTATAATTTATTATGTTCCATGCTACTTTTATGATGATACTCACATGTTTTATACACATTATATGCCATTATTATGCATTTTCCGGCACTAACCTATTGACGAGATGCCGAAGAGCCGACTTGTCGTTTTCGCTGTTTTTGGTTTCAGAAATCCTAGTAAGGAAATATTCTCGGAATTGGACGAAATCAACGCCCAGGGGCCTATTTTTCCACAAAGCTTCCAGAAGACCGGAGGGGAGACGAAGTGGGGCCACGGGACGCCGCCACACTAGGGCGGCGCGGCCTAAGGGGGGCCCGCGCGGCCCTAGCGTGTGGGGCCCGCGTGATTCTCCCGACTCCGCCCTTCCGCCTACTTAAAGCCTCCGTCGCGAAACCCCCAGTACCGAGAGCCACGATACGGAAAACCTTCCAGAGACGTCGCCGCCGCTAATCCCATCTCGGGGGATTAAGGAGATCGCCTCCGGCACCCTGCCGGAGAGGGGAATCATCTCCCGGAGGTCTCTTCATCGCCATGATCGCCTCCGGATCGATGTGTGAGTAGTTCACCCCTGGACCATGGGTCCATAGCAGTAGCTAGATGGTCGTCTTCTCCCCGTTGTGCTATCATGTTAGATCTTGTGAGCAACCTATCATGATCAAGATCATCTATTTGTAATCCTTCATGTTGTGTTTGTTGGGATCCGATGAATATTGAATACTATGTCAAGTTGATTATCAATCTATCATATATGTTATTTATGTTCTTGCATGCTCTCCGTTGCTAGTAGAGGCTCTGGCCAAGTTGATACTTGTGACTCCAAGAGGGAGTATTTATGCTCGATAGTGGGTTCATGCCTCTATTAAATTTGGGACGAATGATGTAAAGTTCTAAGGTTGTGGATGTGCTGTTGCCACTAGGGATAAAACATCGATGCTTTGTCTAAGGATATTTGTGTTGATTACATTACGCACCATACTTAATGCAATTGTCCGTTGTTTACAACTTAATACCGGAAGGGGTTCGGATGATAACTCCGAAGGTGGACTTTTAGGCATAGATGCATGCTCGGATAGCGGTCTATGTACTTTGTCATAATGCCCCGATTAAATCTCATAGTACTCATCATGATATATGTATGTGCATTGTTATGCCTTCTTTATTTGTCAATTGCCCAACCGTAATTTGTTCACCCAACATCTGCTATCTTATGGGACAGTACACCGCTAGTGAACTCGTGGACCCCGGTCCTATTCTTTACATCCGAAATACAAACCGCTGCAATTGTTCTTTACTCGTTCTTCGCAAACAACCATCATCATCCACACTATACATCTAATCCTTTGTTTACAAGCAAGCCGGTGAGATTGACAACCTCGCTGTTACGTTGGGGCAAAGTTCCGTGATTGTGTTGTGCAGGTTCCACGTTGGCGCCGGAATCCCTGGTGTTGCGCCGCACTACACTCCTCCGCCATCAACCTTCAACGTGCTTCTTGGCTCCTCCTGGTTCGATAAACCTTGGTTTCTTTCTGAGGGAAAACTTGTTGCTGTGCGCATCATACCTTCCTCTTGGGGTTCCCAACGGACGTGTTAATTACGCGCAATCAAGCTCTTTTTCTGGCGCCGTTGCCGGGGATCTGAAGAAAAGTTACTCCACAAAGATTTCTAACTCCCACGTCAACTGTACGCCATCAGCTCTTTTTCTGGCGCCGTTGCCGGGGAGCTCAAGACACGCTGCAAGGGGAGTCTCCACTTCCAATCTCTTTACTTTGTTTTTGTCTTGCTTTACTTTATTTACTACTTTGTTTGCTGCATTATATCAAAACTCAAAAAAATTAGTTGCTAGTTTTACTTTATTTACAGTCTTGTTCTCTATATCAAAAACACAAAAAAAATTAGTTACTCGCATTTACTTTATCTAGTTTGCTTTATTTACTACTGCTAAAATGGGTACTGTTGAAAATACTAAGTTGTGTGACTTCACTAGCACAAATAATAATGATTTCCTATGCACACCTATTGCTCCACCTGCTACTACAGCAGAATTCTTTGAAATTAAACCTGCTTTACTGAATCTTGTTATGAGAGAGCAATTTTCTCGGTGTTAGTTCCGATGATGTTGCTGCCCATCTTAATAATTTTGTTGAACTATGTGAAATGCAAAAGTATAAGGATGTAGATGGTGACATTATAAAATTAAAATTGTTTCCTTTCTCCTTAAGAGGAAGAGCTAAAGATTGGTTGCTATCTCCGCCTAGAAATAGTATTGATTCTTGGACTAAATGTAAGGATGCTTTTATTGGTAGATATTATCCTCCCGCTAAAATTATATCTTTGAGAAGTAGCATAATTAATTTCAAGCAATTAGATAATGAACATGTTGCTCAAGCATGGGAGAGAATGAAATCTTTGGTAAAGAATTGCCCAACCCATGGATCGACTAATTGGATGATCATCCAAACCTTTTATGCGAGGATTGAATTTTTCTTCGCGGAACCTATTGGATTCAGCTGCTGGAGGTACCTTTATGTCCATCACTTTGGGGGCGGCAACAAAGCTTCTTGATGATATGATGACAAATTATTCTGAATGGCACACGGAAAGAGCTCCACAAGGTAAGAAGGTAAATTCTGTTGAAGAAACCTCCTCCTTGAGTGATAAGATTGATGTTATTATGTCTATGCTTGTGAATGGTAGATCTAATGTTGATCCTAATAATGTTCCTTTAGATTCATTGGTTGCCCAAGAAGAACATGTTGATGTGAACTTCATTAAAAACAATAATTTCAACAACAATGCTTATAGGAACAACTCTGGTAACAACTATAGACCATACCCTGCTGCTAATGGTAATAGTTATGGTAATTCTTATGGGAATTCTTACAACAATAATAGGAGTGTACCCCCTGGTCTTGAAGCTATGCTTAAAGAATTTATTAGTACACAAACTGCTTTTAACAAATCTGTTGAGGAAAAGCTCGATAAAATTGATATTCTCGCTTCTAAGGTTGATAGTCTTGCCTCTGATGTTGATCTTTTAAAATTGAAAGTTATGCCTAATAGGGATATTGATAATAAGATTGTTACTACAGCAAATGCTATCCAAGTTCGAATTAATGAGAACATTAGATTGATGGCCGAATTGCATGCTAGGTGGGAAAGAGAAGAAAATGAAAAACTTGCTAAAGAGAATAATGTAGCTAAAGTTTGGACTATTACCACCACTAGTAATGTTAATGATTCACATGTTGCTACACCTCCTACTATCAATGGCAAAATAATTGGTGTTAGCAATGTTACTACTCCTAGTGCAAAGCGTGCAAAATTGCCTGGAACTGCTGAAATTGATAAAACTGCTGAAATTTTTCAAAATATTGGGGACAATGCTCCCATTGCTGTAGATCATAATGGTTTAGACTTTGATGATTGTCACATATCTGAAGTTATAAAGTTCTTACAAAAACTTCCTAAAAGTCCCAATGCTAGTGCTATAAATTTGGCCTTTACAAAACACATTACAAATGCTCTCATAAAAGCTAGAGAAGAGAAACTAAAACTTGAAACTTCTATTCCTAGAAAGTTAGAAGATGGTTGGGAGCCCATCATTAAGATGAGGGTCAATGATTTTGATTGTAATGCTTTATGTGATCTTGGTGCAAGTATTTCTGTTATGCCTAAGAAAATTTATGATATGCTTGACTTGCCACCATTGAAAAATTGTTATTTGGATGTTAATCTTGTTGATAATGGTATAAAGAAACCTTTGGGGAGGATTGATAATGTTCGTATTATGGTTAACAATAACCTTGTCCCCTTTGATTTTGTTGTCTTGGATATTGAATGCAATGCATCTTGTCCCATTATATTGGGAAGACCTTTTCTTCGAACTCGTTGGTGCCACCATTGATATGAAGGAAGGTAATATTAAATATCAATTTCCTCTCAAGAAAGGTATGGAACACTTCCCTAGAAAGAGAATGAAGTTACCTTATGATTCTATTATTAGAACAAATTATGATGTTGATGCTTCCTCTCTTGACAATACTTGATTCACACTTTTCGCGCCTAGCCGAAAGGCGTTAAAGAAAAGCGCTTATGGGAGACAACCCATTATTTTACTTCTGCACTTTATTTTATATTTGAGTCTTGGAAGTTGTTTACTACTGTAGCAACCTCTCCTTATCTTTATTTTATTGCATTGTTGTGCCAAGTAAAGTCTTTGATAGTAAAGCCAATACTAGATTTGGATTGCTGCGCAGAAACAGATTTCTTGCTGTCACGAATTTCGACCTGCCTCTCTGTAGGTAGCTCAGAAAAATCTTCCAATTTACGAGCGTGATCCTCAGATATGTACGCAACTTTCATTCAATTTGGGCATTTTCATCTGAGCAAGTCTGGTGCCACTTTAAAATTCGTCTTTACGAACTGTTCTGTTTTGACAGATTCTGCCTTTTATTTCGCATTGCCTCTTTTGCTATGTTAGATGGATTCCTTTGCTCCATTAACTTTTAGTAGCTTTATGCAATGTCCAGAAGTGTTAAGAATGATTATGTCACCACTGAATATATGAATTGTGCACTGACCCTCTAATGAGTTTGTTTCGAGTTTGGTGTGGAGGAAGTTTTCAAGGGTCAAGAGAGGAGGATGATACAATATGATCAAGAAGAGTGAAAAGGCAAAGCTTGGGGATGCCCCTGTGGTTCATCCCTGCATATTTTAAGAAGACTCAAGCGTCTAAGCTTGGGGATGCCCAAGGCATCCCTTCTTCATCGACAACTTATCAGGTTCCTCTAGTGAAACTATATTTTTATTCCGTCATATCTTATGTGCTTTACTTGGAGCGTCTGTTTGTTTTTATTTTTGTTTTTGTTTGAATAAATCGGATCCTAGCATTCTTTGTTTGGGAGAGAGACACGCTCCGCTGTTTCGTATGAACACATATGTTCTTAGCTTCAACTTTAATGTTCATTGCGAAATTTGAACTACTTCATTCATTGCTATATGGTTGGAAACGAAAAATGCCGCATGTGGTAAAATGGTCTAATGTCTTGAATAATGTAATACTTGGCAATTGTTGTGCTCATATAGATCTTGTTTAAGCTCTTGCATCATGTACCTTGTACTCATTAATGAATAACTACATAGAGCCCCAACCATCTCATCCATGAGCAGGCTCCGTAAGATCCATCCATCTCTTAGTTTTTTTTTGAATCATTGAATTCATCACTCGATAGCTTCGTCACAAAAGACAAAACGGTCTCTCCAGCGCATAAATGGTTGCTTGTTAAAATTTGGTTTGCATGATTGATCTCTAGAGTCTTGATATTTTCTGGTTGAGGTGTTTGAACAACAAGGAGACAATGTAAAGTCTTATAATAGTTACAATATGTTCATATGTGAGCTTTGCTGCACCTTTTATACTTGAGTTTGCTTCAAACAACTTTGCTAGCCTAGCCTTGTATTGAGAGGAATTCTTCTCGTGCATCCAAATCCTTGAGCCAATAACCATGCCATTTGTGTCCGCCATACCTACCCACCACATGGTATTTCTCCGCCATTCCAAAGTACATTACTTGAGTGCTACCTTTAAAATTTCTATTCTTTACCTTGCAATATATAGCTCATGGGATAAAATAGCTTAAAAACTATCGTGGTGAAGAATATGTACTTTTGTGTCTTATTTCTTAGTAAGTTGCTTGTTGAGCGGTAACCATGTTTCTGGGGACGCCATCAACTTTACCTTTGTTGAATATCATGTGAGTTGCTATGCATGTTCGTCTTGTCTGAAGTAAGGGCGGTTTTCACAATCAAATGGTTTGAGTATGCATACTGTTAGAGAAGAACATTGGGCCGCTAACTAAAGTCATGATTCATGGTGGAAGTTTCAGTGTGGACAGCTAATCCTCAATCTCTTATGAGAATATTAACTGTTGTTGAATGCTTATGCATTAAAGATGAGTCCATTATATGTTATCTATGTTGTCCCGGTACGGATGTCTAAGTTGAGAATAATCAAAAGTGAGAAATCCAATACGAGCTTTCTCCTTAGACCTTTGTACATGCGGCATAGAGGTACCCCTTTGTGACACTTGGTTGAATCATATGCTATGCAATGATAATCCGTGTTAACCCAAGCTAATTAGGACAAGGTGCGAGCACTATTAGTATACTATGCATGAGGCTTGCAACTTATAAGATGTCTTATACATAACTCATATGCTTTATTACTACCGTTGACAAAATTGTTTCTTATTTTCAAAATGAAAAGCTCTAGCACAAATATAGTAATCAATGCTTCCTCTCACGAAGGGCCTATCTTTTATTTTATTGTTGAGTCAGCTTTGCCTATTCTTTCTATCTTAGAAGCAAACACTTGTATCAATCGTGTGCATTGATTCTTACATGTTTACCTATTGCATTTGTTATATTGCTTTGTGTTGACAATTATCCATGAGATATACATGTTGAAGTTGAAAGCAACCGCTGAAACTTATATCTTCCTTTGTGTTGCTTCAATGTCTTTACTTCGAATTTATTGCTTTATGAGTAACTCTTATGCAAGTCTTATTGATGCTTGTCTTGAAAGTATTATTCATGAAAAGTCTTTGTTATATGATTCATTAGTTTACTCATTATCTTCATCATTGCTTCGAATCGCTGCATTCATCTCATATGCTTTACAATAGTATGATCAAGATTATGATAGCATGTCACTTCGAAATTATCTTTGTTATCATTTACCTACTCGAGGGCGAGTAGGAACTAAGCTTGGGGATGCTTGATACGTCCCAAACGTATCTATAATTTCTTATGTTCCATGCTACTTTTATGATGATACTCACATGTTTTGTACACATTATATGTCATTATTATGCATTTTCCGGCACTAACCTATTGACGAGATGCCGAAGAGCCGATTGTTGTTTTCTGCTGTTTTTGGTTTCGTAAATCCTAGTAAGGAAATATTCTCGGAATTGGACGAAATCAACGCCCGGGGCCTATTTTTCCACGAAGCTTCCGAAGACCGAGGGGAGACGAAGTGGGGCCACGGGGCGCCGCCACACTAGGGCGGCGCGGCCTAAGGGGGCCCGCGCGGCCCTAGCGTGTGGGGCCCCCGTGACTCTCCCGACTCCGCCCTTCCGCCTACTTAAAGCCTCCGTCGCGAAACCCCCGATACCGAGAGCCACGATACGAAAAAACCTTCCGCAGACGCCGCCGCCGCCAATCCCATCTCGGGGGATTCAGGAGATCGCCCCCGGCACCCCGCCGGAGAGCGGAATCATCTCCCGGAGGTCTCTTCATCGCCATGATCGCCTCCGAATCGATGTGTGAGTAGTTCACCCCTGGACCATGGGTCCATAGCAGTAGCTAGATGGTCGTCTTCTCCCCGTTGTGCTATCATGTTAGATCTTGTGAGCTGCCTATCATGATCAAGATCATCTATTTGTAATCCTTCATGTTGTGTTTGTTGGGATCCGATGAATATTGAATACTATGTCAAGTTGATTATCAATCTATCATATATGTTATTTATGTTCTTGCATGCTGATGGCGTGTATTTCACACGTTCGTTGGGCAACCCCAAGAGGAAGGTATGATGAGCACAGCAGCAAGTTTTCCCTCAGAAAGAAACCAAGGTTTATCGAACCAGGAGGAGCCAAGAAGCACGTTGAAGGTTGATGGCGGCGGGATGTAGTGCGGCGCAACACCGGAGATTCCGGCGCCAACGTGGAACCCGCACAACACAACCAAAGTACTTTGCCCCAACGAAACAGTGGAGGTTGTCAATCTCACCGGCTTGCTCGTAACAAAGGATTAACCGTATTGTGTGGAAGATGATTGTTTGCAGAGAAAACAAGAAAAACAAGTATTGCAGTAGATTGTATTTCAAGTAAAGAGAATTGGACCGGGGTCCACAGCTCACTAGAGGTGTCTCTCCCATAAGACGAACAAGCATGTTGGGTGAACAAATTACAGTTGGGCAATTGACAAATAAAGAGAGCATGACAATGCACATACATATCATGATGAGTATAGTGAGATTTAATTGGGCATTACGACAAAGTACATAGACCGCCATCCAACCGCATCTATGCCTAAAAAGTCCACCTTCAGAGTTATCATCCGAACCCCTCCAAGTATTAAGTTGCAAGCAACGGACAATTGCATTAAGTATGGTGCGTAATGTAATCAACAACTACATCCTTAGACATAGCATCAATGTTTTATCCCTAGTGGCAACAACGACAACACAACCTTAGAACTTTCGTCACTCGTCCCAGGTGTCAATGCGGGCATGAACCCACTATCGAGCATAAGTACTCCCTCTTGGAGTTAAAAGCATCTACTTGGCCGGAGCATCTACTAGTAACGGAGAGCATGCAAGATCATAAATAACACATAAGCATAACTTTGATAATCAACATAACAAGTATTCTCTATTCATCGGATCCCAACAAACGCAACATATAGAATTACATATAGATGATCTTGATCATGATAGGCAGCTCACAAGATCCGACAATGATAGCACAATGGGGAGAAGACAACCATCTAGCTACTGCTATGGACCCATAGTCCAGGGGTAGACTACTCACTCATCACTCCGGAGGCGACCATGGCGGTGTAGAGTCCTCCGGGAGATGATTCCCCTCTCCGGCAGGGTGCCGGAGGCGATCTCCGGGATCCCCCGAGATGGGATCGGCGGCGACGACGTCTCGCAAGGTTTTCCGTATCGTGGCTCTCGGCATCGGAAGTTTCGTCACGGAGGCTTTAAGTAGGCGGAAGGGCAAGTCGAGAGGGGGCACAGGGGCCCCGGATGACAGGGCGGCGCGGCCAAGGGGGGCCGCGCCGCCCTAGGGTTTGGCTCCCTCGTGGCCCCACTTCCTTTCGTCTTCGGACTTCGGAAGCTTCGTGAGAAAATAGGCCTCCGGGCTTTTATTTCGTCCAATTCCGAGAATATTTCTTTACTAGGATTTCGAAACCAAAAACAGCAGAAAACAAAGAATCGGCACTTCGGCATCTTGTTAATAGGTTAGTTCCAGAAAATGCACGAATATGACATAAAGTGTGCATAAAACATGTAGATAACATCAATAATGTAACATGGAACACAAGAAATTATCGATACGTTGGAGACGTATCAGCATCCCTAAGCTTAGTTCTCGCTCGTCCCGAGCGGGTAAAACGATAACAAAGATAATTTCTGGAGTGACATGCCATCATAAACTTGATCATACTATTTGTAAAGCATATGTAGAGAATGCAGCGATCAAAACAATGTGTATGACATGAGTAAACAAGTGAATCATAAAGCAAAGACTTTTCATGAATAGCACTTTCAAGACAAGCATCAATAAGTCTTGCATAAGAGTTAACTCATAAAGCAATAATTCAAAGTAAAGGTATTGAAGCAACACAAAAGAAGATTAAGTTTCAGCGGTTGCTTTCAACTTGTAACATATATATCTCATGGATATTGTCAACATAGAGTAATATAATAAGTGCAATACGCAAGTATGTAGGAATCAATGCACAGTTCACACAAGTGTTTGCTTCTTGAGGTGGAGAGAAATAGGTGAACTGACTCAACATTGAAAGTAAAAGAATGGTCCTCATAGAGGAAAAGCATCGATTGCTATATTTGTGCTAGAGCTTTGATTTTGAAAACATGAAACAATTTTGTCAACGGTAGTAATAAAGCATATGCATCATGTAAATTATATCTTATAAGTTGCAAGCCTCATGCATAGTGTACCAATAGTGCCCGCACCTTGTACTAATTAGCTTGGACTACCTGGATTATCACCGCAATACATATGCTTTAACCAAGTTTCACAAAGGGGTACCTCTATGCCGCCTGTACAAAGGTCTAAGGAGAAAGCTCGCATTTGGATTTCTCGCTTTTGATTATTCTCAACTTAGACATCCATACCGGGACAACATAGACAACAGATAATGGACTCCTCTTTTAATGCTTTAAGCATTTGACAACAATTAATTCTTTTCTCATTAGAGATTTGAGGATATTTGTCCAAAACTGAAACTTCCACCATGAATCATGGCTTTAGTTAGCGGCCCAATGTTCTTCTCTCACAATATGCATGCTCAAACCATTCAACTCAGTGTAGATCGCCCTTACTTCGGACAAGACGAACATGCATAGCAACTCACATGAAATTCAACAATGAGTTGATGGCGTTCCCCGATAAACATGGTTATCGCACAACAAGCAACTTAATAAGAGATAAAGTGCATAATTACATATTCAATACCACAATAGTTTTTAAGCTATTTGTCCCATGAGCTATATATTGCAAAGGTGAATGATGGAATTTTAAAGGTAGCACTCAAGCAATTTACTTTGGAATGGCGGGAAAATACCATGTAGTAGGTAGGTATGGTGGACACAAATGGCATAGTGGTTGGCTCAAGTATTTTGGATGCATGAGAAGTATTCCCTCTCGATACAAGGTTTAGGCTAGCAAGGCTTATTTGAAACAAACACAAGGATGAACCGGTGCAGCAAAACTCACATAAAAGACATATTGTAAACATTATAAGACTCTACACCGTCTTCCTTGTTGTTCAAACTCAAAACTAGAAATTATCTAGACCTCGGAGAAACCAAATATGCAAACCAAATTTTAGCATGCTCTATGTATTTCTTCATTAATGGGTGCAAAGCATATGATGCAAGAGCTTAAACATGAGCACAACAATTGCCAAGTATCACATTACCCAAGACATTTATAGCTATTACTACATGTATCATTTTCCAATTCCAACCATATAACAATTTAACGAAGGAGAAACTTCGCCATGAATACTATGAGTAGAAACCAAGGACATATTTGTCCATATGCTACAGCGGAGCGTGTATCTCTCCCATAAAGTGAATGCTAGGATCCATTTTATTCAAACAAAACAAAAACAAAAACAAACCGACGCTCCAAGAAAAAGCACATAAGATGTGGCCGAATAAAAATATAGTTTCGGGGAGGAACCCGATAATTTGTTGATGAAGAAGGGGATGCCTTGGGCATCCCCAAGCTTAGACGCTTGAGTCTTCTTGATATATGCAGGGGTGAACCACCGGGTGCATCCCCAAGCTTAGAGCTTTCACTCTCCTTGATCATGTTGCATCATACTCCTCTCTTGATCCTTGAAAACTTCCTCCACACCAAACTCGAAACAACTCATTAGAGGGTTAGTGCACAATATAAATTGACATATTCAGAGGTGACACAATCATTCTTAACACTTCTGGACATTGCATAATGCTACTGGACATTAATGGATCAAAGAAATTCATCCAACATAGCGAAAGAGGCAATGCGAAATAAAAGGCAGAATCTGTCAAAACAGAACAGTTCGTATTGACGAATTTTAAAATGGCACCAGACTTGCTCAAATGAAAATGCTCAAATTGAATGAAAGTTGCGTACATATCTGAGGATCATGCACGTAAATTGGCATAATTTTCTGAGCTTCCTGCAGGGCAGTGGACTCAGATTCGTGACAGCAAAGAAATCTGGAACTGCGCAGTAATCCAAATCTAGTACTTACTTTTCTATCAACGGCTTAACTTGGCACAACAAAACTCAAAACTAAGATAAGAAGAGGTTGCTACAGTAGTAAACAACTTCCAAGACACAAAATAAAAACAAAGTACTGTAGGTAAAAACATGGGTTGTCTCCCATAAGCGCTTTTCTTTAACGCCTTTCAGCTAGGCGCAGAAAGTGTGTATCAAGTAACATCGAGAGATGAAACATCAATATCATAATTTGTTCTAATGATAGAATCATAAGGTAACTTCATTCTCTTTCTAGGGAAGTGTTCCATACCTTTCTTGAGAGGAAATTGATATTTTATATTACCTTCCCTCATATCAATAATAGCACCAACAGTTCGAAGAAAAGGTCTTCCCAATATAATTGGACAAGATGCATTGCATTCAATATCCAAGACAACAAAATCAACGGGAACAAGATTATTGTTAACGGTAATGCGAACATTATCAACTTTACCCAAAGGTTTCTTTGTAGAATGATCAGCAAGATTAACATCCAAATAACAATTTTTCAGCGGTGGCAAGTCAAGCATATTATAAAATTTTCTTCGGCATAACAGAAATACTTGCACCAAGATCACATAAAGCATTACAATCAAAATCTTTAACCTTCATCTTAATGATGGGCTCCCAACCATCTTCTAGCTTTTTAGGAATAGAGGCTTCGCGCTCTAGTTTCTCTTCTCTAGCTTTTATGAGAGCATTTGTAATATGATGCGTGAAAGCCAAATTTATAGCACTAGCATTAGGAATTTTAGCAAGTTTTTGCAAGAACTTTATAACTTCAGAGATGTGGCAATCATCAAAATTCAAACCATTATAATATAAAGCAATGGGATCATCATCCCCAATGTTGGAAAAAATTTCAGCAGCTTTATCACGAGCAATTTCAACAGTTTTAGTAGTTTCAGCAGTTTTTGCGCTTTGCATTAGAAGTGGAAACATTGCTAACACCAATTCTTTTATTAGTATGAGTAGGAGGTGCAGCAACATGTGTAGCATTAGCATTACTAGTGGTGGTAATAGTCCAAACTTTAGCTATATTCTTCTCTTTAGCTAGTTTTTCATTTTCTTCTCTATCCCACCTAGCACGCAGTTCAGCCATTAATCTTATATTCTCATTAATTCTAACTTGGATGGCATTTGCTGTAGTAACAATTTTATTTTCAATATCCCTATTAGGCATAACTTTCGATTTCAAAAGATCAACATCAGAGGCAAGACTATCAACTCTAGAAACAAGAATATCAATTTTATTGAGCTTTTCCTCAACAGCTTTGTTAAAGGCAGTTTGTGTACTAATAAATTCTTTAAGCATGGCCTCAAGTCCAGGGGGTGTATTCCTATTATTGTTGTAAGAATTCCCATAAGAATTAGCATAACCGTTACCATTATTATAAGGATATGGCCTATAGTTATTACTAGAATTGTTCCGATAAGCATTGTTGTTGAAATTATTATTTTTAATGAAGTTTACATCAACATGTTCTTCTTGTGCAACCAATGAAGCTAATGGAACATTATTAGGATCAACATTAGTCCTATCATTCGCAAGCATAGACATAATAGCATCAACCTTATCATTCAAGGAAGAGGATTCTTCAACAGAATTTACCTTCTTACCTTGTGGAGCTCTTTCCGTGTGCCATTCAGAGTAATTAATCATCATATTATCAAGAAGCTTTGTTGCTTCACCAAGAGTGATGGACATAAAGGTACCTCCAGCAGCTGAATCCAATAAATTCCGCGAAGAAAAATTTAGTCCTCGCATAGAAGGTTTGGATGATCATCCAAGTAGTCAGTCCATGGGTTGGGCAATTTTTAACCAGAGATTTCATTCTTTCCCAAGCTTGAGCAACATGTTCAGTATCTAATTGTTTAAAATTCATTATGCTACTCCTCAAAGATATAATTTAGCAGGGGGATAATATCTACCAATAAAAGCATCCTTGCATTTAGTCCATGAATCAATACTATTCTTAGGCAGAGATAGCAACCAATCTTTAGCTCTTCCTCTTAATGAGAAAGGGAACAATTTTAATTTAATAATATCACCATATACATCTTTATATTTTTGCATTTCACATAGTTCAACAAAATTATTGAGATGGGCAGCAGCATCATCAGAACTAACACCAGAAAATTGCTCTCTCATGACAAGATTAAGTAAAGCAGGTTTAATTTCAAAGAATTCTGCTGTAGTAGCAGGTGGAGCAATAGGTGTGCATAAGAAATCATTATTATTTGTGCTAGTGAAGTCACACAACTTAGTATTTTTAGGGTTGGCCATTTTAGCAATAGTAAATAAAGCAAACTAGATAAAGTAAATGCAAGTAAACTAATTTTTTTTGTGTTTTTGATATAGAGTGCAAGACAATAAATAAAGTAAAGCTAGCAACTAATTTTTTTGTGTTTTGATATATTGCAGCAAACAAAGTAGTAAATAAAATAAAGCAAGACAAAAACAAAGTAAAGAGATTGAGAAGTGGAGACTCCCCTTGCAGCGTGTCTTGATCTCCCGGCAACGGCGCCGTGAAAATATGCTTGATGGCGTGTATTTCACACGTTCGTTGGGCAACCCCAAGAGGAAGGTATGATGAGCACAGCAGCAAGTTTTCCCTCAGAAAGAAACCAAGGTTTATCGAACCAGGAGGAGCCAAGAAGCACGTTGAAGGTTGATGGCGGCGGGATGTAGTGCGGCGCAACACCGGAGATTCCGGCGCCAACGTGGAACCCTGCACAACACAACCAAAGTACTTTGCCCCAACGAAACAAGTGAGGTTGTCAATCTCACCGGCTTGCTGTAACAAAGGATTAACCGTATTGTGTGGAAGATGATTGTTTGCAGAGAAAACAGTAAAAACAAGTATTGCAAGTAGATTGTATTTCAAGTAAAGAGAATTGGACCGGGGTCCACAGTTCACTAGAGGTGTCTCTCCCATAAGACGAACAGCATGTTGGGTGAACAAATTACAGCTTGGGCAATTGACAAATAAAGAGAGCATGACAATGCACATACATATCATGATGAGTATAGTGAGATTTAATTGGGCATTACGACAAAGTACATAGACCGCCATCCAACCGCATCTATGCCTAAAAAGTCCACCTTCGAGTTATCATCCGAACCCCTCCAGTATTAAGTTGCAAGCAACAGACAATTGCATTAAGTATGGTGCGTAATGTAATCAACAACTACATCCTTAGACATAGCATCAATGTTTTATCCCTAGTGGCAACAAGCACAACACAACCTTAGAACTTTCTCATCACTCGTCCTAGTGTCAATGCAGTGCATGAACCCACTATCGAGCATAAGTACTCCCTCTTGGAGTTAAAAGCATCTACTTGGCCAGAGCATCTACTAGTAACGGAGAGCATGCAAGATCATAAACAACACATAAGCATAACTTTGATAATCAACATAACAAGTATTCTCTATTCATCGGATCCCAACAAACGCAACATATAGAATTACATATAGATGATCTTGATCATGATAGGCAGCTCACAAGATCCGACAATGATAGCACAATGGGGAGAAGACAACCATCTAGCTACCGCTATGGACCCATAGTCCAGGGGTAGACTACTCACTCATCACTCCGGAGGCGACCATGGCGGTGTAGAGTCCTCCCGGGAGATGATTCCCCTCTCCGGCAGGGTGCCGGAGGCGATCTCCAGGATCCCCCGAGATGGGATCGGCGGCGACGGCGTCTCGGTAAGGTTTTCCGTATCGTGGCTCTCGGCATCGGAAGTTTCGTCACGGAGGCTTTAAGTAGGCGGAAGGGCAAGTCGAGAGGGGGCACAGGGGCCCCGGATGACAGGGCGGCGCGGCCAAGGGGGCCGCGCCGCCCTAGGGTTTGGCTCCCCGTGGCCCCACTTCCTTTCGTCTTCGGACTTCCGGAAGCTTCGTGAGAAAATAGGCCTCGGGGCTTTTATTTCGTCCAATTCCGAGAATATTTCTTTACTAGGATTTCTGAAACCAAAAACAGCAGAAAACAACAACTGGCACTTCGGCATCTTGTTAATAGGTTAGTTCCAGAAAATGCACGAATATGACATAAAGTGTGCATAAAACATGTAGATAACATCAATAATGTAGCATGGAACACAAGAAATTATCGATACGTTGGAGACGTATCACATGCTCTCCGTTGCTAGTAGAGGCTCTGGCCAAGTTGATACTTGTGACTCCAAGAGGGAGTATTTATGCTCGATAGTGGGTTCATGCCTCCATTAAATCTGGGACAGTGACAGAAAGTTCTAAGGTTGTCGATGTGCTGTTGCCACTAGGGATAAAACATCGATGCTTTGTCTAAGGATATTTGTGTTGATTACATTACGCACCATACTTAATGCAATTGTCTGTTGTTTACAACTTAATACTGGAAGGGGTTCAGATGATAATCGAAGGTGGACTTTTTAGGCATAGATGCATGCCGGATAGCGGTCTATGTACTTTGTCGTAATGCCCCGATTAAATCTCATAGTACTCATCATGATATATGTATGTGCATTGTTATGCCTTCTTTATTTGTCAATTGCCCAACCGTAATTTGTTCACCCAACATCTCGCTATCTTATGGGAGAGACACCGCTAGTGAACTGTGGACCCCGGTCCTATTCTTACATCTGAAATACAAACTGCTGCAATTGTTCTTTAATGTTCTTCGCAAACAACCATCATCATCCACACTATACATCTAATCCTTTGTTTACAGCAAGCCGGTGAGATTGACAACCTCGCTGTTATGTTGGGGCAAAGTTCTGTGATTGTGTTGTGCAGGTTCCACGCTGGCGCCGGAATCCCTGGTGTTGCGCCGCACTACACTCCTCCGCCATCAACCTTCAACGTGCTTCTTGGCTCCTCCTGGTTCGATAAACCTTGGTTTCTTTCTGAGGGAAAACTTGCTGCTGTGCGCATCATACCTTCCTCTTGGGGTTTCCAACGGACGTGTTAATTACGCGCAATCAAGCTCTTTTTCTGGCGCCGTTGCCGGGGATCTGAAGAAAATTTACTCCACAAAGATTTCTAACTCCCACGTCAACTGCACGCCAGCAGCGCGCTATGCGGCGCACCACGCATTGCCATGGTCGTCCATGTCGCTGGTGTCGACGAGCAGGATCGCTAGGTCCTCCTTCCTCTTTCTTGGCGACGATGTTGGCCTTGATTAGGTCGAGCTTGATGTCCTGCCTCTCGATGACCGATGCCCATCTTGCTGGCGCCACCTCCTCCATCTTCGCGTCTTGCTCCGCCCGTGTCAACATAAGAGCGATCAGCTGACGAGATTCTTATTGATGGAGGGAACGTGTTGCACATTCTTCAGCTGGATCGTCTTCCCCGAAGTAAACTTCAGATTTACCGTACCAACACCATGAACAGAAGCATGTGAGCTGTTTCACATCAGCACGGAGCAAGTCCTTGCGACCTGATAAGAAGAAAACATGGAAACATCATAACATACATGTGTATTGGCACCCGTATCAATCCACCAATCGGGAGAGTTACATACTGAAAGGACAGTAGGGAAATACCGTACCCAGCGTCCTTCATCTCAGTATCGCCAACAATAACAACATTATCGGTCTTGTCGCCGTTCCCACGCTTATTGTAGCGATTAGGGCAGTTAGGAGCCTACTGGTCAGGGTCACCACAAACGTGGCAAGCCCCTTTCTTCTTATCAGTCTTCTTCTTGAAGTTGGTTGGGTGTGAGGCCTTGTTCTTGCCATCAAACTTGCCTTTGCCTTCAGATTTTTTCTTGTTCTTGAACTTGTGGGATAGGTTTTTCTTCTGTACCACATTGGCACTAGAACCTCCCTCAAAATCTCGAGCACGTGTGTCCTTTGCTCTCGCCTTTTCTTCCATATGAAGAGACCCAATGAGATTCGAAACGGAAAAATCTTATCTCTTATGTTTTAGAGAAGTAGAAAAGTTCCTCCATGAAGGAGGAAGCTTGGCAATAATGCCACCGGCCACGAATTTGTCTGGTAAGGTACACTTAAACTGTTCAAGTTCTTTGGCAAGTGACTGTTGATACGTCTCCGACGTATCGATAATTTCTTATGTTCCATGCCACATTATTGATGGTATCTACATGTTTTATGCATACTTTATGTCATATTTATGCATTTTCCGGCACTAACCTATTAACGAGATGCCGAAGAGCCGACTTGTCGTTTTCTCGTTGTTTTTGGTTTCGTAAATCCTAGTAAGGAAATATTCTCGGAATTGGACGAAATCAACGCCCGTGGGCCTATTTTTGCACGAAGCTTCCGTAAGACCGGAGGACTTACGAAGTGGGGCCACGAGGTGGCGACACAACAGGGCGGCGCGGCCCGGGCCCTGGCCGCGCGGCCCCGGTGTGTGGGCCCTCGTGACGCCTCCCGACCTCGCCCTTCCGCCTACATATAGTCTTCATCGCGAAACCCCCAGCACCGAGAGCCACGATACGGAAAACCTTCCGGAGACGCCGCCGCCGCCAATCCCATCTCGGGGGATTCAGGAGATCGCTTCCGGCACCCGCCGGAGAGGGGAATCATCTCCCGGAGGACTCTTCACCGCCATGGTCGCCTCCGGAGTGATGAGTGAGTAGTTCACCCCTGGACTATGGGTCCATAGCAGTAGCTAGATGGTCGTCTTCTCCTTATGTGCTTCATTGTCGGATCTTGTGAGCTGCCTAACATGATCAAGATCATCTATCCGTAATGCTATATGTTGTGTTTGTTGGGATCCGATGGATAGAGAATACTATGTTATGTTGATTATCAATCTATTACCTATGTGTTGTTTATGATCTTGCATGCTCTCCGTTATTAGTAGAGGCTCCGGCCAAGTTTTTACTCTTAACTCCAAGAGGGAGTATTTATGCTCGATAGTGGGTTCATGCCTCCATTAAATCGGGACGAGTGACGTAAAGTTCTAAGGTTGTGGATGTGCTGTTGCCACTAGGGATAAAACATTGATGCTATGTCTGAGGATGTAGTTATTGATTACATTACGCACCATACTTAATGCAATTGTCCGTTGTTTGCAACTTAATACCGGAAGGGGTTCGGATGATAACCTGAAGGTGGACTTTTTAGGCATAGATGCATGCTGGATAGCGGTCTATGTACTTTGTCGTAATGCCCAATTAAATCTCACTATACTCATCATATCATGTATGTGCATGATCATGCCCTCTCTATTTGTCAATTGCCCAACTGTAATTTGTTCACCCAACATGCTATTTATCTTATGGGAGAGACACCTCTAGTGAACTGTGGACCCCGGTCCATTCTTTTACATCGAATACAATCTACTGCAATACTTGTTCTACTTGTTTTCTGCAAACAATCATCATCCACACTATACATCTAATCCTTTGTTACAGCAAGCCGGTGAGATTGACAACCTCACTCGTTTCGTTGGGGCAAAGTACTTTGGTTGTGTTGTGCAGGTTCCACGTTGGCGCCGGAATCCCCGGTGTTGCGCCGCACTACATCCCGCCGCCATCAACCTTCGACGTGCTTCTTGACTCCTACTGGTTCGATAAACCTTGGTTTCTTACTGAGGGAAACTTGCTGTTGTACGCATCACACCTTCCACTTGGGGTTCCCAACGGGCGTGTGCTTTACGCGTCATCAAGCTAAATTTCTGGCGCCATTGCCGGGGAGATCAAGACACGCTGCTAGGGGAGTCTCCACAATCCAATCTCTTTACTTTGTTTTTGTCTTGCTTAATTTTATTTACTACTTTGTTTGCTTCTTATATCAAAAACACAAAAAAATTAGTTGCTAGATTTACTTTATTTACTGCCTTACTCTCCATATTAAAAACTTAAAAAAATTAGTTAATTGCATTTACTTTATTTAGTTTGCTTTATTTACTACTGCTAAAATGAATACTCCTGAGAACACTAAGTTGTGTGATTTTACTAGTTAGGCTTAATGGAAAACAACAAAAATGTTAGAGATCTTTATAGTATTTATCTTGAGTTAGGACATAAGGTGTTTGAAGAGAAAATTAAAAAACCTATGGAACTTTATATGCATGATAATGCCAATGTTATTAGTATGAATGCTTTGAACACCATTGTTGCTAATGCTATGGAAGAATTTAAGCTTGGGGAAGCTGGTTTTGATGAGCATGATATTTTTAGTCCCCCAAGCACTGAGGAGAAAATTTACTTTGATGATACTTTACCTCCTATATATGATGATTACAATGATGACTATCATCCACCTACTATTGAGGAGAAAATTAATTATGATTATACTATGCCTCCTATATTTGATGATTATGGTGATAATGATAGCTACCTTGTTGAATTTGCTCCCACTACAATTAATAAAATTGATTATGCTTATGTGGAGAGTAATGATACTTTTATGCATATGAATAAGAATGCTTTATGTGATAGTTATATTGTTGAGTTTGTTCATGATGCCACTGAAAGTTATTATGAGAGAGGGAAACATGGTTGTATGCATCTTAATAATATTAAGTTTCCCCTCTTTATGTTGAGAATCTTGAAATTGCGCTTGTGTTACTTTTCTATGCTTGTTGCATTATGCCTACATGACTTGTTTATTTACAAGATTCCTTTTCATAGGAAGTGGGTTAGACTTAAATGAGTTTTTAACTTGCTTTTGATGCTCTCTTTTGCTTCAACTCTTATTTCTTGGGAGTGCATCATTAAAACTGGTGAGCCCATCTTAATGGCTATAAAGAAAGCACTTCTTGGGAGATAACCCATGTGTTTATTTTACTACAGTACTTTTATTTTATATTTGAGTCTTGGAAGTTGTTACTACTGTAGAAACCTCTCCTTATCTTAGTTTTGTGCATTGTTGTGCCAAGTAAAGTCGTTGATAGTAAGGTTCATACTAGATTTGGATTAATGCGCAGAAACAGATTTCTTTGCTGTCACGAATCTGGGCCTAATTCTCTGTAGGTAACTCAGAAAATTATGCCAATTTACGTGAGTGATCCTCAGATATGTACGCAACTTTCATTCAATTTGAGCATTTTCATCTGAGCAAGTCTGGTGCCTCAATAAAATTCGTCTGTACGAACTGTTCTGTTTTGACAGATTCTGCCTTTTATTTCGCATTGCCTCTTTTGCTATGCTTGATGGATTTTTCTATTCCATTGACTTTCAGTAGCTTTGTGCAATGTCCATAAGTGTTAGTAATGATTATGTCACCTCTGAACATGTAAATTTTAATTGTGCACTAACCCTCTAATGAGTTGTTTTGAGTTTGGTGTGGAGAAAGTTTTCAAGGATCAAGAGAGGGAGATGATACAATATGATCAAGGAGAGTGAAAGCTCTAAGCTTGGGGATGCCCCGGTGGTTCACCCCTGCATATTTTAAGAAGACTCAAGCGTCTAAGCTTGGGGATGCCCAAGGCATCCCCTTCTTTATCGACAACATTATCAGGTTCCTTTCCTGAAACTATATTTTTATTCCACCACATCTTATGTGCTTTGCTTGGAGCGTCGGTTTGTTTTTGTTTTTGTTTTTGTTTGAATAAAATGGATCCTAGCATTCATTGTGTGGAAGAGAGACACGCTCCGCTGTTGCATATGGACAAATATGTCCTTAGGCTTTACTCATAGTATTCATGGCGAAGGTTGAATCTTCTTCGTTAAATTGTTATATGATTGGAATCGGGAAATGCTACATGTAGTAATTCTAAAATGTCTTGAATAATTTGATACTTGGAAATTGTTGTGCTCATGTTTAAGCTCTTGCATCATATACTTTGCACCTATTAATGAAGAAATACATAGAGCTTGCTAAAATTTGGTTTGCATAATTGGTCTCTCTAAAGTCTAGATAATTTCTAGTATTGAGTTTGAACAACAAGGAAGACGGTGTAGAGTCTTATAATGTTTACAATATGTCTTTTATGTGAGTTTTGCTGCACCGGTTCATCCTTGTGTTTGTTTCAAATAACCTTGCTAGCCTAAGCCTTGTATCGAGAGGGAATACTTCTCATGTATCCAAAATCCTTGAGCCAACCACTATGCCATTTGTGTCCACCATACCTACCCTACTACATGGTATTTCTCCGCCATTCCAAAGTAAATTGCTTGAGTGCTACCTTTAAAATTTCTATCCTTTACCTTTGCAATATATAGCTCATGGGACAAATAGCTTAAAAACTATTGTGGTATTGAATATGCACTTATGCACTTTATCTCTTATTAAGTTGCTTGTTGTGCGATAACCATGTTCCTGGGGACGCCATCAACTACTATTTGTTGAATATCATGTGAGTTGCTATGCATGTTCGTCTTGTCTGAAGTAAGGGAGATTTACCACTCATTTAATGGTTAGAGCATGCATAATGTTAGAGAAGAACATTGGGCCGCTAACTAAAGCCATGATCCATGGTGGAAGTTTCAGCTTTGGACATATATCCTCAATCTCATATGAGAACATTAATTGTTGCTACATGCTTATGCATTAAAGAGGAGTCCATTATCTCGTTGTCTATGTTGTCCCGGTATGGATGTCTAAATTGAGAATAATCAAAAGCGAGAAATCCAATGCGAGCTTTCTCCTTAGACCTTTGTACATGCGGCATAGAGGTACCCCTTTGTGACACTTGGTTAAAACATGTGTATTGCGATGACAATCCCGGTAATCCAAGCTAATTAGGACAAGGTGCGGGCACTATTAGTATACTATGCATGAGGCTTGCAACTTGTAAGATATAATTTACATAACACATATGCTTTATTACTACCGTTGACAAAATTGTTTCTTGTTTTCAAAACCAAAGCTCTAGCACAAATATAGCAATCAATGCTTCCCTTTGCGAAGGGCCTTTCTTTTATTTTTATGTTGAGTCAGTTCACCTATCTCTCTCCACCTCAAGAAGCAAACACTTGTGTGAACTGTGCATTGATTCCTACATACTTGCATATTGCACTTGTTATATTACTTTACATTGACAATATCCATGAGATATACATGTTATAAGTTGAAAGCAACCGCTGAAACTTAATCTTCCTTTGTGTTGCTTCAATACCTTTACTTTGATTTATTGCTTTATGAGTTAACTCTTATGCAAGACTTATTGATGCTTGTCTTGAAAGTACTATCCATGAAAAGTCTTTGCTTTATGATTCATTTGTTTACTCATGTCATTACCATTGTTTTGATCGCTGCATTCATTACATATGCTTACAATAGTATGATCAAGGTTATGATGGCATGTCACTCAGAAATTATCATTGTTATCGTTTACCTACTCGAGGGCGAGTAGGAACTAAGCTTGGGGATGCTTGATACGTCTCAGACGTATCGATAATTTCTTATGTTCCATGCCACATTATTGATGATATCTACATGTTTTATGCATACTTTATGTCATATTTATGCATTTTCCGGCACTAACCTATTAACGAGATGCCGAAGAGCCGGTTGTTGTTTTCTGCTGTTTTTGGTTTCGAAATCCTAGTAAGGAAATATTCTCGGAATTGGACGAAATCAACGCCCAGGGGCCTATTTTTGCACGAAGCTTCCAGAAGACCGGAGGACTTACGAAGTGGGGCCACGAGGTGGCGACACAACAGGGCGGCGCGGCCTGGGCCCTGGTCGCGCGGCCCTGGTGTGTGGGCCCCTCGTGACGCCTCCTGACCTGCCCTTCCGCCTACATATAGTCCTTCGTCGCGAAACCCCGGCAGCGAGAGCCACTATACGGAAAACCTTCCGGAGACGCCGCCGCCGCCAATCCCATCTCGGGGATTCAGGAGATCGCCTCCGGCACCCTGCCGGTGAGGGGAATCATCTCCCGGAGGACTCTTCACCGCCATGGTCGCCTCCGGAGTGATGAGTGAGTAGTTCACCCCTGGACTATGGGTCCATAGCAGTAGCTAGATGGTCGTCTTCTCCTTATTGTGCTTCATTGTCGGATCTTGTGAGCTGCCTAACATGATCAAGATCATCTATCTGTAATGCTATATGTTGTGTTTGTTGGGATCCGATGGATAGAGAATACTATGTTATGTTGATTATCAATCTATTACCTATGTGTTGTTTATGATCTTGCATGCTCTCCGTTATTAGTAGAGGCTCGGCCAAGTTTTTACTCTTAACTCCAAGAGGGAGTATTTATGCTCGATAGTGGGTTCATGCCTCCATTAAATGCGGGACGAGTGACGGAAAGTTCTAAGGTTGTGGATGTGCATGTTGCCACTAGGGATAAAACATTGATGCTATGTTCGAGGATGTAGTTATTGATTACATTACGCACCATACTTAATGCAATTGTCTGTTGTTTGCAACTTAATACTGGAAGGGGTTCGGATGATAACCTGAAGGTGGACTTTTTAGGCATAGATGCATGCTGGATAGCGTTCTATGTACTTTGTCGTAATGCCCAATTAAATCTCACTATACTCATCATATCATGTATGTGCATGGTCATCCCTCTCTATTTGTCAATTGCCCAACTGTAATTTGTTCACCCAACATGCTATTTATCTTATGGGAGAGACACCTCTAGTGAACTGTGGACCCCGATCCATTCTTTTACATCGAATACAATCTCATCGCAATACTTGTTCTACTATTTTCTCGCAAACAATCATCATCCACACTATACATCTAATCCTTTGTTACAGCAAGCCGGTGAGATTGACAACCTCACCGTTTCGTTGGGGCAAAGTACTTTGGTTGTGTTGTGCAGGTTCCACGTTGGCGCCGGAATCCCTGGTGTTGCGCCGCACTACATCCCGCCGCCATCAACCTTCGACGTGCTTCTTGACTCCTACTGGTTCGATAAACCTTGGTTTCTTACTGAGGGAAACTTGCTGCTGTACGCATCACACCTTCCACTTGGGGTTCCCAACGGGCGTGTGCTTTACGCGTCATCAACTGTATCTCATGAGCTTGCTCAACAACGGAGTGCTCACCAGTCATCTTGTAGTCATAGTATTGCTCCATGACATACAACTCAGTGAGAGCATCCGAGACCCAAAATTTGGCCTCGATAGCATCCCACGCATCCTTACTATGCTCAAAAGTCATGCACGGGTCAACAATGTTGTCTGCAAGAATACTGAAGAGATCCGCCTTAAACATGGCATCGACTTTCTTGTAACCTTCCTCCTGAGCGGGAGAAAGATCACCCTCAGATTTGCCAAGAAGGGCGCTGTCGCAATTCAGTTTTTCAAACCAGAGAACTTCCCTCGTGCGCCACCTCTTATAGTGTGAACCATCAAAGGGAGGCAGCCTAGTAGCAGCGGCAATGCCACTTGAATTCATTTGCCTACCATCAGGTTTTTGGATTGTTGAATATATAAACAAATTATCATATGAACTAATCCGAACTAATACTTGACAAATCATGACTACGGAAATAGCAGATGAACTAATCATGCATATCAACAGAGTAGATGAGAAGATAGCATCTAGACAGGATAAACCTATCGCATCTACTCCCAATAGCAGCACTAGAAACTCTAGTAACATCTGAAACGAGAAGGACATAAATGTGTACCGTCCAAAGTTGGTGGCAGCAGCAGCAGCATCGATGTGGGCAGCAGCAGCATCGGCGTTGTTGTCGCCCATGTTGAGATTGTCGAAGAGGTCGTCGATGTCCGGGAAGAAGTCGTTGTTCGGGAAGTCGTCGTCGGACGACGTCGTGTTGCTAGTAGTCGCGCGCAAGCACTCCCCAAAAACCTGATTGCCCCTCACCCGTACAGGTCTACGAGAGGCAGGGTTCCAGAGGCCTACTGTCCCGCCACTCGGTGCACGCCGAAGGGACGTGATGAGGAAGACGAAGGCGGCGGCGCAATGAACTGGAAAGAGGCGGTCGCATATGGTATGCAGCTCGTACATGCTAGGGTTTGCGTCCGCGCTTATATAGTGCGGTTCGGGAAGGTCGTGGCACGCAACCCACGTACGAGTCCACGATCCAGAAAAACCGGAACGAAACGGTTGCGTTAACGCGTCCGTTAATGACTCATAATTGTAATTGATTACACAATTGATTTCCTGAACAGCAAAAAAGATAAGCTCGGCTCGGCGAGATTCCCGCAACCCGCGGCGCGTCGTGATGAGGCGAGGCGAGGCGGACGGCGGGGGATGAGGAGTGCGCGAGGGCTCTCTCTTATCACTCACTTACTAGGACTAGAACAACCCATCTAATATACCACCTCCAACTCTCTCCCAACTAGCAATGTAGGACTAAACTTTAGTCCCACTCCTTGCCATTCCCACATGGGCCAAGAGAATTCAGAATTTGTATTGGGACATGGGCTAAGGCCCAAGGCAAAATTCCAGCAGCAATAAAACAATTAACAATCCATCTCCACTGTGGATTCAATACTCTTACTTTTGAAAACTAGCTACACACGCTCTGTGACCTTGCAAATATCAATGTGCCGAGCGAAAAAAGCAGTAGGTCTATACTTTCCCTGATGTAGTTTTCCCTGAAAATGTTTTTTTCCTGTGCTAGCATGAGGGTGGCGATTACGGGCGGGCCTCGGCGTTTAAAGTCGCGGGGGCCCGCGTGTCATGTTGTAGTGGAAAAGCCTAATCTGACTCAGCTAGGATAGCTAGCGCGAAGACTATGAAAGTGCATTCTATTTGAAGGATGACCTCTCTAGCAAGCACAACGACCTCGATGTAGGTGAGTCACCGTCCAGTGAAGATGCGACATTTTCTCTCTTTGCAGGTTTTCCAAAGAACATGGAGCAGCCATCGGCTTGCTCTTCTTTGCTCTCGTATTGGCTTGCTGGTGATAATGTCGTCCCACCAATCGAAAATGTTGGGGACGCCCTCTTCGGGCGAGCCAGAGCGCCCGTTGTCCCAAGATTGTACCAGGTTCCATACTACCGAGGTGTAGGTGAAGTCTTTGCAAAGTTGACTTCCAGTTTTCGGGGCTCTAAGGCATAGAGGGCAAACAGGGTCATGGGGCCATCCCCTAACAACAACCATGTGAGCGGTGAGGAGCTTTCCATTTGGATTTTGGCCCATGCGCGCTCCAGATCTTTGATGCGCTGAATCTGAGTGGCTACCGATGAACTGGGCGTGGTAGGCAAAGCTGGCACTATAGATTCCATTTGAGGTCATAGAAAAGCGATTTAGTTGGAAAGGTGGGGAGATAGGTGCACGGGTGTAGCGATGTCATATATCTGAATATATTGCAATATCTGGGACATGCGTGTTGGGTCTCGTGATGTAGTGGATCTAATTATCATCGTGTAGTTCTTTAGCGATGTTGTGTTTCTTTATGGTCGTGATTTTGAATAGATCTAGTGCACATAAGGGTAGATGGCATAACTACACCAGCAGTCGTGTCAAAAGGAAGCTTGTTCCCGATTATGATAACGCAGTAGAATACCTATGTTGACGATTATTTACTGCGACAATGTCTAGGCTTTCTCGAATAATGCGATAGCCCACACCTGGCCACCCGGGTAAATCCACGCAACGAGGTTTTTTTGAGATTTTTTATGGGGTAGAATTCTATGAATTAAGCCAGCTTCCGAAGAAAAATACAGTAAATCCAATATATTGTCTTTTTGAAAATCGAGTAAACCCTTATTCGAAAATATTAGTGAGCTGGAAGATGAAAACATAATGGGACAGAAACGTTGAATGGACATAATAAACGTTGCAAGACGTCGAATTGCTGGTTTCTCATCGGGATTGTACGTCCATTCATTTGGGCCCTCCCAATTAAATTCCATACCGCCATCATAGACGACAGATGTGCTCGCTCGGTGTCCCATGTCTCCGGCGAAAATATCTCGGGTGCATGCGATATGCACCACACAGGTGTCCAATGGCCGCGGCACGTCGGCAGCCACCGTTTAAGCAAGCGGCAGCCGGCCTATATAGGAGGAGCAGGAGGATAAGCAGAGAGAGACGAGCCATGGTGAACGCACGCTTGGGATGAGCTAGTGTAGTGTGTTCCTCCGGTGTCCTTCCCCGCACCGTCCACGAGGGAAAGCAGAGAGGGGAACGCCGGCGAGGAGTGCAGAGCGAGCTAGCGGCACAACACCAATCGATTTGCCGCGTTGCTGCCTGAGCATTGCACACCGGGTGCGGGTGGGCGCACCCGCTGGGCAGCAGCCGGCCGGCCTGCTCGGCGGTCGGCGCGCGTGGGCGCCGTCGTCCGGCAAGGCCAGAGGCTGGCGCGACGCGTGATCACGGCGAGTCTGCTCTGACGGGGTGCCGTTTGTGGCGCGCGCAAGAGAACCGAGCCCGCCCGCCGAGTCTGGTGGCCTTGGCAGCCCGCAGGCAAGGAAGAATGGCCGTGTGGCCCGTACGGGCCATCGTCTGCCGCAAAGTTTTGGGCCGACGGGTCGGAGCTGGCCCAGGCTTCCCCGGCGCCCGTCGCCTCCCTCTCCACCCATGCCTCCCGTGCCGCAACAAGCAGACACAGCACTCCGGCCGCCGTATAAACAACTGCGCGCTCGCTCGCGCTGACGTGCCTACCTCGTCGCGGCGACAGCGAGACTGCCGACCTTCCCGAAAATATCCCACGGCCAACGGCCACCGTGCGCGGCCGGGAGGCCACGTCCTCCATGCCTCCGGCGCCGCAGCAACCAGACAGACGACACCGCACAGACCTTGCCCTGTAGCAGCAAAAAGTACGCGCGCACGCCCGCATAAAAAAGGACAGCCGCGTGCGTCGCCCATGACCCCGGCCTCGGCCCTCAGCTCCGGCAGCGCCACGCGGCGGCACCGCCGACCTCCCCGAAAATATCCCACGCCGGAGCGGCCACGCGGCCAGCCAAGTTGGCGCGCTTTCCGCTCGTAGTCGGCGGTCAATGGCCGTGGAGCCTACCCCGTACCGCTATCCCCGCCCACGGATTGGCGGAAAGCGACAGCGCAAGCGGGCAATAAGATAAGCGCCAACTTGTGGGACGCTTCCAGAACCCTCCTCCCCCTCCGTCCCTTCCAGAACTCTCCCACGCCACGTCACCTCGCCGCTAATAAGATAGAAGCTGGTTCCGTTCCTTCCATCCAAGAACCGTCTGGAAACTTCGGAATCGGAAGCCGGTGGGTGGGGGCCGAGCTGTATAAATGGGCGGCCACCGCGTGCTCGCCCGCTCAACCACACCTCAAGTACGAGCCAAAAGGACACGGCCCTGTACTTCGCCGTCCTTCGCCTCCATGTTCCGACCTTCTAACGACTGTGGTCTGCTCCCTCTTCCTTTCCTCTTCAATCAATCTCCGTACCTGTACTTTGCCGTTTCCTGAATTGGACCAGCAGCATTCCCAATTCGGCAGCTTTGGGGAAATTTACTTCCCATTTCTTCAGAAAATCGCCTTTCCCCCTTCATCTTGCGACCAGCTTTGCCCTCTGAATCTTGTTTGATTCAGAAAAGGTCATCTGCGGCCACCCAGTAATTTGCCCGGTTCTTATTCTTTCTGGACCTCTTCTTTTTTGCTTGGTCCGACTAGCGGGGATGTGCAGTCCGTAATCCCCTAACTCCCATTAGTCTGCACTGTCTTTCTCTTTCTTTTTGTCTTCTGTTTCATCATGGATCCGTTCAAGTTCAACGGTATTGTGAAAGAGGAGGAATTCGAGTACCTCTCCGGCGTCGCACCTGATGGCCATCCGCCGTCTTCTTGGGCCGCCACGGATGGCTATCCACTGACCTCTTGGGCTGCCGCCGGCGCCGCAGCGGATGGGTCCTCGTGGGACGGCGCCGGCGCCTTGGCGGAGCTACCACGGCCGATGGACGGCCTCGGCGAGGCCGGCCCGACGCCGTTCCTGAACAAGACGTACGAGGTGGTGGACGACCACAGCACGGACACCGTCATCTCCTGGGGCGTCGCCGGGAACAGCTTCGTGGTGTGGGACGCGCAGGCCTTCTCCACGGTGCTCCTCCCGCGCTACTTCAAGCACAGCAACTTCTCCAGCTTCGTCCGCCAGCTCAACACCTATGTAAGCCAAATGACGTTTGACAGGTAGCAATTGTGAATTGAACCTGATATGGTATCTTTGCATTGTTGCAGGGGTTCAGGAAGGTTGATCCGGACAGGTGGGAGTTCGCGGCGGAGGGATTCCTGCGGGGGCAGAAGGAGCTGCTGAAGACGATCAGGCGTCGGCGGCCACAGTCGAGCACGCCATCCGCGCCGCCGCAGCAGCAGCAGGGGTCGGGGCCGTGCCTGGAGGTGGGGCAGTTCGGGCACGAGGGCGAGGTGCACCGCCTGCAGCGTGACAAGGGCATCCTGATGGCGGAGGTGGTGAAGCTGCGGCAGCAGCAGCAGGCGACGCGGGAGGTGATGGAGGCCATGGAGGCGCGTCTCGCGTCCACGGAGCAGAAGCAGCAGCAGATGACGGTGTTCCTGGCGCGGGCGATGAAGAGCCCGAGCTTCCTCAAGATGCTCGTGGACCGGCAGGACCAGCAGGCCCGGCGGAGGGAGCTCCAGGACGCGCTCTCCAAGAAGCGCCGCCGGCCCCCAATCGAGTACACCCTGCCTCATCAAAACGGCGAGGCCAGTAGTGGCAGCTACAGCCCCGCAGCGGCGCACGGGTACAGCCCCGGGCTCGCGGACGGCGCAGCGCTAGCGGACGGTGGCGAGGGCGTGCGCGCGGACGGAGGTCATGGAGGCGGGGAAGACACGGAGAGCTTCTGGATGGAGCTGCTGAGCCTGGGCCTGGAGGAGAGGCAGAGAGAGGCTGGGGGAGGTGGGGACGCCGAGGTGGACGACGACGTGGACGATGAGGTGGACGTGCTGGTGCAGAGCTTGTACCACCTCAACCCAAACCGGTCCCACAACCACGAGTGAGAGGAGGAAGGTTCTAGAAATTTCTTTCCAATTGGAGGTGGAGGAGGTTAGGGTAGAGGAGCAAGAACCGTTGGTACTGGTAGTGCTAGCTCCATTCCATGCGTTTGTTTCCTTTCTTCATTTTCTAGTAGTAGCACCTGACATCCTGTCGGGGCCCGCCTGCATGCGCAAGTTGCCGAAAACAGAAAGGGCCTTGCCTGTCTGGCTAAAGCCGTGGTGAAATAATGCTTCGAAATGCTTACTGAATTTAGTACTCCCAGTGTACGTAGATCCTGATTCTTAATTTGGTGCACCAATAGCAGCTCGACAAGGCCATCTATAGCGGGCCGACTCAAATCAGCAATCCAAATTGTTTATTTGTGCCTGTTTGGATCGGCCCTGCCTGGACAATGCGCATAGCGGCGTGACCTATTCGCGCAGTGGAGAAAAAATAGCGTGAAGTTTAAGAAAACACGTGAAAATTTGATAAAAATTTCATTGGTTCAACATAATATGATTCAACATAATTTGGTTGTCATTTGTCAACGAGGCAAACCAACAGGTAACAAATCAGGTAAAAAAAATGGTTACAAATCGCACTAGCTACATTAGCATGCGTTCAACGCAACTACCGATCATGCAAGATGATCAGATTACTGTCTCTACTATTTGTTTTCACGAGTACTTTTTTTAGTTGGTATTGAGCACTGCCTTTTATTAAGCTGGGATATGAGGTAGTGTACATGAGGGTATGTTTAAGTTCATATGTAAACATACCAGAAACAACGAGCACTAAATTCCGAAACAAACTACAATGTCTTGGCAAAAATGTTTTGCATGATGACAACAAAGGAGGACGTCCTTCGCGGCCTCCCTCCGATTCATATTAGTTACCTCTAATATAGATGTATCTAGATATATCCTTTGTCGCTGCAAGGTTTTTCATCGATGCTAGCATCCGAGATGGACATGTAGCTTTGTCCGTGTGCAAGGATACCAAACTCCTAGGCGAGATTCGATTTACTTTGGGTCGTTGTCCTCTTCCTGCAAGAGGATCTAGATAGCCGAAGTGAAGAGGTGGCGATGGAGGTGTAGCAGACGATGTCGCAGCAGTAACGTTGTTGACGACAGGGACGACGGGTCGAAGTAGACGGCGTTGAAGACGACGGTAGGCAGCACCGCCCGACTTGGACGGAAGGCGACCCGTGATGAAGAGCTTGAGCAGTCGCGCGCGAGCGCTTCCCAAAAACCTAATTCGCCCTCTCCCGTACGGGATCGCAAGGACGAGTGGTTCCGGAGACCTGCTCTCCCGTTCGCGGATGCACGTCGGCGCGCGGGATGGAGTAGACTACGATGGCGGCGCAAGCGGAGAGAGGTGGAAACCCTAACTCGTGTATTGGATGTGTTTCGCGGTAGCCGGGCAAGAGATTATATAGGCTCGGGAAACCCTAGGCAACGTGGGCCACGCCCACATCGCACGAACGTTTCGAGTCGGTTACAGATAGCCCACGATCCGGGAGCGACCCGAACCGACTAACTGCGACGCGTCCGTCTAGGACTCTGTTCGTTTTCCCGAGGTGCAAAAAGTAAGGAAAGTCTCGGCTCGAGGCTCAATCCACTCACCACGAGCGCGACGCGCGTCGTGACGTGTCGTGTCGAGTCGAGACGAGACGAGACGAGCGAGGAGGAGGAGGAGCGCGCGTGTAGCACTCCTATTCTCACTCACTTACTAGTGGTGGAACAACCCACCTTATAAGGTGGTCTAACTTCCTCCCAACTTTCCATGTGGGACTAAACTTCCCACCTCTTGCCACTCCCTAGTGAGCTGCCACCAACTTGGGCTCAAACTCACAAGGCTGCCACTATGTGGGCTTTGAGATTTATAGGAAAAGCTGAAATCTAATTTGGGCCACTAAAAGTGGGCCCAATATTTCAACAATCCCCCACCGGATCTCAAATCCCATTTAGAGATTTACCAATACTCGCCGCTTGTTTATATACCGAGTGTTTCAGCGGAGACTCGTTAAGTTGAACTTCCGCCTAGAACCTTAAGTTACATCCACTCACACTTGAACAATGGACTAAGCCTTGAATTGCAAGTTTTGCGTGAACGGGGTTTCACTCAAAGTCATGACCGAGTACATGGCTGCCGGTAGCCTACCCCGCGGGTGAAGCATATGCGTCATACTTCATGGTCTCTTCATGAGTTTACTAGAGATCACCCAAATCTCATAGATTGCGACGTTTAACAATCGGACTCATATAGGTGTGTTATTTCAAGAATGCTCGTAGGACAGACATCTTTGCTAAAATAGCCAACATAAACACATTAAGGCTTGTTGCCAACTTCGCCTTACAGACAAGCGAGAGTTGTGCATCTTCACATAGAGAGGGTTACATAATACTCTCCTCAATTAAACCACTAGTTTGTTCTTCCCGGGTCCTAATTCACGGGATCTCCGATCACAAAGGTTGGGTTACCACTATGGTGTAACATCAACGGGTCTCAAACCCATCTCCCTCGATGCACTTTCTATCACATTACGTGATAGTCCCTTTGTAAAGGGATCTGCCGGGTTTTTGTCCTGTTTGAATATATGTAACGGTTATTACTCCGGAGTTTCGCAATTTCCTGACGGACTTCAAACGTCTCTTGACGTGTCTTGATGACTTCGCGTTATCCTTAGAATTGTTCACTTTGACAATTACGAGTTTGATTGTCACAATTCAAAAGGATTGCCGGAACAGGTTTTTTCAACCACGAGCAAGTCCATCAAGAGCTCACGCAACCATTCCGATTCAACGAGTGGTTGTGTCTAAAGCGATAAGTTCCGCTTCCATAGTTGACCTCGTCAATATGGTTTGCTTACAAGATCTCCATGACACTGCGCCACCTCCAAAGGTAAATACATACCCACTTGTGGCGTACGGATCAGCTACATCCGAGATCCAATTCGAATCACTATATCCTTCAAGCACGAGCTGGGTGCCCCGAATAGTGAATCCCATAACTCATTGTACCACATAGGTAGCGCATGACCCTATCAAGTGCATGCCAATGATCAGTACCGGGTTTGACATGAACCTACTCAACTTGCTAACAGCAAAAGAGATGTCGGGTCTAGTCGCGCTCGCTAAGTACATGAGTGAGCCAACGATCTGAGAATATCTCAATTGATCTATGGCAATCCTCCGGTTCTTGCGTAATGTCACACTGGGATCATAAGGTGTTGAAGAAGGCTTGCTATCAATATAGCCGAATCGGCTCAAGATCTTCTCAACATAATGGGATTGCGTTAGAGTAATCCCACTCTCGTTCTTAATCAGCTTGATGTTCAGAATCACATCAGCTTCTCCCAGATCTTTCATATCAAAGCTCTTTGACAAGAAAGACTTGACCTCGTGTATTACTTCCATGTTTGTACCAAAGATCAGAATATCATCCACATACAGACATAGTATAACACCTTCGCCCCCACCATGGCGATAGTAAACGCACTTGTCAGCCTCATTGACAACAAAGCCTACGTGAAGTTAAAGTTCTGTCAAACTTCTCATGCCATTGCTTAGGTGCTTGTTTCGGGCCATATAAAGATTTCAAGCAACTTGCACACCTTTCTTTCTTCACCTTTTACTACGAACCCATCAGGCTGATCCATATAGATTTCCTCTTCCAACTCTCCATTAAGAAAAGCTGTCTTTACGTCCATTTGATGAACGATAAGACCATAGGAGGCAGCCATGGACGGTAGTACTCGAATGGTGGTAAGTCTAGCGACGAGTGAATAGGTGTCGAAGTAATCTTCGCCTTCTCTCCGTGTGTAGCCTTTAGCTACAAGCCGCGCCTTGTACTTCTCAATAGTACCATCAGGTCTTAGCTTCTTCTTGAACACCCATTTGCAGCCCACGAGGCTTGCATCCATGGGGTCGTTTCGATAGCTCCCAAGTTCCATTAGAAAGAATCGAGTCCATCTCATTATGGACAGACTTCTTTCCGATCATCCGCATCCGGAGATGCATATGCCTCTGCAATGGACGTGGGAGTATCATCCACAAGGTACACAATGAAATCATCACCAAAGGATTTTTCAATCCTTCGTCTCTTGCTCCGTTTAGGAGCTTCATTGTCATCCTTCTCAATAACATTCTCATGTGATTGTTCAAAATACTCATTAGATGTACTAGACTCAGGAATTATCTCGGTAGAAATTCTAGCAATGCTATGCATATCTTTCATAGGAAACATATTCTCAAAAAATGTTGCATCACGAGATTCCATAATAGTATCAACATGCATATCAGGTACCTCGGATTGAACTACTAAAAATCTATATCCTACACTCCGCGGAGCATAACCTAGAAAGATACAATCCACTGTCTTTGGTCCGAGTTTGCGCTTCTTAGTGATTGGAATATTGACTTTCGCCAAACATCCCCATGTGCGCAGATACGAAAGTGATGGTTTTCTTCCAGCCCACTCCTCGTAAGGGGTTTTATCTTTATTCTTGTTAGGAACTCTATTCAGGACATGACATGAAGTCAATAAAGCCTCCCCCCACCATGCCTTTGATAAACCAGCAGTGGCTAACATGGAATTCACCAAGTCAGTCAGCGTGCGGTTTTTCCTCTCGGCAACCCCGTTTGATTGGGGCGAATAGGGAGGCGTCCTCTCATGAATAATGCCATGTTCCTCACAGAATTCATCAAATATTTTAGGAAAATATTCACCACCACGATCCGACCTAAGACGCTTGATCTTTCTCTCTAGTTGATTTTCAACTTCGGCCTTATAAATTTTAAAGTAGTCTAAAGCTTCATCTTTAGTTCGCAACAAGTAAACATAGCAAAATCTAGTCGCATCATCAATCAATGTCATGAAATATCTCTTTCCACCTTTTGTCAACACACCATTCATCTCGCATAGATCAGAATGTATGAGTTCTAGAGGTGCCAAGTTTCTCTCCTCGGCCGCCTTGTGAGGCTTCCGAGGTTGCTTTGATTGCACACAACTATGGCACTTAGAACGTTTGGCAATGGAAAATTAAACTTAAACTGGATAGCCGAGACATTAAACCAAAATTAATGTGACATAAACGAGAATGCCAAACACTGGTATCTTCACTAACATTGCCACAAATATGGTTCACATACTTATTACTGAAATCAGAAAGCGAAAAGCGGAACAAGCCTCCGCACTCATAGCCTTTACCAATAAATTGTCCAAACTTGGAAACAACTACTTTATTCGACTCTAAAACAACCTTAAACCCATCTCTCGCATAGAAGGGAGCCGCTAACGAGATTCTTGTTCATAGTAGGGACATGCTGCACGTTCCTCGACCGCACGATCTTCCCGAAGTGAACTTCGGATCTACCGTGCCAACACCACGAACGTAAGCATGTGACCCATTCCCCATCAAGACGGAAGAATCCCGGGCGACCTGGTAAGAAGTGAACATGGATATGTCAGCACACACATGAACATTAGCACCCGTATCAATCCACCAACATGGAGATTGAAATACCGAAAGAACAATGAAAGAGATTACCGTACCCATCGGCATTGCTAGCGGTCACCGTGTTGACTTGCCTCCCCTTTTTCTTGCGGTCCGCCCTCTCCGGACAGTCCTTAGAAAAGTGGCCAGCCTCTCCACTGGTAAAGCAGCTCGGATCCGCTTTGTTTATCATCTTCTTCTTCTTGAAGGTTGTAGTCTTCATAGGCTTATTGAAGGAGGGCTTGTTATTCCCTTTGTTCTTGTCGTAGGGTTTCTTCCGCACCATGTTGGCGCTAGGATCGACCCTCTCCTTTCTCGAGTATTATCCTTAGCCCGAGCTTTCTCTCAACATCAAGAGACGCTATCAGATTTTCAACCGATATCTCCTGTCTCTTGTGTTTGAGAGTTGTGGCAAAGTTCCTCCATGAAGGGGGCAACTTAGCGATGATGCATCCAGCCACAAACTTGTCGGGTAAGGCACACTTAAGGAGTTCAAGCTCTTTCGCAATGCACTCGTATCTCATGAGCTTGTTCGACTACGTAACGGTTGTTAACCATCCCGATGTCATGGAAGCTCTCCATGATGTACAGTTCATCGCTCGCATCGGTTGCACCGAACTTAGCATTCGGTGCATCCCAGAGCTCTTTACCGTCCGTTAAGTGCATGTACACATCACACGTACGATCGGCAAGAATACTCGTAACGCATCCGACGAAGAGAGTATTGTTTTCCTTGAACTTGTTCTGATCTTGGTCGATATAGTTCCTTCGGGTAAACCATCGGTAACTTCGAACACTTTCGGATGAGTAAGCCGTAGCATGGCCTTATACGCCACCTCTTAAAGTGCACACCGGTAAACTTATCCGGCCTCAGTGCATCGGAAAAACCAGCCATTGTTAACTCAGGAAATTGCCTACAATTAGGTTTTTGGATTGTTGGATAATTAGGCATAATTTCCATGATTAATTCCAGAATATTAAGCATGACGACAGCAACTACTAACATGTGAAACTCGAACATACTAGATGCATTAATCAACATGAGCAGACAGCAGCGCAAACTGTAAAGCATCCATCGCTAAACAGATCGAGATATGTCGCACGTACCGATCTGGCGGAGGTGGCGATGGAGGTGTAGCAGACGATGTCGCAGCAGTAACGTTGTTGATGACAACGTTGTTGACGACGGGGACGACGGGTCGAAGTAGACGGCGTTGAAGACGACGGTAGGCAGCACCGCCCGACTTGGACGGAAGGCGACCCGTGATGAAGAGCTTGAGCAGGTCGCGCGAGCGCTTCCCAAAACCTAATTCGCCCTCTCCCGTACAGGATCGCAAGGACGAGTGGTTCCGGAGACCTGCTCTCCCGTTCGCAGATGCACGTCGGCGCGCGGGATGGAGTAGACTACGATGGCGGCGCAAGCAGAGAGAGGTGGAAACCCTAACTCGTGTATTGGATGTGTTTCTGCGGTAGCCGGGCAAGAGATTATATAGGCTCGGGAAACCCTAGGCAACGTGGGCCACGCCCACATCGCACGAACGTTTCGAGTCGGTTACAGATAGCCCACGATCCGGGAGCGACCCGAACCGACTAACTGCGACGCGTCCGTCTAGGACTCTGTTCGTTTTCCTGAGCTGCAAAAAGTAAGGAAAGTCTCGGCTCGAGGCTCAATCCACTCACCACGAGACGAGCGAGCGAGGAGGAGGAGGAGCGCGCGTGTAGCACTCCTATTCTCACTCACTTACTAGTGGTGGAACAACCCACCTTATAAGGTGGTCTAACTTCCTCCCAACTTTCCATGTGGGACTAAACTTCCCACCTCTTGCCACTCCCTAGTGAGCTGCCACCAACTTGGGCTCAAACTCACAAGGCTGCCACTATGTGGGCTTTGAGATTTATAGGAAAAACTGAAATCTAATTTGGGCCACTAAAAGTGGGCCCAATATTTCAACAAGCTTTGTCCGTGTGCAAGGATACCAAACTCCTAGGCGAGATTCGATTTACTTTGGGTCGTTGTCCTCTTCCTGCAAGAGGATCTAGATAGCCGAAGTGAAGAGGCAATTATTGCATAAGTGGGTGACCGATTTAGGAGCGGAGAAGCACGGCGGGCAGGTTGGTTGTGAGGCCAGCGTTTTATAGCCAACATGTCAACAATCGGGATCTTTCCATGAAGGGAAAGCCAAGCGAATACCTTGCATTTAGGTTCTAAGTGTGCTATCCAAATCTTCTTAGCATCAATCTTGACGTGGTTGCCTAGAACTGGTAACCAGAACCTGCGATGTAAGATCCATCTGTTAGAGCCCATATAATGGTGTCCGCCTGATCAGGAGTAGGGCACGTGGCCACAGTAGTGTCCCAGACTTGATGATAAAATGATAGCTGGACGTGCACGAAAAACCTAGCGCTACAACGGATCCAGTTACCATTCTTCAACTCTTCGGCAATGGTGTGCGTTTTCATGGAGGCAACCTTGAAGACATGTACGTCGTGGCACATGTGCCAGTAGCGGACGCATGGACGTGTGCTAAGAGGGGAAGTTCCTAGTTTGGGGTTGATCAACAGGGATATCGATCTTCTAAGGGGGGATGAGTGTGACATCTTGGCCCATGGCTCAATAGGATTGATATGCTACTCATATCTACAAGTTGCAACTTCTTTTCCGGAAGCTCATCCGCAAAGAACTCTGAAGTTAAGCGTGCTTGGTCAGAGCAATTTGACGATGGGTGACCGATCGAGAAATCATTCCCGGATGCGCACGAGTGAGGACAATGTGCGCAGAAAAAGACTAGTGTTGGTCTGTGGGGCCAGTCTAGATGTCCTAAAGAACTGCCGAGGGTAACACTAGTAGGAAAACCCTTATAGGCGGAGCTTAGTTCTGTGGCGCACCACTAAAAATGCGCCACAGAATGTTATTTTGTGGCGCACCATGCTAGGTGCGCCACATAAATAGCTTAATTTTGTGGCGCACTACTGAACATTGCGCCACGTAAATTATATGGGGCCCACATCCTGCCACCACCAATTATTAGTGTAGGTATTTCCGTGGCGCACATGGCGTGCTGCGCCACGTGAAATAACTCTTCCGTGGCGCACGTGCTTCGGTGCGCCACGAGAGTAGTTGATTCTGTGGCGCACTTGTTCGGGTGCGCCACAGAACTAAGGTAACTTATATCATCGCCCGTGCCCTCCCCCACGCCCGTTCACCTCTCCCCTCTCCCCTCTCCCCTCCCCTCTCCCCTCTCCCCTCTCCTCCGATCCGTACCGCCGCGCGCCGCCATGGTCGTCGCCATCGCCGTCGCCGCCGCCTTCCTCCGCGAGGGCCGCATGCCGCCACGGTCCTCCCATCCCCGCCACTTGCAGCACAAGCTGCCGCTACGGCGAGGAGGGGCCGCCGTCGCGTGAAGGTGGAGGAGCCACCGCGTCCTCCTCCTCCTCCACCGCTGCCGTCGTCGTCAACCTCCTCCTCCACCCCTGTCGTCGGTGAACTCTCTCCCCTCCCCCCTCCCCTCCCCTCCCCTCCTCTTCCTCTCCCGCGCGAGCACAAAGTGCTCGACGAAATGCTCGTGTGCTGCTCTGGTTGTGCTGCTGTTGTTGTTGCTGTGCTAATGGCTGCTGTTGCTGTTGATGTGCTACTGGATGCAATCTATCTATCTATCCTAGCTTGATGTCATTGTTGCTGCAGCTAGATGCATGCTCTGGTTGTGCTGCTGTTGTTGTTGATGTACTGGCTGCTGTTGCTGTTGATGTGCTACTGGATGCAATCTATCTATCTATCCTAGCTTGTTGTCATTGTTGCTGCAGCTAGATGCATGCTCTTGCAGCTTCTCACCATTCCTGGTGAACTATACTGTTGCTATTGCTTGTGTGTCCATGCTCTAAATGGTCAAATGATCATCATGTGCTAGTGATTTACTTACTGGCTGAACCTCAGTAGTGGTTCTGGATGCATTGCTGCTGTTGCTCTGGATGCATTGCTGCTGTTGCTCTGGATGCATTGCCCCTAATTGTTATTGATGAACCATGTGATGGTAATGATTCAATTTAATTCAATGATGTTAATTTGATTTCCATCCTTTGTTGGAAATAAATCCATGTCTGAACCTGTACAAGGTAATGAAGACTTGCTCACTTGGTATTGCTTGCTAGTTGGACATTTGGTTGGTTTTGATGCTATCTGGTTCATTTAAATGCATTAAATGCTACTATGGTATGCTACTGTGGTATCCTTGTGAAGAAAATGATGGATTCTTGTGAGCTTATGGTATGCTACTATGCTACTGTGGTATCCTTATGAAGATTTACTTGATGGATTGTTGTGAGCTTATGGTATGCTACTATGCTTATAATGCTCTGATTAGTGGGGATGCTTACTGGATCATGTGCATATAGTTCATATAGTTCCCTAAAAAGAAAGAATGCTCCCTGGCCAGATGCTTGATGTCTTGGCTCAGCCAATGATGCAAAGGCTGAGGCAAAAACTTGGATAAGAACAGATACTAAAATAGAGATATTCACATTAGGGAATCATGTAAATGAATGCCACTGTGGTATCCTTTGAAGAAAATGGGAAGTTTCTGATGGTTTAAAAGACTAGGTGATGCTAGGTTATTAAGTTGGCTGTCAAGGTTGGTTTTATCTGGTTAACTTGGATAGGCTATGTGTTCTTGCTTACTTATGCATATCCATCTCTACTCGGATTGACTAGCTCAGGCTTGGCCTCTCTCTTGCCGACATCACTTGGTTACTACCAAGTGATGAATAATCCCTTATGGTACCCCAGCTTTGTTTTGAACTCAACCGAGTAATGATAAATTTCTATTTCTTGTTGGCTTTGATGAAAATAGAGATATCCACGGTAGGGGATCATGTAAATGAATGCCACCGTGGTATCCTTTGAAGAAAAAGGACTGCTTTCGATGGTTTTAAAAGGCTAGGTGGTGTTATGTGATTCAGTTGACTACCAAGACTTGTCTCATCTGGTTAGCTGGGATATGCTATGTGTTGTTGCTTGTTTAGGCATATCTATCACTTACTGGATTTACTGGTTCTTGATTGGCCTCTCTTTTGCCAGCATCACTTGGTCTATATACCAAGTGACGAATAATCCCTTTGGAGCATCTGCTCCATGCATGCTATGTGTGTTTGAGCATCTTGACTTATGTCACCATGGTTGATGGTTTGTTGGTGTTTTGTACTTGCCGATGATTAGATGGTTGGTCGATCACTCGTACACTCGGGGGTGGAGCAAGTGAGCCTGGTGTGATGGCACAAATATCAATATTTTGTGCATCCTACCTGGCCTCACTTATTCCATCCCTGGATGTTAATATTTGTTTCGACCAACAAAGTATGAGGCATTCCATTTAGTTCATACTAGCTACTTCTTAATTGCATTGGCCTTTCTTCCATTTTAGTGCCGATGATTAAATTGTTTGGTCACTTGTACACTCAGGGTGGGGCCAGTGAGCCCGGTGCGATGGCACAAATATCAATCTCTTGTGCATCCTACTCCGGCCTCACCGACCCCATCCCGAATGTTAATATTTCTTTCGACCAACAAAGTATGAGGCATATGATATCTAGTTGAGATACCACTTGGCTCTTTCTTCCATTTTAGTGCCGATGATTAGAATGTTTGGTCACCTATACGCCGCAATATACTTTGTAGACGGGCCCCCTTTCCCCGGCCGCCGTTCCGTGAACGAGTCTTTGACGAGACAACAACGCCGTCCTGCCTCTCCGGTGCATCACCACTTTTCTTCTCTCGCCGTCCAGTACGTGAACGAGTCTTTGCATCAAGGACTTGATGGGATTCGTAGCATAGAAAACAAAAAAATTCCTACCGCGAGAACGCAATCCAAGCCAAGATGCAATCTAGAAGATGGTAGCAACGAGGGGATGAACGAGACTAACCCTTGAAGATTTCCAAAGCCTACAAGAGGAGGCTCTCGTTGCTACGGTAGACGATCACTTGCCGCTTTCAAAAGCGCGTAGAAGATCTTGACGGTGCCACAATCGGGCAGCACCTCCGTACTCGGTCACACGTTCGGTGTTGATGACGACGTCCTTCTCCCCGTTCCAGCGGGCAGCGGAAGTAGTAGATCCTCCTCGGAATCCCGGCAGCATGACGGTGTGGTGGCGGTGTCGATGGAGATCTCCGGCGGAGCTTCGCTAAGCGTATGCGGGAGATGTGGTGGAGGAGGGGCGCTAGGGTTTGGGAGAGGGGGAGCCGGCTAGGGCAGCCTTGAGGGGTGCGACCAACTCATGGCTTGGTGTGGCCGGCCAGCCCCTCCCCTCCCCTCTTTATATAGGTGGAAGCCCCAAGGATTAGGTCAAAGTCTCCGAATAAGACCCCAACATAAACCTTCCATATGACCAAACCTATGGGGAGTGGGACTCCCCCCTTTCCTTGGTGGGGTGGCCGGCCACCATGGTGGGGAGTCCACTTGGGACTCCTCCTCCCTTAGGTTGGCCGGCCATGGTGGGTGGAGTCCCTCTGGGACTCCACCTTCCATGCCGATTTCTTCCGGACTCTTCTAGAACCTTCTAGAACCTTCCTGGAAAAATACCGGATCATTTTCAAACCTAGAAAATGACTTCCTATATATGAATCTTATTCTCCGACCATTCCGGAACTCCTCGTGATGTCCTGGATCCCATCCGAGACTCCGAACAAAACTTCGAACTCCATTCCATATTCCATATCTACTTAAACGACATCAAACCTTAAGTGTGTCACCCTACGGTTCGCGAACTATGTAGACATGGTTGAGACTTCTCTCCGACCAATAACCAATAGCGGGATCCGGAGATCCATAATGGCTCCCACATATTCAACGATGACTTAGTGATCGAATGAACCATTCACATACGATACCAATTCCCTTTGTCACGCGATATTTTACTTGTCCGAGGTTTGATCATCGGTATCACTCTATACCTTGTTCAACCTCGTCTCCTCGACAAGTACTCTTTACTCGTACCGTGGTATGTGGTCTCTTATGAACTTATTCATATGCTTGCAAGACATTAGACGACATTCCACCGAGAGGGCCCAGAGTATATCTATCCGTCATCGGGATGGACAAATCCCACTCGTTGATCCATATGCCTCAACTCATACTTTCCGGATACTTAATCCCACCTTTATAACCACCCATTTACGCAGTGGCGTTTGATGTAATCAAAGTACCTTTCCGGTATAAGTGATTTACATGATCTCATGGTCATAAGGACTAGGTAACTATGTATCGAAAGCTTATAGCAAATAACTAAATGACGTGATCTTATGCTACGCTTAATTGGGTGTGTCCATTACATCATTCATATAATGACATAACCTTGTTATTAATAACATCTAATGTTCATGATCACGAAACCATGATCATCTATTAATCAACAAGCTAGTTTATACAAGAGGCTTTACTAGGGACTCTTTGTTGTTCACATAACACACATGTATCAATGTTTCGGTTAATACAATTATAGCATGGTATGTAAACATTGTCATAAACTTAAAGATATATTAACGGCCTTTCGGTGCTTTATCAAGTTTTGCTCACAGGAGAGGTTTTAGTCAACGGATCTGACATGCTGAGAAACGTATGTATTTTGTAATTCATTTGCGTCTCAACGCATCACTCATTTTCAAATGAGTCGGCATTAAATATGTTTGGCCTTCTGGTGGAACCTTAATTCCGCGGTCTGAAATATGTCACTAATATTGTCACACACAATATAGCTTCAAAGTTCTGACTCTGTCGGAACTACACCAAGTTCTCAAAGAACCTCTTGACTTAATATCCTATGTCATTGTCAAAATAATGACATACTCTGCCTTCTTTTGTAGAATCCGTCACAATATTTAGAACTCTTCTAAATCTAGCATAGACAACTTCTATCTCATTGTGCTACCTTTTAAACAACACTTAGCCTAATTTGAGATTTGAATTTTATTTTTATATGTGATCAAACTAATATCGATGCAACACTTTACAGCGATTTGTTTGTCATTACCCCATACTAAACTATATATATATATCCTTAGTTCTTCTAAAGTACTCAAGGATATTCTTACTGTCGTCCAATGATCATCATATGAATCATTCCGGTATATGCTCATAACACTTTATAGCACAGGACATCTGATTGTGTACATATTATTCGTGATCTATCATCACTCATGTGTTTTTACTCATTGAGTGTCAGATACACTCAAGTCTTGTTAAACCTTCGCATGATAAGAACACCTTCTTAATATTTCTATATTGAACTACTTCAATATCCATTCTATGTACTTTGACTTAAACTTATTATGTGTTTCAATCTATCTTCATAGATCTTGACACTAAATATGTTTTAGTCCATATCCTTTCATTAAAGTTAATTCTCAATGAAACCTTTTAATCAAGTATATAATTACATTATTTATAACCAACTATATGTCATCTACATAAGTATTATAAATATGTCTCAGCGCTCCCACTTAATTTCTTGCAAATGCAAGCCTCTTCATCGTCTCTGATGAAATCAAAAACTCTTTGACTATTTTCATCTCGTGAAGATTCCAACTCCGCGATACTCACTTCATCCAATTGAAGTTCGTATACCTATCTAGTATTCCACGTACCAGCAAAACTCTTGGTTGTATCTTGTATACACTTTTAATACACACTTCTGATAAGTAATGTATTTTGCCATCCTACTAGCATATCTCATAAAAGAAATATGTAGTGATTACTAGAATAATCCATATAGACTATAAGCATTGCTATGGAAGATCTAGTCTTATCGTAGTCAACTCTTTGAACTTTGTCGTAAACAACTTTTCGACAAGTCAAGCTTCATCAATTTTATAGATCCATTTACTTTCAATAAGTATTCATCTATCTTGGATTTCATGGCGTATAGCCATTTTAACGGAGTCGTGGCCCATCATAACTTCTTTGTTTGTAGTTGGTTTATCATTGTTCAAAATCAATCCTTTGTCCACAAATCATTTATTTGATCACAAAGTAAACCATACCTACAAGGTTCAATATGTACTTCGATCTCCATGGCTAAAACACTTTGTAGTCATGGGAGCTATGATCGACGTGGCCGCTTCCGGAACCAATTCCGATGCTGCGCTACTCTGATCATTATGCTTAGGTTCATAAACCTTATCAAGTTCTATTGTCCTCCCACTCAAATACTTCGTTAGAAAACAATTTCTTGGAAATAAGAAACATTGACAAACACTTTTGTCTTTGTCTCCATAGTGGGAAGAATTCCCAATCAATTCTCTGGGATAACCAACAAATACATTCATCCGATCTTGGTTGTAAACTTATTTACTTATGCTGTGCATACCAAAATTTAAGAAAGGACTATTAGGGTTTATACCCATGCCATAACTCGTATGGTGTCATTTCTACGGATCATGATGATGCTCTATTCAATATAAAAGCGATAGTCACTAAAGCATAATCCACAAAAAATATAACGGCATTCATTATTTTATCTCATCATTGACCCAACATGGTTTGGATACATTTCTCGGATACTATATCACTATGATACTCCATGAAATGTGAGTTGTAGAAAAATTTCATAACCCTCTTAGATGTTCGCTAAAACTCGTAATTCAAATATTTTCCCAATGATCCAATCATAGATATTTGACTTTTCTATTACGATGATTTCCACTTCATGCCGAAATTTATTTGAATCCATTCAAATGTTTTAAACTTCTTCCTTATCAAATATATTCACATATATATACTCAATTCATTGTTGGAAGTTTTCATGAAGTAGAATAATCTCCCGCACACAACTATGTCCAGTGAACCACATACATCATCATGTATGTTTCCACTAAGTTAGTTGCCCGTTCAACTCTTGGCCTATGAACGGTATTTTAGTCATTCTCTTTTAGAAAAGATTTTGCAAGCGCCAAACGATTCAAAAATCAAATGACTCCAAAAATCCATTTGCATGGAGTTCCTTCATGCGTTCCTCTCTAACATGACCTAAATGGCGGTTCCACAAATAAGTGGAATTCAAATCAATTGCCTTATGGCATTTTAGCGTCGATGTTATGTATGTGTGCTTCACCATTAAGATTTATAATAACTTATCCATCGTACATGGAGTAATGTCATAATTTGAACAACTCATTGTTTTTATTTGACCAGAGCAAAATAACAATTATTAAGTTCTTTATTATAAATTCTAAGGGCTAGGTAGAATGCCAACGACAAGCATAATAACACTTTATTATGTTCCAGATGTGCATTATTACCATATTCCTTATCAGTCACTTAGGCCATCATATTCTTGTATTGCGTTATATTGTATGACATCTCATACCAACCAATCTGGTATAAATACCCAAGAATTTCATTATGTGACCAAACAAGGAATACATCCATAACATGTATATCATGTATATACACCTGAGCTAGACTTTCTAGTCTTTTCTTTTCTTTCTGCCAAAATATATTTTGTAATTTCTCTTTTAGCTCTCCTCATTATTCAGAAAACATTTCTCCTTCAATAACTTCTAGGTTTGTTGGTCAAATACCAATAACCTTGAGGTTCTTATTTTGAAGTTGATCATCATATGACAAGTGTTTCAGATTTCACTATTAGTAACTTTGTAATATGATGAACAATTTCACTCATAATTTTATCCATCAATTCATGACGACTTTCTGAGACCATGTCTGTACATGCTAGGCTCATAAAGTTTAACCTTAGTATTCACATGTGCAAATCTGGCTTGCACCCGTTGTATGCTGTTGCGGTCAGAAACCCACCGGCGGGCAGCGACGGGCAACACCGTAGAGCCGGGAATCTCCCAGGACTGCGGCTGGCCCTGGTCCCTCCGAGCGACGGCCCGCAAAGCCTTCTGCACACACGTCCGATGCTGATGCAAGGGCGTGCCACCCGACCTATACCCGGTCAGGAAGGTGTTGGATGATGCCTCGCTTAGTTTCCTGCATGGCATACACGTAAACGTTAAATACGAGCCTCGATCGGCTTTCAGGTTGCCCTGTGAATCGGCTCAAAGAGCCGATCCACCCATGATACGTACGAGGTGTACGATCAGATGGTGGTCCTGCTTGATCAAAATAAAGCTAAAGCGACCTACTACGATTTGGGGTTTTCACCGCATAATCGGAACATCCTACTCGTGATCGAGCCTCGCGGCCACGCACGGTGATCTTAAACCGACCCTAGACAAGGCCTAAAAACCAACACGAAGTTGATCCTCGGAACATCCTGTCTAGGGTTAGCAAACTACACCCTACGCGCCACTGGATCCTTCGACCCGTTTGTAAGGCCTAACAATGCAGATATTAAACTAATCCTTGAAGAACAAGGAGCAATCATAACGGATCGGATCTACTAGATAATGATCAAGTGGGTGCCGCCCTTACACCCGTGATAGGCGTAAGGGCGGCTAGATGCTCAAGGGTTGCACGACGATAGCATATGATACGAAGAACAATGCTAACCCTAAAACATCTATGATAACTACGTTGCTCGCCATCAAAAAGGCTTCAGCACGAGCAACGCATGGAAGACGAATAAACGTGTGCTGCCTAGATCGCAAGATGCGATCTAGGCAGCATGGTGCTTACCCGGAAGAAACCCTCGAGACGGGGGAGTTGGCGATGCGTCGAGATTGGTTTGTGGTGAACGTTGATTGTTGTTTATTTCATAAACCCTAGATACATATTTATAGTCCGGGGGACTTTCTAATCCAGGCGTGCACCTAACCGTGCACGGGTTAAATTCTAACTTCTAAGCGACACGTATCCTACTATGGTACAGATACACGGGCAATTAGCCCAAACTTGGTACACAAGGCCGATTCATGTATTTCTTCTATATATACTCTTCAAGCCCATCTCCAATCGCGGCCCACCTCTAATCCGGTCAAATTCTGGTGATAACACATGCCCCCCTGGTTTTGGAAATGACATTTCCAAAATCATTACGCTTTTCCTTCGTCGGGTCATGTCGTAGCAGAGCAGAAACCGCCGCAGAATTCTTCATCATGATGCCTTGCCTCCTCCACTTCTCCGTGTGGCCTGACAATTTTTTTTTTCCTTCTGTTGGGCACCACCTCCTCGGAAACTGTTGTGGCATTGAACCTCCACTGTATCCATTATTTAACCGCGTCGAGCAGTTCGCCCTTTCACCCTCCTGCTCCGTACTAGCCATCGGCAAAAAACCCCCATTCCTCCGTAGCCATGTCTTCTTCCTCCTCCTCCTCCTCAAACCTCTCCGATGTATCATCTCCCTCCGTGAGCCGACGCCGAGTGGGGCTCGTTGGCGGCGCACGACATCCTCGCCCCAACGACGTGGGACAAGGAGGAGCACGATTCCTCCATCTGGTCCGAGGATGACAAATCCTTGACCGACGGAGAGGACGACCTTCGATTCCTCGTCGACGGGGAGGAGGAGGCGGAGAGCGAGGACGACCGCTTCTCCTGGGACGACTACACCTCCTCCGAGGAAGAGGTGGAGGATGACGACGACGACTCCCTCGAAGGTTACCCACCGGCGAAGCGCCTCCGCGCCTGGTGGGACGACGACAGCGATGACGACGATGAGGAAGACGAGGCTCCCGTAGAGCAGCGATGAGGAGCCTATCAGTAGCTGCGCCGGCGGCAGTGACGACGGCGACGAGGGCAGCAACGGCCCTTAGATTAGGGACTGGTAGTAGTAGTCGGCTTTTGTTCTTTCTTCCCCGAGCAATCGGCTCTTTCTTTGTAAGAAATCCCACTATTAATGAAGAGAGTATTCCCCAATTAGTCTTACTTTCTCGTCGACTTTGCCGATTGTCGAAACGAAGTCGCTGTACAAAGAGCCGATGACGGGGCATCGGCTTGCACTATAACCGCGATTCGAGGCCAAGCCGTTGCCTATCCACACGGTCCAACAGGTCTAGTTACCGTCCAAACCATCTCAAACGTGCAGATTGGACTCCTCAACAACCACTAGGATGACTTATCCCAAATATTATGATTGAGCTTGCTCCTCTAGAGTCGATGACAATGCATCGGCTTTTATTATCCTGAAGTTGATGCCCGTGCATCGGCTGTACGCATACTGTTGTCCCTACATGCTTGTATACTGAAGTCGATGTATGTACATCGGCTGTGATTTGATTTTTTTTTACTGGCCGATTTTAAAATCGGCCTCCATATCTCACTGCCCATCCTCCCACATGCTTGGGAAATACTTCTTGAGATGTTGGCCATTGACGGCCACCGGAACTTCACACCATCCAACTCGTTCAAGCATGTAGGCATTGCCCTTCGTAACCTCGGATGACTTTGTAAGGACCGTGCCAATTAGGAGACCATTTGCCGTATGCTTTATCCCTGGTTCCTAGTGGCAACACGGCTTCCCATACTAGATCACCAACTTCAAAACTCCTTTGGTCTTACCTTTTTATTGTATGCCCGAGCTACCCTGGCTTTGTTCTCTTTAATCTTCTCTAACGACCAAAGTCTAAGTTCCGTTGCATCCTCAATAGTGTCACTCATCGTGGTTGCATATTCCTCGTGTGTCGAGTCATTCTGAAACGTGACACGTCTTGACCCAGCCGTAATCTCCCAAGGTAATACGGCCTCCTGCCCATAGACAAGCTGGTACGGCGAAGTATTTATAGCTCCGTGGCATGACATGCGATAAGCCCACAAAGCCTCTGATAACGTCTCGTGCCACACCCTGGGGTTCTCCTCGATCTTCCTCTTAATCAGCTTGATCAAGCTTTGATTGGATGCTTCAGCTTGCCCGTTGGCTTGAGCGTAGTATGGAGACGATCGGATTAGCTTAATCCCCATGTCATCGCAGAACTTTCTGAATTCTTTAGAGACAAAGACCGAACCTCCATCGGTCGTGATGGTTTGGGGAATCCCGAACCTATGAATGACATGTTCTTTGACAAACTAGATAACATCTTCCGATTTTACTTTCTTCATGGGCACGGCCTCCACCCATTTGGTGAAATAATCTGTAATGGCCAGAATCCACTCGTGGTTTTTGCTTGACGGAGGATGTATCTTGCCGATCATATCCATGCCCCAACCTCGAAATGGCCAAGGTTTGATGATGGGGTTCATTGCTGACGCGGGTACCATCTGGATTTTCCCGAACATCTGACACGCTTGGCATCCCTTGTAGTAGTTGAAGCAGTCTTCTAGCATGGTAGGCCAATAAAACCCTGATCGCCTAATTAACCACTTCATCTTATGGGCCGATTGGTGAGTTCCACAGGCGCCTTCATGCACCTCATCTAAGAGCCGATTAGACTCAGCTTGGTCCCGTGCACTTAAGTAGTAACCCTTCCAACGTCCTGTAGAACATGTCATCTCCTATGAGGACATATTTCATAGCCTTATATCTTATCCTTTTGGGTGCCCCCCGAGCCGAATCCTTCAAATAATTGAAGATATCGGTTCTCCAATCATCCTATTCCAGGAACTGCACCTGAACTTCTGACCGTCGGGTATGTCCTTGTATCCCGACGCCATCCGTGCGAGATCATTGGCATCGGTATTCCGAGACCTTGGGACCCAATTGAAATTGATGTACCGAAAATGTGTCATCGCTCACGACACTCCACCCAATATGGAAAAAGTGATTCACTCTCGCACTTGTATTCTTCCGTGAGTTGAGAGATCACCAACTTCGAGTCTCCAAAAAGCTCCACCGCCTCCGCCCGGCTTCCAAAAGCAACTCCATCCCCTTGCGCATCGCCTCATACTCGGCAACATTGTTGGTGCAAGGGCAGATAGCTCGATGGCGAAAGAATATGTTGCCCCCGAGGCGACACGAGCGAATGCCGATGCCACAACCATCGTCACAAGCCGATCCATCGAAGAACATAGCCCACGCACGTACGGATAGTGCCGCTATATTAGTGTTAATCCGCTCGGCTATAAGATCGGCCAACGCTTGTCCCTTGACCGCTTTCGCAGGCCGATACCGAAGGTCGAACTCCGTCAGTGGCGAACATCCACTTACCAAGCCGGCCTTTCAAAACAGGGGCCGACAGACATGTGCTTGACAACGTCCGACTTGCGGATGACGATGATCTCCGCCGTCAAAAGGATGTGGTGGAGCTTGGTGCAGGTGAAGAACAGGCAAAGGCAAAGCTTCTCGACCTCAGGATACCTTGTCTCCGCGTCCAACATCCTTCTGATGAGGTAGAAGACGACCTTTTCAACACCCTCATAAAGTTGCACCACCACCGAAGCGATGGACGTGTCAGCTACTGACAAGTAGATATAGAACGGCCTGTCTTGTTGGGGTGGGACTAGCACAGGCGGCGTTGTCAGATACCGCTTAATCTCGTCAAACGCCTGCTGCTGTTCGCCCCAGTGAAACTCGTCATCAGATTTAATCTTCACCAGCGCCATGAACGGCTCGATTCGTCCTGACAGGTTAGAGATGAATCGTCGGACGAAGTTGATCTTGCCGATAAGACGTTGGAGCTCTTTCTTCGTGGTGGGCGGCTGCATGGTACGCACTGCCTCCTGACTTTTCAGGCCGATCTCAATTCCCCGTTCATGAACCAGAAATCCTAGGAACTGACCGGCCGTCACACCAAAGGCACACTTCTTTGGATTCATTCTCAGTCCGAACTTCCGAGTTCGGTCTAGGATGCGTCGCAAATCATCCAAGTGTCCCTCCATGGAGACAGACTTGACTACCACGTCATCGATGTAGATTTCCACCAACTTTCCGATCAGATCGTGAAATATATAATTCATGGCTCTTTGATACGTTGCACCAGCATTCTTCAACCCAAAGGTCATGACCACATATTCAAACAAGCCTACTGCCCCGGCACTCGAATGCGGTCTTGTGTATATCTTCTGGAGCCATGAAGATCCGGTTATAGCCGGCGTTGCCATCCATGAAGCTTAACACCTTGTGGCCAGCAGCTCGCATTGATCAATGTTTCCGCCACGGGCATCGGATACTCATCTTTTGGAGTGGCTCGTTAAGATCTCGGAAATCGATGGCCACACGCCACCGGCCGTCTTTCTTTTCTACGGGAACGATCATCGGATATCCATTCAGCATATCTCGCATGGCTCGATGAACCCAGCGGCCAACATCTTCTCGATCTCTTTCTTGACCTCTTCCAGGATTTCGGCCTTCATCTCGACGTGCTTGTTGTTGGAACGGCCGAAACCCTTTCTTAAGGGGAAGCCGATGTTCAATGATGCCCTGTCCAACCCAGGCATCTCTGTGTAATCCCATGCAAAGCAATCTGGGTATTCTTTTAGCAGAGCTATCATCTGACCCCTAAGATGTGGATCTAACTTCTTGCTGATAAAGGTTGGTCGCGGCTTATCCCCGGGACCGATGTCGACTTCCTCTAGTTCGTCAGCCCGATGTAAACCCATATCCTAGCTTTCCGCCCCTGTGAGGTCGACACCAAATACAGGGAGAGCGTGTGGTACGGGTAATGCGGGCCGAACGCTGGAATCGGCCTTCATCTTGATTGTAACCAGGATTTTTTGGAGGTGTCGGGGCCGATCGCGTGGAACAGCTTCCTCCTTGTCTTCGCTGCGAGAGCAGCTGCCCTCGTCTCTGTCCTTACCAGGGTGGTGCCCGAGCCCTATCATGTTGATGTCGAACGAGAATCTTGGCTGGCATCCTCCAGGGTAAGTGCGCTCCACCATGTTAACGGCGGATGCCGGTGAAATCGGCACTCCGGTGCTGCCAACGCGAACGGCAGCGGTGGACGGGACTCGGAGTGGCATCTCTCCTTGGTAAGTCCCCGAGCTGGTCCCGACGGAGAATACCGATGGCTCATGATTTCCTGGATCACGCGCAGAGCGACACGCTCCAAAGTGTTCACCGTGCTCTCGAGTGGCGGTGCAGCGAATGAGCCACCATGAAGTTAATCTCCCGACGCAGCCGACCGGGTGCGTCCTTCTGACGGGAGGACAGGTCCACTCCATCGAGCGCGCTCAGTGAGAACCCTTTCCACCCGATGCCATGTGAGCGGGTTCCGTGAAAAGAGCCGATGAGGTCGGCTTCGAGGACTGCTTTGATCTCGTCATGCTTCTTCTTGAGCTCCTCAGTCAGATCCTCGTACTCGACCGGAGTGCCTTCCGCCATCTCGGATGTAGATGGCGATGCGGTGGATGTCGAAGATAGTCCCACCGGGCGTGCCAGAATGTGTTGCGGTCAGAAACCCACCGGCGGGCAGCGACGGGCAACACCGTAGAGCCGGGAATCTCCCGGACCGCGGCTGGCCCCGGTCCCTCCGAGCGACGGCCCGCAAAGCCTTCGCACACACGTCCGATGCTGATGCAAGGGCGTGCCACCTGACCTATACCTGGTCGTGAAGGTGTTGGATGATGCCTCGCTTAGTTTCCGCATGGCATACACGTAAACGTTAAATACAAGCCTCGATCGGCTCTCAGTGTTGCTCCCGTGAATCGGCTCAAAGAGCCAATCCACCCATGATACGTATCGAGGTGTACGATCGGATGGTGGTCCTCGCTTGATCAAGATAAAGCTAAAACGACCTACTACGATTTGGGGTTTTCACATCGGAACATCCTACTCGTGATCGAGCCTCGCGGCCACGCACGGTGATCGTAAACCGACCCTAGACAAGGCCTAAAAACCAACACGAAGTTGATCCTCGGAACATCCCGTCTAGGGCTAGCAAACTACACCCTACGCGCCACCGGATCCTTCGACCCGTTTGTAAGGCCTAACAATGCGGATATTAAACTAATCCTTGAAGAACAAGGAGCAATCATAACGGATCGGATCTACTAAACAATGATCAAGCGGGTGCCGCCCTTACACCCGTGATAGGCGTAAGGGCGGCTAGATGCCTAAGGGTTGCACGACGATAGCATATGATACGAAGAACAATGCTAACCCTAAAACATCTATGATAACTACGTTGCTCGCCATCAAAAAGGCTTCAGACACGAGCAACGCATGGAAGACGACAAATGTAGGCCGCCTAGATCGCAAGATGCGATCTAGGCAGCATGGTGCTTACCCGGAAGAAACCCTCGAGACGGGGAGTTGGCGATGCGCCGAGATTGGTTTGTGGTGAACGTTGATTGTTGTTTATTTCATAAACCCTAGATACATATTTATAGTCCGGGGAACTTTCTAATCCAGGCGTGCACCTAACCGTGCACGGGTTAAATTCTAACTTCTAACCGACACGTATCCTACTATGGTACAGATACACGGGCAATTAGCCCAAACTTGGTACACAAGCCGATTCATGTATTTCTTCTATATATATTCTTCAAGCCCATCTCCAATCGCGGCCCACCTCTAATCCGGTCAAATTCTGGTGATAACAATGCACACGTAGAATCTATCACACCCGATCATCACGTGATGCTTCGAAACGACGAGTCTTAGCAACGGTGCATACTAAGGACAATCACTTCATGGATATGCGAATATCGTTAGTGCCCAACTTAGTTGGAGGATTGGGACGCCGGGCGTCTTCAACCTTCGTACATTCCCATAAAACTTATGAGTTTATGTAGTCTCACTAGATTATATTCTATCATCTTGCAATAAGGTCTTAGATATCTCATATATCTCATACCTTGATTATTTCTGAAAACTAAATTTTCAGCTCCTTACTTTTCAAACAGATTTGAACTTCAAGTTTCACTGGAGACAAGATAACTTTAGGTACTAATTGAAACCATAGCTCTTTGAATCAACAATGTAAGGTTTACTAAAAGTTTGCAATAGGACTTAATCATTTCTTGATTCTTTAACAATACGGTACCAGTCCGTAAAGTTACTTGTCAGATTTAACAGTATTTCAATCTCAATTACAAGACTAACGCATGGTAGAAAACGGATGCTAATTCTACAAAATTAATTCAAAATACTACTCAGACTATGTTTATGATAATTAGTTCATGTTTTAATCTAATTACTAAAGAACTCCCACTTAATACAACATCCCTCATAGTTGTTAAGTGGTACACGATCCATATCCACTACACCAAAACCGATCATCACGTGAGATGATGTAGCTTCAATGGTGAACATCAACATGTTGATCATATCATCCATATGACTCGTGTTCAACCTTTCGGTTTCCGTTGTCCCGAGGCCATGTCTGTACATGCTAGGCTCGTCAAGCAAACCCAAGTATTCCGCGTGTGCAACATGGCTTACACCCGTTGTATGTGAACGTTGAGTCTATCACATCCGATCATCACGAGATGCTTCGAAATGACGAACTATATCAACGGTGCATACGAGGGGAGAACACTTTATTATCTTGATATTAATGTGAGGGATCATCTTATAATGCTACCGTCGCGTTCTAAGCAAAATAAGATGCATAAAGGATTAACATCACATGCAATTCATATGTGATATGATATGGCCCTTTAGTCTTTGCGCCTTCGATCTTCATCTCCAAAGCATGGACATGATCTCCATCATCAACGGGCATGATCTCCATCATCGTCGGCGTAGCGTCAAGGTCCATGGCGCCGTCTTCATGGTTGTTCACCTCATGTAGCAACTATTACAACTACTTTGAAATACTACTCAACATGAAAATTAAAGACAACCATAAGGCTCCTGCCGGTTACCACAATACAATAATGATCATCTCATACATATTCACCATCATATAATGGCCATATCACATCACCAAACCATGCAAAAACAAGTTAGACGTCTCTAATTTGGTTTGCATATTTTACGTGGTTTAGGGTTTTCGAGTAAGATCTAATCTACCTACGAACATGAACCACAACGGCGATACTAATGTTGTCAATAGAAAGAGTAAATTGAATCTTCACTATGGTGGGAGAGACAGACACCCGCAAAACCACTTATGCAATACAAGTTGCATGTCGAACGTGGAGCAAGTCTCATGAACGCGGTCATGTAAAGTTAGCCCGAGCCGCTTCATCCCACCATGCCACAAAGATGCAAAGTACTCGAACTAAAGACAACAAAGCATCAACGCCCACAAAACAATTGTGTTCTACTCGTGCAACCATCTATTCATAGACACGGCTCGATACCACCGATGGGATTCATAGCATAGAAAACAAAAAATTCCTACCGCGAGAACGCAATCCAAGCCAAGATGCAATCTAGAAGATGGTAGCAACGAGGGGATGAACGAGACTAACCCTTGAAGATTTCCAAAGCCTACAAGAGGAGGCTCTCGTTGCTGCGGTAGACGATCACTTGCCGCTTTCAAAAGCGCGTAGAAGATCTTGACGGTGCCACAATCGGCAGCACCTCCGTACTCGGTCACACGTTCGGTGTTGATGACGACGTCCTTCTCCCCGTTCCAGCGGGCAGCGGAAGTAGTAGATCCTCCTCGGAATCCCGGCAGCACGACGGTGTGGTGCGGTGTCGATGGAGATCTCCGGCGGAGCTTCGCTAAGCGTATGCGGGAGATGTGGTGGAGGAGGGGCGCTAGGGTTTGGGAGAGGGGGCGCCGGCTAGGGCAGCCTTGAGGGGTGCGGCCAACTCATGGCTTGGTGTGGCCGGCCAGCGCCTCCCCTCCCCTCTTTATATAGGTGGAAGCCCCAAGGATTAGGTCAAAGTCTTCGAATAAGACCCCAACATAAACCTTCCATATGACCAAACCTAGGGGGAGTGGGACTCCCCCCTTTCCTTGGTGGGGTGGCCGGCCACCATGGTGGGGAGTCCACTTGGGACTCCTCCTCCCTTAGGTTGGCCGGCCATGGTGGGTGGAGTCCCTCTGGGACTCCACCTTCCATGCCGATTTCTTCCGGACTCTTCTAGAACCTTCTAGAACCTTCCTGGAAAAATACCGGATCATTTTCAAACCTAGAAAATGACTTCCTATATATGAATCTTATTCTCCGGACCATTCCGGAACTCCTCGTGATGTCCTGGATCCCATCCGAGACTCCGAACAAAACTTCGAACTCCATTCCATATTCCATATCTACTTAAACGACATCAAACCTTAAGTGTGTCACCCTATGGTTCGCGAACTATGTAGACATGGTTGAGACTTCTCTCCGACCAATAACCAATAGCGGGATCTAGAGATCCATAATGGCTCCCACATATTCAACGATGACTTAGTGATCGAATGAACCATTCACATACGATACCAATTCCCTTTGTCACGCGATATTTTACTTGTCCGAGGTTTGATCATCGGTATCACTCTATACCTTGTTCAACCTCGTCTCTCGACAAGTACTCTTTACTCGTACCGTGGTATGTGGTCTCTTGTGAACTTATTCATATGCTTGCAAGACATTAGACGATATTCCACCGAGAGGGCCCAGAGTATATCTATCCGTCATCGGGATGGACAAATCCCACTGTTGATCCATATGCCTCAACTCATACTTTCCGGATACTTAATCCCACCTTTATAACCACCCATTTACGCAAGTGGCGTTTGATGTAATCAAAGTACCTTTCCGGTATAAGTGATTTACATGATCTCATGGTCATAAGGACTAGGTAACTATGTATCGAAAGCTTATAGCAAATAACTTAATGACGTGATCTTATGCTACGCTTAATTGGGTGTGTCCATTACATCATTCATATAATGACATAACCTTGTTATTAATAACATCTAATGTTCATGATCACGAAACCATGATCATCTATTAATCAACAAGCTAGTTTATACAAGAGGCTTTACTAGGGACTCTTTGTTGTTCACATAACACACATGTATCAATGTTTCGGTTAATACAATTATAGCATGGTATGTAAACATTATCATAAACTTAAAGATATATTATCATAACCATTTTATTATTGCCTCTTGGGCATATCTCCAACAGGACTCGTTCACTGGACGGCGAGGGACTGCCGTGGTTCTGCGCCGGAGAGGCAGATCGGCGTCGTTGTGTCGTCAAGCACCCGTTCATGGAACGGCGGCCGGGGAAAGGGGGCCCTTCTGCAAAGTATACTGCGGTGTATACTGCAACTATGGTTTCTGACCATAGTATTTGTGTTGACCAAGAATGTATGAGGCACTTATTCCATTTTGTCATTCCATTTGCTTTGAGATTTTCAAAATGCCGATGATTAAAATGTTTGGTCACCGTACACTCGGGGCGGCGTAAGTGAGCTCGGTAAGATAGCACAAATATCAATCTCTTGTGCATCGGACTTGGTCTCACTTACGCCGTCCCCGAATGTTAATATTTGTGTTGACCAACAATGTATGAGGCATTTATTCCATTTCTCTTGTGCATCGGACTTGTTGGTCTCACTTTCTTCCATTTTCATCATAGTAGGAACTGGATGAAGGACCCCGATGCAAGCGAGTCCGGTGGGTAGAGATGAGGGAGCAAAGGAGGAACCGGATGAAGACTACTTTGTATCTCGAAATTGTGAATTTTGTATGAATTAAGAGTTGTATGCAAAACATTTGACACTTGCCACTATATATGTATCTCGATCGGGCTCTAAGTAATGTCATGATGATGTCTATGTTATATCTGTGCAATGTACATGATATTTATATTATATCTGAATGTTGCTGTATATAACCTGTATATTGCTATCTATAAACTGCATGTGTATAGCGAGCAGCACAAAATCGTGTATAATACAAGCAAATTCCGTGGCGCACCGAAAACCAATTCCGTGGCGCACGCTTCTCGTGGCGCACCTAAGAAAACGTGCGCCACAAAAACCTTAATTCTGTGGCGCATGGGCCGGTGCGCCACAGAAACCTTATTTTTGTGGCGAATTTTCTGTGGCGCACCTCCCATGCGCCACAGAATCCATTTTGGTGCGCCACTGATGAGGCTTTTCCTACTAGTGTAACAGGCCTGGCCGGGGTGTTACATGAACATGATGGGGAATAAGGGATCCCTTTGTCAGAGACATATAGATTGCTAGAAGAGGCGTGTAACATTCTAGAATTAGAGGCTACAAAAAAGAGAGGAACCATATGTTTTGCATTGCATTCATACATAGAAAATTTGGAGAATTTTTGCACTTTTAGTTAAAACTTGTCACAGTAACTAAAGTTTCACTTGAGTTTATGGAATTTAAGTATATCATAAAGTCAAGCGCTATAAACTTCAATGTGACTTTTGTTAAAACGTTGTTTTGGGTAGATATGAATTGATCTATGGGTTCGATCAAATAGAACTAGAACTATTACAACAACACCTTAAGTGAGGATCAAATACCAGATCTTCTAAAGGCTCATAACATGGTATTCCTTGCAAGATGCTTATTCAACTACAAATCAAGGACCAAGAAAATGGAAAAAACTATTCTTGACCCTTATTTTCCACGTCTTCAACCAAATCAATATTCCTGCCCTGATCTTCATGGTATATCTTCCACTAAATTCTTGAATTCATGATAATAACACCAACATAACTCCTCTTATCAAACCTTGATCATTCCAAATGTGTATATCCAAATATAACTTCACCAAGCCTCAGAGAAGGGAGATAACAATGCATATATTCAGATAATCACATCACCATCTCTTGAGTAGAACCCTAGGCTATAATTCAACTCCTTGTTGAGTGGGAGAGGTTATTTATACTAACCATAGCCATGTCCATTCAATGGGGTACAAGAAAAGTGCTTTACTTTAATTGTTTGAGTAAACACTTGGTCTTGGAGGTGAAAATCATATTACATTGGTGATACCTTAGGAAGCTAAACCCTTGATCATCACAAAGTGGGAATTGATCCTAAAAACCTAAGAACTAGGAATGATTGTTATAAAAGAGGAGGATAATAAAGAGAAATTACTGAGGCATAATTAAGTTGGTCATGTCTATTGCATGATCTTGAGATATAGAAGTACAAATTAAACCCTATCGTGATAAGTAGATATCCTCCATCACATCACATCAGAGGAGACTACTAGTAAGCAATACTATCCCATTTAGTAGAAAATCCATTACATTACATTAAAATTTTGCCTACTGATGTTGTGGAGAGCACGCAGTTGGGAAACCCCAAGTGGAAGGTATGATGAGCATAGCAGCAAGTTTCCCTGTAAGAAAAACCAAGGTTTAGTCGAACAGTAGGAGAAGAAATCACTTCTAAAGGTGTTGCTTGCTGACTTTGGTAGGGCGCACTACCGGTGTCAGCAACAACGTGGAACCTGCACACAACACAACCAAAATACTTTGCCCCAACTTACAGTGAGGTTGTCAACCTCACTGGTTTTGCTGAAAACAAAGTATTAGATGTATAGTGTGGAAAGAGATGTTTGTTTGCAGTGAAATAGAGAGAACAGTGTTTGATGTAGATGGTTTTATCAGTGTAAAAGAAAGGACCGGGGTCCACAGTTTACTAGAGGTGTCTCTTCATAAAGATAAATAACATGCTGGGTAAACAAATTACAGCTGGGCAGTTGACAAAATAAAGACCATACATGACAAGATGATTACTATGAGATTCATTTGGGCATTACAATAAGATTCATAGACTGTAATCCAACTGCATCTATGACTAGGGATTTCTATTTTCGTGCCCCTGCTTCGTTAGTTGTACTCAGTTTTCCCCAGGTCCTTAGTTTTTCCTCAGTTTTACCCAAACGTTTGTCTGAACCGCAGAAGGAGCTCGGACGGAAGGAATCCGTTAAGTTGGCCGTTCCGTGCCGACGAGTGGGGTCGTGTCGTTTGTGGGGTCGCGTCGTGTGGGACCGCGTCGTGTGGGGCTGGTAGGAAGGGACCGCGTGGGACAGGACGAGGCCGTGTTTGTGGGGCCGTAGCGTGTAGGGCCGTAGCGTGTGGAGCCGTGTGGGTCCGGGACGGGGGCACGAGTGGTTTCGTCTCTTTCGCCCGGATTAGCGGTTTTCAATGTACCTTTTTCCTCTCTATCGCTCGATCTCATATTTGATAGCCCAAATTGGTAGCAAATCTAGAGAAGCTTCTCCTTCGTTTTTTAACGCCATTCATTTCTTTATGCCTTCGTTTTTACCCAATCAGGTAGGAAATCTAGGGCACAAATCCGGAGAGAAAATATAGGATAAGCTGCATACAGGCAACCAACATAGCATAGATATATTCAGGACAGATCCAAATGTAGTACCGATAGATCCAACATAAGCTACATTTTACATGAATTTAATCTGCTCTACGGATAGAGCAGTCACATACGAGAGTGCGGTAGGCACGTTCAACGCCTCCGGGTGGCGCGTGTGACTCGCTTGGAGGTTGCGCGAGTGAATCCCAAGTGCTTTGTGTTTGGCCATGTACGCATGCACGTTCACGGTACTTCCAACTCTAGCGCCATGGCTGCCAATGGATTCAGCATGGTTCAGCAGGGTGTTGAAGTTGGTGTCGAAGAGCCTCCTGTTGCAGGGGCACTTGTAAATGCCTTGAGCAAAGGGGCGACCGTATTGGCCGGCCTGCAGCCTCCTGAGGACGTGACGAGTCTTGGTGTGGAAGGACTCGTCGTCGCTCGTCGACGTCGCTCGCTCTCGACCTGTCACGTAGCACCAAAGATCGTGCAAAAAACACGGAGTCAATTGCAACGATGATTGAACAGAGAGTGAACAAAAAATCATGCATGATAATATGGGCTCGAAAAAAAGAGGTAGCCTCAGTTACATTGGACACACTTATATCCAGGATTTGAGTAAGTAAACCAAAGATCATGCACAACAAATTTGTACACACCAATTGTTTACCGACCAAACCCTGAATCAATTTAGGGATGCCCAAATATTCATCATCATCGGCACAAATCTGAAACAAAAGCAAATCACAAACACTAATAACGCAAGATCTAACACAAAAGGATCGAACTAGGAACAGACGAACAAGTAATAACGCAAGATCTAACACAAAAGGATTGAACTAGGAACAGACGAACAGTAATAACGCAAGATCTAACACAAAAGGATTGAACTAGGAACAGACGAGCAGTAATAACGCAAGATCTAACAAAAAAGGATTGAACTAGGAAGAGACGAACAGTAATAACGCAAGATCTAACACAAAAGGATTGAACTAGGAACAGACGAACCGTAATAACGCTAGATCTAACACAAAATGATTGAAATGAGATAAGAACAAGGGAACAAAGGGTTACCTCCGAATCGTAGTCGACGATGGTGGTGTCGTAGGGGTTCTTCGGCGCGTCGTACCGCACTCGGTTCGTACGGGTCCCAATGGACGGGGGCCTGGACGGGGCGGCGGCCGATGCGCCGGCCGCTACGTTGGAAGCAGCGACGGGGGCCTGGACGGGGCGGCGGCCGATGCGCCGGCTGCTACGTTGGAAGCAGCGACGGGGGCCTGGACGGGGCGGCGGCCGATGCGCCGGCTGCTACGTTGGAAGCGGCGACGGGGCCTGGACGGGGGCGGCGGCCGATGCGCCGGCTGCTACGTTGGAAGCAGCGACAGGGGCCTCGGACGGGGCGGCGGCCGATGCGCCGACAATGGGCATCTCATTCTTCTCCATCGCCGGCGGTTTTCTTCGGGGTTTTTTCTTCGGTTGTGGAGAAGATGATGGGACAGAGAGGCGGTTGCAGGTGAGCCGTGTGAGAACGTGCGTCGAGGGAGAGAAAGAGGGGCTCTATAAAGACGAAGGTGGCGTGTACCGCAACACGCGTCCGCTATGCACGGCTGCAGCGTGCACCGCTACACGAGTCTAACCCCGGGACGTTTGGTGTACTCGGTTATAACCTCGGGCCTTATACGAAATTTTATCCGTACTCAGTTTTCCCCTCGAGGACTTAGACCGGCAAGTGCAATATACTCAGTTTTACCCTCAAGTAGCTGGTCAACGGAGAGTCAACAAATGAGATTAACATAGCTAATTGAGTCATTTCATGCGCAAAAAATCCAAAAAAAATAAAAACATAGTGGCAACTACTCATGGAGTCTTCCTACGCAACCCGCCACCTAGAAAACCTTAACAAACATATATAAATCAAGTTTTACCACAAATTGCCACTTCTCGGAATCACTAGTGTAGCTATGAAGATGCATGGTTTTCCACCCAAACCCCTTTGCAAAACATCTTTCCCAAAACATAGTTTGTCTAAATGATGCCATAATTGTCACACTCATGTATATTTGAATTGCAAATAATTTGATGTAGCCCAATATGAATTATATTGTACAAAACACACATTTTTCATTTTGTAATTCTTTTGTTTGAATCCCTTAGTCTATTTACTATTTATGTGCCCTTGGATTCTTAGTACTACTCAGCTTTTGCCCTCAAGTACTCGTCACAAATGCTCCGAGAAGCCCAAACTTATCCCGATTGGTTGAGCCGTTGTCACACGGATCGACTCCACGAACCGTTGATCCACCGATCTAACGGGCAGTATACCCCTATCCGTCTCTTCGTGGCAACCTCTCTCTCTCTCTCTCTCTCTCTCTCTCGTGGCCACCCATCTCTCTCTCTCTCTCGTCTGGTGGAGAATAAACATGAGGAACATAGTTTGGGATAGGGTCCCTTTGGGATATAGTATTGGTATTTTGAAACGGCCTAAAAGTGGTATAATTTTGTTATAAACATGAGGCATACATTTTTGCTGATTTCGGCGATTGCATTATTTGTCACCCCTCTAACAATTATCAACTATCTTTAGCTGTCCTTTTCTTTTAGGGAATATAGTTTGGGATATGGTATTGGTATTTTGGAAAGGCCTAAAAGTGGTATAATTTTGGTATAAACATGAGGCATACATATTTGCGGATTTCGGGGATTGCATTATTTGTCACCCCTCTAACAATTATCAACTATCTTTAGCTTTCCTTTTCTTTTAGGGAATATAGTTTGGGATATGGTATTGGTATTTTGAAACGGCCTAAAAGTGGTATAATTTTGTTATAAACATGAGGCATACATATTTGCGGATTTCGGGGATTGCATTATTTGTCACCCCTCTAACAATTATCAACTATCTTTAGCTTTCCTTTTCTTTTAGGGAATATAGTTTGGGATATAGTATTGGTATTTTGAAACGGCCTAAAAGTGGTATAATTTTGTTATAAACATGAGGCATACATTTTTGCGGATTTCGGCGATTGCATTATTTGTCACCCCTCTAACAATTATCAACTATCTTTAGCTGTCCTTTTCTTTTAGGGAATATAGTTTGGGATATGGTATTGGTATTTTGGAAAGGCCTAAAAGTGGTATAATTTTGGTATAAACATGAGGCATACATTTTTGCGGATTTCGGCGATTGCATTATTTGTCACCCCTCTAACAATTATCAACTATCTTTAGCTGTCCTTTTCTTTTAGGGAATATAGTTTGGGATATGGTATTGGTATTTTGGAAAGGCCTAAAAGTGGTATAATTTTGGTATAAACATGAGGCATACATATTTGCGGATTTCGGGGATTGCATTATTTGTCACCCCTCTAACAATTATCAACTATCTTTAGCTTTCCTTTTCTTTTAGGGAATATAGTTGGTAATTTCGGTGAATGCACACACTAACTTTGAAAACAACTACAAGTACATGTAACTGAATAATGGATTTGTAACAAGGTATCCCTTGTAACAACTTCTAGCGCTCAGTGAGCAATGATAAGAATCCGATCGTAATTATACAACAAAAAAAACAACCAGACCATCATATTAGCTTGCTTCTTCAACTCGATCAGCTGCCTTAACTGCTTGTTCATTTTCTTCGGTTCTCCCTTCACTTCCACCGGTTCCGCATTGGGAGCATTAGGCATAATCGGAAGGTCCCTAATCGGAACGGCTCCTCTCTCCGCCGCATTCTCTACAGACAAGTCCCCCCCCTCCCAAATTGCGCCCCCCAATAGCGCCAATTGATTCCCTGCAACCGAAGCCTCCGAACGTACACATCGATCCACTCGAAATGCCTGCATTTCTTCAAGATCCGAAAACAACAACGTGAACCCTAAATCCCAAATTCGAGGGAATAACAAGAAAATCGAGAGAAAACGAGAGAAATTGGAGCGAGATCTAACCTTATCCCCCTCTCTATATGGCAAGCTCTCGCATGCAACGAACTCACGTCCACGGTTGCCGTTCTCGTCCGTCTTGCGGATCGACCGCTTCGAGGCTCCTGGCGTGGGCGGTCGGGCATCTTGTCAAAGGCACGGGTCCATACTGCGGCCATGAAGAACGGGAGGTCGAAGAGAAACTAGACATCACCCGCGTGCCGGAGAAGGGCTGCCGCCGGCGGAGAAGAAGAACAATGGGGCGCGGAGAAAGAAAGGGGAAGCAATGGCACGGGCACGGGCACGGGGCTAGCTCGGGCTCCCATTTTGCAACGGTCACTCGGGTAAGCTGTGGGTCCGGCGCGCTAACGTGGACAAGTTGTGGGTCCCACGATGATCTGGATAAGTGGAGACGTGTCCACCGCGGGGCACCAACGGCGGCCCCACTTGCCGACACCAACCAACGTCAACTAAACGGAATTCCTTCCGTCCGAGCTCTTTCTGCGGGTTATAGACAAGGGGGGGAAAACTGAGGAAAAACTAAGGATCTGGGGAAAACTGAGTACAACTAAGGAGCCGAGGGCACGAAAATAGAAATCCCCTATGACTAATAATCCACTTTCAGGTTAGCATCCGCACCCTTTCAGTATTAAGTTGCAAGCAACAGATTATTGCATTAAGTAAAGTGTGTAAAGTAAACAATAGAATTATCGTTGGATAAATCATTGTTGTTTTCTCCCTAGTAGCAACATCACATCTACAACCTTAGAAGTTATTATCACTCTCCCAGATTACTAGAGGCATGAACCCACTATCGAGCATAAATACTCCATCTTGAAGTCACAAACACATACTTGGTCAGCGCATCTACTAAGCAACGGAGAGCATGCAAGATCACAAATAACATATACCAAGTATATAATCAACTCCACCATAATATTAAATATTCATCGGATCTCATCAAACACAACATGTAGCATTACATAAAGATGATCTTGATCATGATAGGAAGCTCAGAAGATCTAAACATTAAGCATAAAGTGGAGAATACAACCATCTAGCTACTGCTATGGACCCGTAGTCTAGAGATAAACTACTCACACATCACTTCGGAGGAAGGCATGGTGATGAAGAGGCCTCTGGTGATGATCTCCCTCTCTGGCAGGGTGCCGAGAAGAGCTTCAGAACCGTCCCAAACTAGGGTCGACGATGGCGGCGGCTACAGAACTTTTCGTGGACGGAGGCTCGGGTCTTTAGGTTTTTCCCGAACAGATGAATATATATGCAGAAGGGCAAGGTCTGTGGGCGCTTGAGGGGCCCACACCATACCTAGGCGCGGCCAGGGGGTAGGCCGCGCCTAGGGGTGGTGTGGTCACCTCCTGGCTCTTCTCCGTCTCCCCTCTGGACTCTGTCTCCGTGACAGTAAAATAGGAACTTCGGCTTTTGTTTCGTCCAATTCCGAGAATATTTTCTGTACAAATTTTCTGAAATACAAAAAAAAACACAAAACAGGAACTCGCACTGTAGCATCTTGTTAATAGGATAGTTCTAGAAAATGCATAAAATGTCACAAAGTGTTAACAAAACATATAGAAATTGGTGTAAAACAAGCATGGAACATCAAAAATTATCGATACGTTTGCAACGTATCTGTTGCCTGCCAAAACCCACCGGCGAGCACCGATGAGCAACACGGAGAGCCGGGAGGCTCCCAGGACTGCTGGAGGGCCCTGGTCCCTCGGACGACGGCCCGCAATGCTCCGGCACACGTCCTGGCTAATGCAAGGGCGTGCCACCTGACCTATACCTGGTCAGGAAGGTGATGGATTGCTTCGATTAGTTTCCTGCATGGCAAACACGTAAACATTAAATACGAGCCCCGATCGGCTCTTAGGTTACACTGTGAATCGGCTCAAAGAGCCGATTACCCCATGGTTCACGTTGGATTTACGATAACATGGGGATCCTTCTTTATCAATATAAAGTTAAATCGATCTACGACAGTCTAAGATTTTCACCGCATAACCGGAACATCCTACACGTAGTTAAGCCTAGCAGATACGTAAGATGATGGAAAACCAGTCCTAAAGAGGCCTAAAAACCAACACGAAGTCGATCCCCGGAACAATCCCTCTAGGACTAGTAAACCATACCTTACGCACTACCGGATCGTTCAACCCGTTTGCAAGGCCTAACCATGCAGATATCAAACCAATCCTTGGAGAACAAGGAACAACTATAACGGATCAGATCTACTAAATAAAGAACAAGCAAGATGCTGCTCTTACACCCAAGATGGGCGCAAAGGCAGCTAGATATTGAGGGGCAGCGTAGCTAAGAAAGCATATCATGAAAGTATCGACGTCAGCCCCAAAACATCCACGATAAGGGTGTTGCTCGCCATCAAAAAGGCTTCAGTACGAGCAATACCAACAACGAATAAACTGATACTGCCTAGATCGCGAGATGCGATCTAGGCAGCATGTTGCTTACCCGGAAGAAACCCTCGAAACAAGGGGTGGCGATGCGCCTAGATTGGTTTGTTGTGAACGTGATCGTCCTTTCTCAATAACCCTAGGTACATATTTATAGTCCGTAGACTTTCTATCTTGGGAATAAACCTAGCTGTGTACGACTAAACTCTATCTCTTAATTCTAAACATAAAACGTAATCTACCATAATATACAGATACACGGGCAATCTAGCCCAAACTCTCGCACAAGGCCGATTCGGAGACACTTTATATGCATGTCCTCTAAGCCCATCTTCGATCACGGCCCATCTCCTGCTCTGGCTAAATTCTGGTGATAACACATGCCCCCTGGTTTTGGTAATAATAATTCCAAAACCATTCTGTTTTTTCTTCATCGGGTTACGCGTTGCAGAGCAGAACCGCTTCAGTGTCCTTCCATCATGATGCCCTGTCTTCTCAACTTCTGCACGATTGACAATTCTGGCACCGCGTCCTCGAAAACTGCCCAAGCATTGAATCATCTCCCACTATATCCCCTTTATTTAATCTCACCCGAGCAGTTCGCCTCTTCATCCTCCTGTTCCGCATTAGCCATCGACAAAAAACCCTCCTCTGCACCATGGACTCCTCCTCCTCCTCTGCCTCCTCGGGTCTCTCCTTCCAGTCCTCCTCCTCCAGCGAGCCGGAGCCGGAGTTCGACCTGATGGCGGCGTACGAGGCCCTCGCCCCCAGAGCACTGGGACGAGAGGGATTGGGACTTCTCCGTCTGGTCAGAGGATGACGCCTCCTTGACTGACGGGGAGGACAACCTCCAGTTCCTTGTGGATGGGGGGTTGGAGGAGGAGAGCGACGACGACGCCTTCTCCTGGGACGGCTTCTCCTCTTCCGACGAGGAGGAGGAAGCGGAGGATGACTCCTCCTCCGACGAGTACCCGCCGATGAAGCGCTTCCGCGCCGGGTCGGAGGATGACGACGACGACGATGACGACGAGGAGGAATACGGAGCGCCTGCCGCCGGCTACGGCAGCAGCGACGAGGACTTCGCCGGCAGCAGCGTCGACGAAAGCTACGACGGCGACGACGAGGGCAGCGACGGCCCTTAGATTAGGGACTACTAGATAGGACTAGTAGTAGTAGTGCATTAGGCAACAAATCCTCCTTTTGTGAGCAATCGGCTCTTCTTGTAAAAAATCCCCTTTTAATCAATGAAGAAGGATTCCATGTTTGATTTGTCCGATTATCAAAATAGATCAATGCTCAAAGAGCCGATGGCAACGCATCGGTCTTTACCAAAAACGCCAGCAAGGCCAGCCCCAAAATTCAAACAGGTGACCTGATGCCTGCTTGTGACAGTTGTTCCTCTATAGTCGATGGCTACGCATCGGCTTTTTAGTTCTAAAGTCGATGTCAGTGCATCGGCTGTGCTTTGCATATTTAAAAAAATTTACTGGCCGATTTCATGCATCGGCCCCTATATTTCACTGTCCATCATCCCACATACTCGGGAAATATTTCTTGAGATGCTGACCATTGACGACCACCGGGAACTTCGCACCACTCAGCTCCTCGAGCATGTATGCGTTACCCTTTAAAACTTGGTCGATTCTGTACGGCCCGTGCCAATTTGGAGACCATTTACCATACACTTTATCCTTAGTCCCCAATGGCAATACAGCTTCCCATACCAGATCACCAACCTGGAACTCCTTTGGTCTCACCTTCTTATTATATGCGCGAGCTACCTTGGCTTTGTTCTCTTTAATTTTCTCAAGCGACCAAAGTCTAAGTTCCGTCAGATCCTCAATGCTATCACTCATCAGGGCTGCATATTCTTCGGTCGTTAAGTCATTCCGAAACGTAACACGTCTCGACCCAGCCGTGATCTCCCGAGGGCAACACGGCTTCTTGTCCATAGACCAGATGGTACGGCGAGGTTTTTATCGCTCCATGACATGACATACGATAAGCCCACAAAGCCTCTGACAATACCTCGTGCCAACGTCTAGGGTGCTCGTCGACTTTCCTCTTAATTAGCTTGATAAGGCTCTGGTTGGACGCTTCAGCTTGCCCATTTGCTTGAGCATAGTATGGGGACGATCGGATCAACTTAATTCCCATGTCCTCGCAGAACTCTCTAAACTCGCGAGAAACGAAACCGAACCTCCATCGGTCGTGATAGTCCGGGAATCCCGAATCCGTGAATGACATGTTCTTTCACAAAATTGATAACATCGGCCGATGCTACCGACTTCATAGGGACGGCCTCCACCCATTTAGGAAAATAATCCGTGATGGCCAAAATCCACACATGGCCTTTGCTCGATGGAGGATTGATTTTGCCGATCATATCCATACCCCAACCTCGAAATGGCCAAGGCTTGATGATGGGGTTCATTGCTGATGCAGGTGCCATCTGAATTTTCCCAAACTTCTGACATGCTTGACACACTTTATAGTAATTAAAACAGTCCTCAAGCATGGTGGGCCAATAAAACCCCGATCGCCTGATCAACCATTTCATCTTATGAGCCGATTGATGAGTTCCACAGGCGCCTTCGTGTACCTCGTGTAAGAGCCGATTCGACTCGGCTGGTCCCGGACATCCGAGAAGTAACCCTTCCAAGGTCCTCGTAGAACATGTCATCTCCAATAAGGACATACTTCATGGCCTTGTACCTTATCCGTTTAGGTGCCCCCCGAGCCGAATCTTTCAAGTAATTGAAGATATCGGCTCTCCAGTCATCCGGTTCCATGAACTGTACCTGGACATCGGCTCCACCTGCTACGTCCTTGTAGCCTGACGCCATCTGTGCGAGATCGTTCGCCTCGGTATTCTGTGACCTCGGGATCCAGTTGAAGTTTATGTACCTAAATTGTGCCATCAACTCACGGCATTGCACAATGGGAAGAGCGACTCGCTCTCGCATTTGTATTCGTTCGTGAGCTGGGAAATCACCAACTTTGAGTCTCCAAAAAGTTCCACTGCTTCTGCCCCGGCTTCGATAAGCAACTACATCCCCTTGCGTATTGCTTCATACTCAGCGACATTGTTGGTGCAAGGGGTAGATAGCCTGATGGAGAAGGAATAGGTTGCCCCCGGGGCGACACGAGTAGAATGCCGATGCCGCAACCATCATCACAAGCCGATCCATCGAAAAACATGGCCCATGCACGTACAGACAGTGCTGCTATATCAGTGTTGATTCGTTCAGCAATAAGATCGGCCAATGCCTGTCCCTTGACTGCTTTCGCAGGTTGATACCGGAGATCAAATTCCGATAACGCAAACATCCACTTACCGAGTCGGCCTTTCAACACAGGAGCCGACAGCATGTGTTTGACGACATCTGATTTGCATATGATGACAATTTCCGCGGTAAGCAAGATGTGACGAAGCTTGGTGCAGGTAAAAAATAGGCAGAGGCACAACTTCTCGATCTCAGGATACCTAGTCTCTGCATCCAACATCCTTCTGCTGAGGTAGAAAGCGACTCTTTCCAGACCATCATAGACTTGCACCACCACCGAGGCGATGGAAGTGTCGGCCTGCGACGGGTAAATATAGAATGGTCTGTCTTGCTGGGGCGGAACCAACACGGGTGGCTTCGTTAGATATTCTTTAATCTCGTCAAACGCTCGCTGTTGCTCTGCCCCCCAGCGAAACTCCTCATCAGGTTTAATTTTTACCAATCCCATGAACGGCTCGATTCGTCCTGACAGGTTGGAGATGGACCTTCTGACGAAGTTGATTTTGCCGATGACACACTGGAGTTCCTTCTTCGTGGTAGGTGGCTTCATTGTTCGTACTGCCTCCTGACTTTTCAGGCCGATCTCAATTCCACGTTCATGAACCAAGAAGCCCAAGAATTGACCGGCCGTCACACCAAAAGCACACTTCTTTGGATTCATTCTTAGTCCGAATTTTCTAGTTCGGTCCAGGATGCGTCGCAAATCCTCCAAGTGTCCTTCCACTGAGACAGACTTGACCACCACGTCATCAATGTAAATCTCCACCAACTTGCCGATCAGATCATGAAAGATGTAATTCATGGCTCGTTGGTACGTTGCGCCGGCATTTTTCAGTCCAAATGTCATGACTACATACTCAAACAAGCCCACCGAACCTGGTACTCTGAATGCAGTCTTGTGTATATCTTATGGAGCTATAAAAATTTGGTTGTAACCGGCATTGCCATCCATGAAGCTTAAAACCTTATGACCAGCAGCTACATTGATCAATGTCTCTGCTACCGGCATTGGGTACTCATCCTTTGGAGTGGCTCTGTTGAGATCCCGAAAATCTATGGCGACGCGCCATCGGCCGTCCTTTTTCTCTACAGTACGATACTAGAAATCCACTCAACGATACCCGCATGGCCTGATGAACCCGGCGCTCAACATTTTCTCGATCTCTTTCTTGACTTCTTCTAAAATTTCGGCCTTCATCTGTCGTGCTTGCTGCTGGAATGGCCGAAATCCTTTCTTAAGAGGGAGCCGATGCTCAATGATGCTCCTGTCTAACCCGGACATCTATGTGTAATCCCAGGTAAAACAATCTGGGTAGTCTTTTAACAAAGCTATCATCAGGCTCCTCAGATGCGGATCTAACTTTTTGCTGATAAATGTTGGTCGTGGCTTATCCCCAGGACCAATGTCAATCTCTTCTAGCTCATCAGCCGATGTAAACCCATATCCTAGCTTCCCGTCGCCTGCTAGATCAATGCCGAACACGAGCAAAACGTATGGTGAGGATAATTTGGGCCGAATGCTGGAATCGGCCCCCATTTCGATTGCATTGCTCAATGAAGGTTTACAACTTATCTGTGCTCCACTACGGGAGGGAGTCTCCCTACTATGACGACGTGACATGCTTGAGGTGAGATCATCGCTTTTTATTTTTTGGGGCCGATCGCAGGGATCGGCCTTGCCACGTACGTCGGTTGACGTTGCTCTTGCTACTCTGTCAGGCCGGTGGATAAGACCAGCCTCACCCCGTTTTTTGTAGCTTCGATACGCTCACAGCCGTCCAAACTGATTCCAGAGAGCGGCCCTTGGTCTTCCGCGTCCCAAATGTTCATGCCAACTATTGAGATCTCGATCGAGTCATCTGCATGCACGACCTCCACTTCATCTGCATCCCATTGTATCAAGCATTGGTGCATTGTGGATGGAATGCGTTAGACCAGTCAAGTCGGGTGCAGAACTCGAGGCGGCGGAGACTCCTGCGTGCCGCAAGCCGGAGCCGGACAACGAGTTCAACTCGGACCAAAAGTTATCAGCAAGGCGGAGACGTCGTCAAAACTTGCGAGAAAGCAAAAGCTGCACAAGTGAAAATAGCAGCCGGCTAGAAGCAGCCGGCAAGAACGAGCCGGATGAGGGCGCAGCCGGCTGAATGAAAATTCTCAATCGGCCCCTCCGAGTGCCGTCAAGTATATTCAAGAAGCCAGGAAAACCTGCCTAGGTCCTTCTAAACGCAGGACCTTGCCAGCTTCGGGGGCTAATTTCGGGGGGAAGACCCCGGGTAGGGCAATGGACGCGGAGCAGCCGGCTGGACACTGGCCGGCTCGCGGCAAAGGCCGGCTGAGGAGCAGCCGGCTGGCGCCGTGGCCGGCTGGTCCGAAGCCGGGCGGCTCTAGGTCCTAGTCGGCCCGGCTACGGCCACCAATGCTCGTAGGCTGGGCCGGCTTCTACAAGCCATATCCGATCGGGGGTCCGTACCTCGGACCGACTCGAGGCTGGCGAGTCTTGCATCGGAAGGAACCGGGTTGGTGATCCGGGTTCCCAAAGTCCACGCCGACTTCATCTTCCGTAAGCGCGGGGCACCGTGGAGTAACGAGTGCCACGCGCCGGACAGTGCCATCATGGCTAATGACGATCCGTACCGGCTACGGTGGCTGACGGCGACGGGGACACCTCCTCTCCATACCGCCGACACGGGGAGCCGGATGGGACAGGCCACTACGCCTCAACGGCTCCCGACGTCACCGCCTCGGGAAGGAGCGGAAGCCGGAGCCGGCTAAGCCGGCCGATTAGACTATAGGGTCTTATATGTAAAGTGCCGGTGCCTATATAAGCCGCACTACCCCCTCTCGTGCAGGGGATCGATCATTCTCACTTCATTCCACCCTTAGCGCTGCCCTGTGAGAGAGACCATCGTCTCCCTTAGCCTCCCAAGAGCAGCCGTACACAGCTCTAGGAGCACCATTGTACTCGTGTGATATCTTATACACCCTAGCAGGAGTAGAGGTTTTACCTCCATCGGAGGGCCTCGAACCTGGGTACGTCGCCGTGTCTCTCGTGCCCATACCCGCTTCCGGATACCGCCGTGAGATCTCTCAGGGACCACCTTCGATTAGCCACCCTATGGCATATGCCGTGACGATACCACGACAGTGCTCTTGCTGTCCACGATGAAGAATGACGCAGGGATGGTTTTTCGGCCTACGGTTAGATCCACGTTCAAAACGCCTTGCGTCTCTGATGCTTGGCCGTTGAAGTCGCTTAGTGTGACGTTGGTTTTGATCAGGTCTGAGGTAGAGCGTCCCAAACGCCGTAGCATGGAGTATGTCATTGTTATCACCAGAATTTGACCGAGTCAGAGGTGGGCCGTGATCAGGATGGACTCGAAGAATATATATATAGAAGAAATACGTGGATCGGCCTTACATGCAAAGTTTGGGCTAGTTTGCCCTTGTATCTGTAACATATTAGGTTACGTGTCGATTAGGAGTTGGAATTTTACCCGTGCACGGTTAGGTGCACACCCGAATTAGAAAGTCCCCTGGACTATAAATATGTATCTAGGGTTTATGGAATAAACAACAACCAACGTTCAACACAAACAAATCTCGGCGCATCGCCAACTCCTTCGTCTCGAGGGTTTCTCCGGTAAGCACCATGTTGCCTAGATCGCATCTTGCGATCTAGGCAGCACAAGACTATCTCGTTGTTCAAGCGTTGCTCGTGCTGAAGCCTTTTTGATGGCGAGCAACGTAGTTATCTTAGATGTGTTAGGGTTAGCATTGTTCTTCGTATCATATGCTGTCGTAGTGCAACCCTCATGCATCTAGCCGCCCTTACACCTATCTTAGGTGTAGGGGCGGCACCCCGCTTGATCATAGTTTAGTAGATCTGATCCGTTACGGTTGCTCCTTATTCTGCAAGGATTAGTTTAACATCCGCATTAGTTAGGCCCTACAAAGGGTTGGAGGATCCAGCGGCGTGTAGGGTGACGTTTGCTAGCCCTAGAAAGGATGTTCCGGGGATCAACCTCGTGTTGGTTTTTAGGCCCTGTCTAGGATCGGCTTACGGTCACCGTGCGCGAGCGCGAGGCCCAATCGTGAGTAGGATGATCCGATTATGCGGTGAAAACCCTAAATCGTCGTAGATCTCATTAGCTTTATCTTGATCAAGCAGGACCACCATATATTCGGACACCTTGTACGAATCATGGGTGGATCGGCTCTTTGAGCCGATTCACGGGATAACCCGAGAGCCGATCGAGGCTCGTATTTAATGTTTACGTGTATGCCATGCAGGAAACTAAGCGAGGCATCATCTAACACCTTCCCGACCGTGTATAGGTCAGGTGGCACGCCCTTGCGATAGCATCGGACGTGTGACCAGGAGGCTTTGCGGGCCGTCGCTCTGAGGGACTGGGGCCAGCCGCAGCCCTAGTTGTTCCCGGCTCTACTGTGTTGCCCGTCGCTGCCCGCCAGTGGGTTTCTGACGTCAACACGTTCTGGCACGCCCGGTGGGACACCCTTCGACATCCACCACATCGCCATCTACATCCGAGATGGCGGAAGGCACTCCGGTCAAGTACGAGGATCTGCCTGATGAGCTCAAGAAGAAACATGACGAGATCAAGGCAACCCTCGAAGCCGAACTCATCGGCTCTTTCCGCAGAGCCCTCTCCCATGACATCAAGTGGAAGGTTTTCTCACATTAAAGGGCGTTCCAGGCCCGTCCGCCGTTGCCATGCGCATGGGCAGCACCAGGAGTACCGATTTCACCGGCGTCCACCGTTAACATGGTGGAACGCACTTACCTTGGAGGGTGCCAGCCAGGGTCCCCACTCGACATCAACATGGTGAGACCTGGACACCACTCTGGTAAGGACGGAGATGAGGGTAGCTGCTCTCACGGCGACGACAAGGAAGAAACCGTTCCACGCGACCAGCTCCGACACTATGTATGGGCAAACGCGGCAAGGCCGATTCGTGAGATTGGCTCCAAAGATCTGTCGAGGAATACCGCTAGACCAGCGTGGACCTACTAACATGAAGGCCGACTCTAGGAATCGGCCAAAAAATCATCCTCACCATGTTTCGGTCTGGGCTCAACGTCGATCTTATGGGCAATGGGATGCGTCGGTTGAGGCACTGGAAGAAATCCACATTGTTCCTAACAAAGCCGACGTTCACATCATAGTTTTTTGGCTAGCCGTAGAGCCGATATCAGCAATTCCTGGCAGAATCGGCTCGGGGGGGCACCTAATCATATGGGCATGCGGCGACACCATTGAGCATGTGCGGAGGAACACTGGCGGCCGATAGGGAAGTTGGCGGAAGTTGACGATATAAAAAAAAAACACAATCAAATTGGCGACGCAACCAGAGCCGATGCACCGACGTTAACTTGGACAGTACAGCAAAGCAAGTTTACGAGCATCGGCTTACACAAGGGGGCCCTATCGAAGGAAAGCATTAAGGGCGTGAAGAGCATCGGCACGGATTCGATCCACCTCGGCGATCTCGGCCTCGTCGTCCTCGTCTCTCCCCATCACCAGCTGGCTGCTCAGGGCACGAATTTCAGCCAGGTCGGTCTTCAGATCAGCTGTGAGACCTTTTGCTTCCTCTTGGGAGCAAGCAATGAGGGATTCCTCATCCTGGATAAGCTGTTTGGTCTCCATGGCCCTCTTCTCAAGGTCCTCCAGTTCCTTGCGCAAGGTCGCAAGTTTGACGTTACGAGCAGAAGTGGCAGTCTTGGCGTCTAAAACGGCTTTCTTCTCATTGAGCCATTGACATTTGCCTGCAATATCGGCTCTCAACGGGAGTTGGGCGCGGCGAAGAGTAATCCTTTGACGAGCCGATCGCACCCTTGACCCGAAACCGGCAAAGACACTCGCCGCCAAAGCTTAACTTGCAGCGTATCGGGAGACGGGGCTGGATGTCCTCGAGGATACCCTTGATTGCATCAGGGTTCTCGACCAGCGTATCGACCGAGGAGGAGAGCAAGACTTTGAGGCGCTGGAGTGGGCCATCGATCGCGCTAGGATCTGGCTCTTCACCTGTTTTGGAAACGGCAGGCTCGATGGAATCGGGGTCGAACGTCAACAAGCTTGAAGGATCACACCCCTGACAGACGAGCAAGAGCAGCATGAGCATACGACAAAGGAAAAGAGCGGGCTTGAGAGAGAGAGAGAGAGAGAGAGAGAGAGAGAGAGCTTACCTCTCCCAAGAAAGGAAGGGAAGCCGATGTTGTGACGATCGGCTTTACGGCAGTCTGGGCTAGGTTAGCCACTTGGTCGGTCGCGCTTGGCGAATTGGACAGGCCAAGGGCAGCAGATGGCATCGGCACCTCTTCAACGTCCCCGCTAGAAGTCCCGTCGATCCGCAAGGGAAATGGTAAGGCAATCCAATTAGTGGCAAGACGATGTGGAACACGAACTGCTGAGTACATTACATTTGAAACTTCCTGGCTCGGCGAGGAGACTTGCGGGTTTGTGCGGGCCCTTGTGACGCATCGATGCTTCATGCGCGACCTCGTTTGGATCGGAACCTGAAGGACAGCCGGCTCGGAAGTCGACCTTTTCTGAGACGCCGACGTTGGCGAATCCGTCTGGCTCTGGGTAGTGGACCTTTCTGTATCACCTGGGGAAGAGTCCCTTGGACTGGACTGTGCTCCCTCACTGGAGTTTTCTTCAGTAGAGGCCTGGAAGAAGAGGTACAACCATGTTACAAAGGTTGGGAAGGCAAATGTGTTCGATTAAGACACGGATCAACTTACGTGCAAGTTTTCCTCAGCAGGAGCTTTGCGCTTCAGGGTCTTCCTGACAGCCACCTTCCTCACTGCCGTCCTCGCCTGAGTCGAGGCTCGGGGGGAACTGGCCCCAAAGTTGCTTTACTCTTGGGAGCCGATTTCGGAGGAATCGGCTGGCTTTGCATTATGACTTTCTTCAGAGACGGCGAGCTCTGGCAGAAGAGAACCACCGGGGCCGGAGGAAGGAATACGAAGGGGGAGCCATCGGCTTGCTTGGGAACTGGGCCCTCTTGTTGCTGCCAGGAGATAGAATCAGGTCACCAGATGATTACCATAAGCAGTTACAAGAAATATGTGAGTGATGGTACCTAGTCTGCGGGGATGTCATACTCGGCATCGAGTTGTTTCAACAGCGGTCCTAAAGCCCTTCTGAAGACATGGGTCTTCCACATGGACCACCAAGTCTCGAAGCCATCGGTAGTAAAGGAGAAACGGAGGTTGTGGGGAATTGGGATGGCCAAAGCATCAAAGAAGGTGTAACACCTTTGGCCAGTAAGTATTCGAGCGGTTCGGCTACGCTTGCCGTCGGGTGGTGTAAGAAGAAGTGTGGCGGCACCTGCCCGAGACCAAGCTGTCGGGCTACCACTACCGGTTGATAACACTCATAACCAGGCTTGATGATCCGGTTCGAGGTACTCATGCCGACAGGGAGGAAGCAAGGGCGAATCATGATGGAATAAAAATGCTGGGTGCTATCGTCATCGGCAAAGTTATCCAATCGAAAGGAGACTGGATTTTCAAAATTCTCCGGTTCAGTATAAGGAAAGAACAGGGGGTTGTCCAAACCTTGGAAGAAGATCTTGAACCACCCTGCTGCTTCCTTAGGGATCAGCCTGCTGCCTGGGAGACCATACAAAGCTTGGCCATAGCTGGTACATCGGATATCCTTGCCGTTAGCATCTGGGAAGGTGCAGGAGGTCAAAGGTGGGAAGTCCGGGATCCGGTTACGAAAGTATAGCTGCGCCCATAACTCGAATAAACCACCGGGGACCGCCGGCTTTAACCTGTCTTTTGAGAGAACAGGTTTGACGGACATCGATTGAAGAGATAGATAGACCTCTCCAAGAAACAGACTTGCCTAGGCCAAGATGGGTGCCTTTGGCCAGTTCATAGGCTAGGGAAAGGTATTTTTTGGTAGGGGCAAGTGATGGGCCACGAGAATATGAAGTGTTCCAACCAAAAGTTCGGGAAGGCTGTGTGTTCTCTCTCTGTCACGGGGCCTTTGGTCTTCATATAACGATTGAGGTAGGCACCCCGAGTTGGTACACTCTTTTTAGAAGAAAGGGTGAAAGGGACTTTCGGCAGTTTGAATGCGGAAGGGCTTGGGGATGCAATGTCTAGGCTCGTGATCATGGTCACATCCGGCAGAGTGGGTGTCATAGGGCCATGGCCAAACATGAAACGAGTTCGAGTGCATCGGACCGGAAATAGCCGATGGTTTTCGGAATGTTTTCATTCTTCTCAAGAGAAGACAATGATAATGACGGGGCATCGGCTATCCCTATGGCTTCCCGGGTGGCATAATGGGCTTTGGATACTCTGTTGTACCATGTCACCCAACCCTCAGGGGGATTAGGCCAGGCTCGCAGGCAGTCGGCCCAGGAGGTCAGATCTAAGTTCTGATTCACAAAGGGGATCCTGTTAGCTTCGCATGAAATTAAGAGGGCGGGACTCTCGGAAGAACGAGGACCAAGGCACATAGAATTTGCGAGAGAAGGATGTGGCAGCAGGATGTCTGAAACCTAAAATTGATAGTGGGAGAAAACATTAATTCAGGTGTTTGCTGTTACTCTTGACATTGATGCATGTGGCAAGGGGGCCGTTGAGGATTACCTTCAGACCGGAGACCATGGCGTTGGCGTTGGATGATTCCGCCATTGGATGCGCTGAGGGATTGGGACGGCGCGGCTGAGATCTGAGATCCGTAGAGCTGTCTGGGCGGCGATTTGGGGATCTGCGTTTCTCAGACGAAGGGCGCAAGTTACCGTTTGGAGGGGCAGTTAGGTTGACCTTGCTCCCGTTTATCATAGAGGCTGGTGTGATACCATCGGCTCTTTTGGGGAGCGCGTGACTCTGGCTATCGGCAGGGTTATGTGAAGACGTTCCTTCATTTTTTAGATTGGTGATAAAGTTAAGGAGGCAAGACGCCATGACATGGCCTGATGAGGTATAAGCATAATGATTTTGGAAATGACATTTCCAAAACCAGGGGGGCATGTGTTATCACCAGAATTTGACCGAGTCAGAGGTGGGCCGTGATCAGGATGGACTCGAAGAATATATATATAGAAGAAATACGTGGATCGGCCTTACATGCAAAGTTTGGGCTAGTTTGCCCTTGTATCTGTAACATATTAGGTTACGTGTCGATTAGGAGTTGGAATTTTACCCGTGCACGGTTAGGTGCACACCCGAATTAGAAAGTCCCTGGACTATAAATATGTATCTAGGGTTTATGGAATAAACAACAACCAACGTTCAACACAAACAAATCTCGGCGCATCGCCAACTCCTTCGTCTCGAGGGTTTCTCCGGTAAGCACCATGCTGCCTAGATCGCATCTTGCGATCTAGGCAGCACAAGCCTATCTCGTTGTTCAAGCGTTGCTCGTGCTGAAGCCTTTTTGATGGCGAGCAACGTAGTTATCTTAGATGTGTTAGGGTCAGCATTGTTCTTCGTATCATATGCTGTCGTAGTGCAACCCTCATGCATCTAGCCGCCCTTACACCTATCTTAGGTGTAGGGGCGGCACCCCGCTTGATCATAGTTTAGTAGATCTGATCCGTTACGGTTGCTCCTTGTTCTGCAAGGATTAGTTTAACATCCGCATTAGTTAGGCCCTACAAAGGGTTGGAGGATCCAGCGGCGTGTAGGGTGACGTTTGCTAGCCCTAGAAAGGATGTTCCGGGGATCAACCTCGTGTTGGTTTTTAGGCCCTGTCTAGGATCGGCTTACGGTCACCGTGCGCGAGCGCGAGGCCCAATCGTGAGTAGGATGATCCGATTATGCGGTGAAAACCCTAAATCGTCGTAGATCTCATTAGCTTTATCTTGATCAAGCAGGACCACCATATATTCGGACACCTTGTACGAATCATGGGTGGATCGGCTCTTTGAGCCGATTCACGGGATAACCCGAGAGCCGATCGAGGCTCGTATTTAATGTTTACGTGTATGCCATGCGAGGAAACTAAGCGAGGCATCATCTAACACCTTCCCGACCGGGTATAGGTCGGGTGGCACGCCCTTGCGATAGCATCGGACGTGTGACCAGGAGGCTTTGCGGGCCGTCGCTCTGAGGGACTGGGGCCAGCCGCAGCCCTAGTTGTTCCCGGCTCTACTGTGTTGCCCGTCGCTGCCCGCCAGTGGGTTTCTGACGTCAACAATCATTATATTGACTACCGCTCCCGTGTCAACCAACATCTTCCCGACAGGCTGCCCATTTATATAACCTTTTAGGTACAGGGCTTTCAAATGTTTGTAGCTCTTCTCTCGTGGCTTTTCAAAGATAACTGGCCGTGGGCCGCAGTCGAACTGCGCTATCGGCACTTCTTCGGTTCTTGGAGCACAAAACTCCGAGGGAAGTATAAACACCATATTTGTGCCAGCCGATGTACTCGCATCGGTTATTACTTGCTTGGGGCGCCATTCTTTCTTCTGTGGACGACTCTCCTCGTCCAAAGTTTGCTGAATTTTCACGGCCAGATCGGGCCGCGCTTTCCTCAACGTGTGCAGGTATTGCGCCTCGGCTTGCTCCAAGCTACGTAGCCGCTGAACCCTATGCTTTTGGGAGTGACTGAGTCCATCAGGGCACCACCTTGGCCGGTGGTATCTATCCTCTTCTTCATCTTCTGACTCCTCAAAGTCTTCCTCTTGAGATGACTCAGCTCGTCTGTTCTGAGGTGGGAGAGGCCCTAGACGTTTGAACACTGAAACCTCCCCTGCGTCCTTCTTCTGCAGTCTACACTCCGGGCAGTTGTCGATTGTGGGCAATCGGCTCATTCCTGAATCCCAGCAATGCTTAAAGAAGGGACAGTCCCAGTGTCTATCCATGTCTTCCTGCTCCCTTGACTTCCCCTTAGCGCGGTGCTCATATCCTTCGTCGTCTCTATCATACCGGCGATATCTTCCATTGTCTACGTCAGACCGACGATATCTTTCGTCATCTCTGTCGTACCGCCGACGTCGGTCGTACTGACGCTCATACTTTTTAAGGAGATGCGCGGAGAGCGGACGTTGGTACCGCACGTTTCTCACCTGTTCCTCGGTGAGGTATCGTCTGTCATCATATCGGGGCCGGTCGCGTGGACCGGCCTCCTCCTTTTCCTTGCCACGGGAGTGACCGCTTTCTTCTTTATCCTTGCCATGGTGGTATACCGGCCCTGCCATGTTAACGTCGAATGAGAAATCTAGCCGACGCCTCGTGGAGTGATTGAGTTCCACCATGTTGACACCAGGGAACGGGTGTGTGTCCACTTTCATGGCAAACTGCCCAAAGATCAATCGGCCTTGTTCTATCGCCGTTTGGATCTGCCGACGCAACTCTTTGCAGTCATTGGTGGTATGGGTGAACGAGTGATGCCACTTGCGATACGGTCTCCCGTTCATTTCTTGCGCCGTAGGGATTTTATGGCCTTCGGGTAACTTCAGCTGTTTTTCCTTAAGCAATAAATCGAATATCTGCTCAGCTTTGCTCACTGATTTGTTCCATGGTATGAGCTGCATGGACCGAGCTTTCATGACTCGTTCCGGTGGCATATTTAGCTAGCCATGCCTGTTTCTCGGCGTCTGCTCCAGAAATCCCTGCTGGTGCAATCTGGTTCGTGCGCGCCAAGGTATTGCAGTCCGGCACGTATGTGCACACGTATCCATGTGGGATCTCTTTAGGCGGCTCATACAGGAATTGGCAATCACCAGGATCGCCTCCAACCTTGTAGACGACGTACGCCGGTGAACCCTGTAGCTCTGGAGCTGCAAGCGCGAATGGCAGCGGCAGTCTGGTCTGGAACGGTATTTCTCCCTGGTGAGTCCCTAGGGTAGGTCCTGACGGAGAGTACTGATGCTTCATGATTTCCTGAACCACGCGAACCGCAACGCGCTCGAAAGCGTTCACCAAGCTCTCAGAATGACGGTGTAGAGAATGAGCTACCATGTAATTAACTTCCTGGCGCAGAGCTCTGGTGCGTTCTTCTGAAGGGGTAGATGATGTCTACGGGTGCTTCTATTCTTGTAGACAGTGTTGGGCCTCCAAGAGCAGAGGTTTGTAGAACAGCAGCAAGTTTCCCTTAAGTGGATCACCCAAGGTTTATCGAACTCAGGGAGGAAGAGGTCAAAGATATCCCTCTCATGCAACCCCGCAACCACAAAGCAAGAAGTCTCTTGTGTCCCCAACACACCTAATAGGTGCACTAGTTCGGCGAAGAGATAGTGAAATACAGGTGGTATGAATAAGTATGAGCAGTAGTAACGGCGCCGGAAAAGTGCTTGCCGGTGTGTGGTTGATGGTGGTAATATTGCAGGAAGTACATATGCGATAGAAACAAGTAAACAAGCAGCGGTAGCGATATTTAGGAACAAGGCCTAGGGATCATACTTTCACTAGTGGACACTCTCAACATTGATCACATAACAGAATAAATAGATATATGCTAGACTCTACACTCTCTTGTTGGATGATGAACACCACTAATCGTGTAGGATTACACGAACCCTCAATGCCGGAGTTAACAAGCTCCACAATATTCGATGTTCATATTTAAATAACCTTAGAGTGCACGACGGATCAACATAACCAAACCAAGTACTAACATAGCATGCACACTGTCACCTTCACGCTACGAAAGGAGGCATAGATCACATCAATACCATCATAGCAATAGTTAACTTCATAATCTACAAGAGATCACAATCATAGCCTACGCCAAGTACTACACGATGCACACACTCGTCACCATTACACCGTGCAGGAGGAATAAACTACTTTAATAACATCACTAGAGTAGCACACGGATAAATTGTGATACAAAACACATTGCAATCATAAAGGGATATAAATAAGCACTTCACTATGCCATTCATAACAGTGAATAAGTATTCTCGTGAAATATAGCCTAAGAGACCCACACGGTGCACACACTCGTCACCTTTACACACGTGGGACAAGGAGTCTCCGGAGATCACATAAGTAAAATCCACTTGACTAGCACAATGACATCTAGATTACAAGCATCATCATATGAATCTCAATCATGTAAGGCAGCTCATGAGATTATTGTATTGAAGCACATAGGAGAGAGATTAACCACATAGCTACCGGTACAGCCCCGAGCCTCGATGGAGAACTACTCCCTCCTCATGGGAGACAGCAACGTTGATGGAGATGGCGGTGGTGTCGATGGAGGAGCCTTCCGGGGCACTTCCCCATCCCGGCGGCGTGCCGGAACGAGACTCTCCGTCCCCCGGATCTTGGCTTCGCGATGGCGGCGGCTCCGGAAGGTTTTCTCTGGTTTCGTCGAACGTGATAGGGTTTTCGCGACGGAGACCTTAAGTAGGCGGAAGGGCAAGGTCGGTGGAGTCCTGGTGGGGCCACACACTAGGCCGGCGCGGCCAGGGCTTGGGCCGCGCTGCCCTACTGTGTCCCCACCTCGTGGCCCCACTTCGTATCCCCTTCGGACTTCTGGAAGCTTCGTGGAAAAATAGGACCCTGGGCGTTTATTTCGTCCAATTCCGAGAATATTTCCTTACTAGGATTTCTGAAACCAAAAACAGCAGAAAACAGCAACTGGCCCTTCCAGAAAACGCATAAAAACGATATAAAGTGTGAACAAAACATGTAGGTATTGTCATAAAACAAGCATGGAACATCAGAAATTATAAATACGTTGGAGACGTATCAGTAGACAGGTCTACTTCATCAAGAACGCCTTCGGGTGAGAACCCTTTCCATCTAATGCCATGTGAACGGGTCTTCGTGAAAGAGTCGATGAGATCGGCTTCTAAGACGGCTTTAATCTCATCGTACTTCTTCTTGTGCTCCTCAGGCAGATCTGCGTACGTGACTGGTTCGTCCGCCATCTCAGCTGTAGATTTTGACATAGTTGTTGTAGAAGGTCCCACCGGGCGTGCTAGAATGTGTTGCCTGCCAAAACCCACCGGCGAGCACCAACGAGCAACACGGAGAGCCGGGAGGCTCCCAGGACTGCTGGAGGGCCCTGGTCCCTCGGGCGACGGCCCGCAATGCTTCGGCACACGTCCTAGCTAATGCAAGGGCGTGCCACCTGACCTATACCTGGTCAGGAAGGTGATGGATTTCTTCGATTAGTTTCCTGCATGGCAAACACGTAAACATTAAATACGAGCCCCGATCGGCTCTTAGGTTACCCTGTGAATCGGCTCAAAGAGCCCATTACCCCATGGTTCACGTTGGATTTACGATAACATGGGGATCCTGCTTTATCAATATAAAGTTAAATCGATCTACGACAGTCTAAGGTTTTCACCGCATAACCGGAACATCCTACACGTAGTTGAGCCTAGCAGATACGTAAGATGATGGAAAACCAGCCCTAAAGAGGCCTAAAAACCAACACGAAGTCGATCCCCGGAACAATCCCTCTAGGACTAGTAAACCATACCTTACGCACTACCGGATCGTTCAACCCGTTTGCAAGGCCTAACCATGCAGATATCAAACCAATCCTTAGAGAACAAGGAACAACTATAACGGATCAGATCTACTAAATAAAGAACAAGCAAGATGCTGCCCTTACACCCAAGATGGGCGCAAAGGCAGCTAGATATTGAGGGGCAGCGTAGCTAAGCAAGCATATCATGAAAGTATCGACGTCAGCCCCAAAACATCCACGATAAGGGTGTTGCTCGCCATCAAAAAAGCTTCAGTACGAGCAACACCAACAACGAATAAACTGATACTGCCTAGATCGCGAGATGCGATCTAGGCAGCATGTTGCTTACCCGGAAGAAACCCTCGAAACAAGGGGTGGTGATGCGCCTAGATTGGTTTGTTGTGAACGTGATCGTCCTTTCTCAATAACCCTAGGTACATATTTATAGTCCGTAGACTTTCTATCTTGGGAATAAACCTAGATGTGTACGACTAAACTCTATCTCTTAATTCTAAACATAAAACGTAATCTACCATAATATACAGATACACGGGCAATCTAGCCCAAACTCTCGCACAAGGCCGATTCAAAGACACTTTATATGCATGTCCTCTAAGCCCATCTTCGATCACGGCCCATCTCCTGCTCTGGCTAAATTCTGATGATAACAGTATCACCTACCTAAACATCTATATCAACCATAAGCATATTTTGAAGTAATCATCCCATCCATGGTGAGGAAGAACAAACCCTAGTCTATCATTAACATCTCTAGTTAATGACATGTCCTTTAATACTTATAAACCCTAGATCACATCTTTATTTCATGTATGCTTCAATTTCTAAACATAAGAAAACCATTAGTAATAAACCCTTTAATCAAATCTGAATGGTATGCTCAATCACTTGTCTTTGAAATTAAGGACAAGTCCATGAACCAAGTGAACAAATTAATAATATCAAACCAACAAAGCTTCCATTTTAAGAAAGTAATATTAATGAATTTGGAATAACCTAAAATAGTTTTGAAATCCTTAGAAATAATTAGGCACATGAAATAATGTCCATGAGGTCACATTCTCCAATAAGAAACCAAGTAATAAGTTTAACTTTTGGCAATTAGTTATTTGCAAATAAATACATAATAAATCTTACATATCACTAGGTAATCATACAAGTACTTAGAAAATATTGTGAACCCTAAAATAAATTGAATGAAAATAATATCTTTTAGCATCCCTATATTAAGTCCTAAGAACCTCTTATCCACAAATATGACAATACACCTATAAATTTCTTGGTATGCCACAACAGTTCAAGTAAAATTTTTGGTACAAATCCAGAAGTTTCACACATTCTAAATACTCCAAAACGGATTTGAATTTAATTAAGAAATAAAAATATAAAATATAAAAGAATAATAAATAAGAAAGAGAGAGAGAGAGAGAGAGAGAGAGAGAGAGAGAGAGAGAGAGAGAGAGAGAGAGAGAGAGAGAGAGAGAGAGAGAGATGGAATCCATCCAGCAGGCCAACCAACAGCCCAAGGAACAGCCTAGCACTAGCACCGCACCAGCTCAGCCCAGCCATTATAATATCTCAGGTTTAGAGGCTACAAAATGAGAGAACAACAAAGTGTGCATTGCATTCATGCATAGAAAATCCGGGGAATTTTCGTGCTTTCAAATAAAACTTACCACAGTAACTGAAGTTTCACTTGACTTGCTGGAATTGAAGTAGATCATCAAGTCAAGCGCTATAAACTTCACTATGATCTTTGCTAAAACTCTGTTTTGGGTAGAGATGATTTGATCTATGGGCTAGATCAAATGGAATTAGCTTTACAACAAACAACACCTTAAGTATGGATCAACTACAAGATCTTATAAAGGATCTCAATATGACATTCCTTACAACAACACATGAATAATTATTCAACTATAAATCAAAGAACCCAATTAATTAAGAAACTATTCTTTACTTATCTTTTCCATGTCTTTTACTAAATAATGTTTCTACCACGATTCATGGTATATCTTTTCAACTACAATACTTGAATCCATGTCAAGGACATTCATATTCATTCTTCATCAACCCTTAACTATTCAATCTTGTTCATACTAACGTATTCTTATTTAGCCTCCGAGAAAGGAGAGGATTATTTATATATGTTTACACTATCCATTGAGTAGAACTCTAGGTTAATATTCAAATCCTATCCTAGAGAGATAAGTCATTGATATTAAATAATGCTATAAGAAGTACAAGTCAAGTACTAAACCCTACTTGACTTAGTCAACCTTTGATGGCAAGTGAGAACCTATTTTATTAGGGATTCAAGAGAGACAAGTGTTGTGATCATTACACCTTGGTAATGGTCATAAACCCTACAGGAACCCTACCTATCCCAAGAGCTCAAGCTACATGTGTATATTCAAGTATGAAAAGGTAATTCACTATTAATCATTTGTAGAAGACTTGCATACCACATATGGCATAGATCCGTATATATATATGGTAATTGGCAGGGGACTCTTCACAGCCCAGAAATACCTTGCCACGTTAGTCCAAACAAATTGTTAAAATGCGTTTAGCATTTTTTTAAACTTTCACCGGGGGCAAGACTTCCCACGTGAAAATATTTCTTCAAAAGAACATTACAAGACTAGGCTCCTGTCCACCCATAAAGGTTGACATTGGAGCATTGGACTAACGTGTTGAGCTTGCTTGTTTTCCTGTTGAGGTTGCCATTGCAACTCCCTTATGTCCCATGAGCATATACGGACATGGAGTTATTTTGTACCTGTTAGGTGAAATATTTTTTACGTATTAACTTTTAAATCTCAACCGTCAAAATTAGTAGCTAATGGTTAAAACATATTTAGTTTACGTGAAAGCATGTGTGGTGACTCTATTTTAGTCCCCGTATTATGCTTTTCATATATAATAGATACTAGATAGATAGATAGATGTATATATTTGTTTTTTTTTTTTGAAAATAGGGTCTATTATGTGAATCAAAAGGAGCCTTAGTTGTGAAAATTCAGTTCGGCTCTTAGGTGCATATGCTTCCTCTACCAAAAATTATATTTCAAATTTGACATAAAATTGTACATGTACATCTCCAGAATATATACGTGTTCGTCAAGTTTCGTGAGGAACCAATATTTATTAGTCTATGTAAAAAAGAGAAATTTTATCTTTTGAAAAAGCTTTATCTTTAGTATTGAGATTTGTATTTTTTATACACCTCACATGCAAATTCGAATTTTCATGAAACGATTAGATTTTGTAAGCATGTATCATACTATCACGTGAAGATGTACATGCAATTTTTCGTTAAAATTTAAAAAATGTGTAGCATGCATTTCTTCTCAAAATAGAGAGAGCACATGCTCCCATGTGCCAAAACCTAGTTACAACAAAAATACAAAGACATATCTTATTGCATAAAATTATCATATTCTAGACAACAATCCAATATAGACGGAAGTCCATTTTAGCTTATACGTGTAGATGCACATATTACTATAAATACATATTCTATGCCTGTTACACAAAGTGTCGCGAAAAATATTAATTTCTATGGCTTGTGCAAAAAAAGACAATTTTTATGCCCTAATAAAAGTTTTTTAGAGACATTTTTTTACATAAGCCACATTAAATATTTTTTCTCTCAAAACTTCCATCAGGTAACATAGGATGTTCGGATGCATATGATGAATTTTATTCAAAATTTTCTAATATTTTAAAATAAATTTAAATTTTACTTTTCTTAATAGGTATATCTACATCTACGAGCCAAAACGCCTGCTCTGAGCTAATGAGATGCAAATGCAATTAATGGCGATGGAGAAGGCACCATTGGAGTGAACCTTTTTCCTCAACAAAGGGATATAATATTGGTTCCCCACATATCAGGGCTGCAACTTGCACTAAACAGATGTTATACTTTTCAATATTTACCTGGATCGATGTAGACGGACTTGTATAAACATAGAACAACTCGCATCCTCCAACATGAGAGGTGCAATATGCAACGGGCAGTAGCTCTACGACCTCACCGGTGTAGGCAGCTCGGACTAAAATGACAGAGGATAGAGGAGGACGAACAGGAGGACTGGAAGCTCCCGGGGTATCGTTCTGAGTTCAGAGGAGCTAAGTAAGCGAGGAAGAAGACGATCGCCCATTTGCAGGAGTGAAGCACCTTTGCGTCACCATTCCGCAGCTTCATCATTGCCTCGTCAGGAATCAGGATCTACTACGTCCACTGGGACTACTAAATTCAGTAAGCATCTCGAAAAATTATTCCACCACGCCTGCCCAGAGCGGCATGCCCCTTTCTTCTTTGGGCAACTTGCGCATGCAGGCCCGCGGGCCCCGACAAGATGTCAGGTGCTACTACTAGTAAAAGAACAAAGGAAACCAACACATGGAATGGAGCACTACCAGTACCAGCGGTTCTTGCTCCGGCTCCTACCCTACCTTCTCCAATTCGAAACTTCTCGAACCTTCTCCTTTCACTCCGGTTTGTGAGGCCGGTTTGGGTTGAGTTGGTTCATGCTCCTCCGCCTACCCTACCTTCTCCAAGCTTAAGCTTCTGGAACCTTCTCCCCTTACTCGTGGTTGTGGGGCCGGTTCGGGTCGAGGTGGTACAGGCTCTGCATCAGCACGTCCACCTCATCGTCCACGTCGTCGTCCACCTCGGCGCTTCCTCCGCCCCCAGTCTCTCTCTGCTTCTCCTCCAGGCCCAGGCTCAGCAGCTCCATCCAGAAGCGCTCCGTGTCTTCGCCGCCGCCGCCGTTTGCACGCCCTCTCTCGCCTCCGTCCGCTCTGACCGCGCCGTCAGCGAGCCCGGGGCTGTAGCCGTGCATCGCCGCGGGGCTGTAGCTGGCGCTGTTGCGTGGCGGGAGATACTCGATTGGAGGGCGGCGGCGCTTCTTGGAGAGCGCGTCCTGGAGCTCCCTGCGCCGCGCCTGCCGGTCCTGCCGGTCAACGAGCATCTGGAGGAAGCTCGGGCTCTTCATCGCGCGGGCCAGGAACACCGTCATCTGCTGCTGTTTCTGCTCCGTGGAGGCGATGCGCGCCTCCATGGCCTCCATCAGCTCCCGCGTCGCCTGCTGCTCCTGCCGCAGCTTCACCACCTCCGCGATCAGGATGCCCTTGTCGCGCAGCAGGCAGTGCACCTCGCCCTCGTGCCCGAACTGCCCCACCTCCAGGCACGGCCCCGCCCCTTGCTCTCGCTGCTGCAGCAGCGCGGGCGGCGCGCTCGACTGCGGCCGCCGCCGCCTGATGGTCTTCAGCAGCTCCTTCTGGCCCCGCAGGAACCCCTCCGCCGCGAACTCCCACCTGTCTGGATCAACCTTCCTGAACCCCTGCAATGATGCAAGAGTAGCACATCAGGTTCAGCTCGCATTTTGCTACGAATCAGACGTGGTTACGCCTACATAGGTGTTGAGCTGGCGGACGAAGCTGGAGAAGTTGCTGTGCTTGAAGTAGCGCGGCAGGAGCACGGTGGAGAAGGCCTGCGCGTCCCAGACCACGAAGCTGTTCCCGGCGACGCCCCACGAGATTATTGTGTCCGTGCTGTGGTCGTCTACCACCTCGTACGTCTTGTTCAGGAACGGCGTCGGGCCGGCCTCGCCGAGCCCGTCCATCGGCCGTGGCAGCTCCACCATGGCACCTGCGGCGCCATCCCACGAGGACGGGGAAGAGCCATCCGCGGCGGCCCAAGTGGACGGCGCATAGCCATCCGCTGCGGCGCCGGTGAAGTACTCGAATTCCTCCTCTTTCACAATGCCGTTGAACTTGAACGGATCCATGATGAAACAAAGAGAAAGACAGAGACAATGTAGTAACGGGAGATTGGGGATTAGGGACTGCAGGTCGCTGCTATTCAGACCAGGGGAAAATTGGGGTCGAGAAAGAATCAAGAACCTGGCGAATTAGTGGAGGGCAATGTTCGCTAAACAAAACTCGCCCTCCAGCTAATCAAATCCCGTAAATGATCTTTTCTGAATCAAATAGCAAGCAGAGGCAAACAAGGACGAAGGGGAAAAGACGGTTCTCTGAAGAAATGGAGCAGTAGCAAAAGCGAACTTGTTCGAATTGGCGAATTGGCAATGCTGCTGGGCCAATTTAGGAAATCATCAGAGAGAAAAGGTAGAGAGAGTGATTGAACAGGAAAGGCTTACAGGAGCAGACCATGGATCAGGCGGAGAGAAAAGGCAGGGAGAAAGTACAGTGAGCCCTGTCCTTTCGCTCTGTACTGTTTTCGTACTTGAGGCGGGCAAAAGCTCGTCGGGGCCAGCACGGGGTCGTCGCCCATTTATACAGCTCGCCCTCTCTGATTCCGGCTTCCGATTCCGAAGTTTCCAGACGGTTCGGCGATGGAAGGATTGGAAGAATCGGCTTATCTTATTTGCGGTGACGTGGCGGGCGATGGTTCTGGAAGGCCCGGAGCGGGAGGAGGGTTCTGGAAGCGTCGCACAAATTGCCGATTATCTTATTGCTGCGGGGCTTTGTCGCTTTCCGCCAACCAGTGGGCGGCGGGCTCCATTGACCGCCGACGGCGAGCGGAAAGCGCGCCAAGTTGGCTGGCCGCGTGGCCCCTGCGCACAGTGGCCGTGGTCTCGTCGGATATTTTCGGGGAGGTCGGCGGTGGCGCTGCCTGAGCTGAGGATGGAGGGGATATTTTCGGGGAGGTCGGCAGTCTCGCCGTGTGGCGCTGCCTGAGCTCGACACCGAGCGTGGAGTTGTTTATGCGGCATGGGCGAACTTTTCGCTGCGGAGCAAGATTTGTGCGGTGAGCTTTGTCCGTTTGTTGCAGCACCGGAGGCATGGCAGAGAGACCACGGAGAACGTGCGCCGGGGAAGCCTGGGCCAGGTCCGAGCCGCCGGCCCAAAATTTGCGAGAGACGGCGGCCCGTACGGCCATTCTTCTTTTCCTGACAGGGCTGCCATGCCAAGGCCACGCGCGTGCGCACGCGGGCTCGGCTCGGCTCTCTTGCGCGCGCCGACGAGCGGCACCGCGCGTCGCCGCCGCACGCAATCTCGCTGCAATGGCGCCCGCGCCTCCCGTCGCTCCCGCCGGCAGGCACCCACGCGCGCCGAGACCATCCGTCCATACGGTGGCGCTTGAACGTGCAGCGGAGCCGTGCTGGCTGGCTGCTGCCCGGCGGGTGCGCCCGGTGTGCAATGCTCAGATTTCAGCCGGCAAATAATGGATGATGATCTGCCGCTCGCTCTGCGCTCCTCTCCGCTTACCCTCATCTCATGGACGATGTGTGTCTCCCTCTCCGCTTTCCCTCATGGACGATATGAGACCAGTAGCTCTCCCCAAAGCGCTCACCATTGCTCGGCTCTCTGCTTTTCCTCGCCGTCCTTTATACACAGCCGCTCAAGCGGTGGTGGGTGCCGACGTGCCGTGGCCGCTGGACACCTGTGTGGTGCATATGCCATGGCCCCAGATATTTTCGACGGAGCTAGAAGCGGAAAGGAGCGCCGAGCAACATCTCTGGGCTATGTTGGCGCTATCGAATTAATTGAGAGGCCCAAACCAAGGGCCACATGAGATCATGAGAAACTGTCAAATTGATATCTTCCAACGTTTTTATCCATTCAACAGAGGTATGGAAATTGATATAATAGTAGTAGTAAAAAAAAGGATGTGTCCAACACAAAACTTCGAGATCAGTAATTTATTGTTGAATAACTTTCTAGTGGTTGTGGGGTGTAAATGGATTGGATCGGATCGACCTTTACCATATCATGTACCATGTTTTCTCAACAGATTCGGAACAGGTCAAATACTGACCAGTTGCAAATTCGAATTCGGGAATGTGGGTTCGGAACGGAAATAGGGCGAATCGGGGTGGAAAGAAAATTAATTAGATATATTTAGGTCAGCAAATCATAGAATCAAGATTCAAGAATGATGTTAAAGCAAGTTTAACAAATCACGCATAAAATAAATAATGTAATACGATAGTATAAATAAATATAGGGAAAATCTACCGGTAAGCGCCGCATGCTAGCCCTCTACCGGGCTTCGTGAATAGAAAAAAAGTGCATCGTGTCCTTAGGACATCTTCAACTGGCCGACGCATTTCGGACGTCCGAAATGTCCGACTGTGTCCGTTTGTGTCGGCCCGCGGACGCTATTTAGCCCAGGGCCACCGTTTGCGCCGGGTACCTCCAACGGTGCGGACGTATTTTTTAGCGGAGACAGCGTCAAGGTCGTTAATGGCGTTTTACGTCCCGTCGAGGACTACCGTCGGCGATTAACCGTTCCTGCGCGTGCCCAATAAATTGGCAAGTTTCGCGGGAAACGACCTGCGCGGCAACGCCGTTTCCCACCCCCGCCGTGGCTATATATGCTGGACACCGACGGGGGTGACGGGCACACCTCAAGCTAAACCCTAGCATCCATCCATGGCCGAATGCAACCTTAGTTGGGAACATGTAGTTCAGATGTGCCCCACGTCCACCCGGAGGAGGACGAGGAGCTAGTCGTCGTCGGCGCTCAGACCGAGCAGCTGGACCTGGAGGCTGCGGCGGAGACGTAGGTTGCGGAGGCGGCAGAGCGCGCGGAAGGGCGCCTCGCGGCGACCAGGGCGAAGATCGCCCACGCCAGAGCCGAGCTCGCCGACGCCAGGGCGCTCGCGGAGGCGCGGGCGGCCCCTCCTGCGGCCTGACCAGCGGACGCCGTCATCCACGACATCGCCGACGACGACGCCCCCGTACCCGGCCGCTTCGAGTGCGCCGGCGACCAGTTCGTTCTGCTCGCGTCCTTCGAGACCCTGGCTGGGGATGCCCTGCGCCGTCAGGCTTGGTTGGCGGAGGAGGAAGCCCACATCTATGCGATCGCCATGGCTCGCCGGGTACATGTGCTCCGACCTAGACTCGCTCCAACGGAGGGGCCCTTCTCCCACGCGGGTCGAGCAGGAGAACCGGGAGCTGGCGGGCGCCATCGCCGCCAGGGGCGAAGCGGTGGCGGAGGCGGCTAGGGACAGGGCCCGCTTCCACGTCCAGATGGCGGGGTTGCAGGCGGCGGCCCAGGCAAACGAGGCGGCGGCGGCGGAGGCGACGGCGGCCCAGGCGGCGACGGCGGAGGCCAACTCTATGGCCAGGACAATCCTGTGGGACTCCTCCCTGGCGGAGGCCCTCGAACGCCGCAGGCGGGACGAGGTGACAAATATGCGGCGTGCGCAGCGTGCGGAGTGTGCGAAGCGCTCGCGCTTCGACGACGGCGTCGGGCCCTCCGGCAGCCAGTAGTAGGTCGCGCGACTGCGAGTAACCGATGCCGTAGTGGTAGGCCGCGCGACGGCAAGTAGACTCGGGGGGCTACTCCCATCTGGAGCGCATGAAGCGCACCCGATAAAAACTACTGAAGATGAAGGAAAACGAACTCGAAGGTTTCAGGAGATCCAGGATTGAGCCCGAGGACTTGATCTTGAGTAAAGTAACGTTGTTTTGTCATCGACAGTTAACCAACATCGATTTATTGAGTAAGACTGGGCACATTACTTCTAGCCCTTATGTACTATCATATTAAATGGCTTCACCGAAAGTTTTAGAAGACCCGATATATAAAAAGATATCGGATGATGAAGGCAATTCAGAAATCATCTTCATTAGAATCTTCGAGTAATATAAGTTGAGTCTACGCACGGTTGCAAGCATCCGTCCCTAGACTCCGGGGGGCTACTCCCATCGGAAGCGCTGGACGTGCACCCGATAATCAAGCAGTTTCAACTCCAAAATGATGAAGAAGGATCAAGTCTTTTCAACAACTATGGACATTTGGATGAAGGCAATTATAGTCCCTACCCGAAGCTTTACTTCGGCCAGTCAATCGGGGGCTACTGATGTGGGTATTACTCTTCGGGTAACCAACATTAGACTACCTCCTCCGGCCCAAATAGGGGCCCATGAAGATTTCCCAACAACTAAGGTGGGCCTACACTTCGATTCCAGTGAAGGAGACTCACCCGAATAAGAGTTCTTGATGAATAAGGCAAGAAGACGATATCACTACAAGAAAAGTTGTCATAGCCGACGAAGTTGAAGTCGCGCCGTGGTTGCTGATGCACCATGGTCGACGATTTTTGATCTCTCCGTGGTGCATGTCAAAACTTTTTTTTCTCGTTTTTGAGGCCACCTAGCCCGACGAAAACGTCAAAAACGTCGCGTATGGTGGCCCGGGATGTGGTGCATGATGAATTCTCGGGTGCGCCGGCAGAGTCAACGCAAATCCGCACGGTCCAGGGATGTAGGGCCAGCCTCTCTTGCATTGTTTTTTTTCTCAATCGCGGCATCTCGTTCAACGCTCTCCGATCGAGTCGTTTACGATGCAGGATCAGGGGTCCCGCATGTCAAGAAATCGCACTCTCGGTTGATGAACATAAGCCTGTGTTTTCTGAACATCAAGAGGGACGATTTACTGTGGACTTGTTGGCTGGTCTGAAGTCTGATGAGGAGCGTCGATGGTTCTTGATCGCCAACACTACCTAGTTCAGGCTTGACGCTTGAGTAGGTTCTGCCTCCCTCCTAGCTTGATCGATGTCTCTGCATTTTTAACTGTCATAAAATTTGTAATATTCTTCAGCATCTATACAAGACATGTACTGATCAAAGGTGTGAGACCAAGATATCCTCAACAAAATGGTCACCGTCGCTGGTTGGCACTGTTTCTGTTAATGTTGATGCATCAATCTTCTTCGCTTCAAATCGGATGGATAGTGGGAGACCATAATAGTGCATGTTTCGCTACGTGTAGGGAACACTTTGAGGGGATCACATCGTCGGAGCTAGCTGAGGCTATGGCGGATAGGCAGGCCATATGCTTTGCTAAATCTGATGGTTTTGAGAAAGTTTTTGTTCAATCAGACTGCCTCTCAGTTGTTCAGCGTGTCAACTCTTCAACTACTGATCGTTCTATTAATGACCCATTCATTGAAGACATCAAGAAGCCGATAAAATCGTTCAAACATATTTATAGAGGAGCAAATGTTGCTGCTCACTTCGTTGGCTCATTTATGTGAATTTTCTTCTAGATGTGTGTCATGACTCCGGAGTGTCTCCATGAGATCATTTGTAATGACATTACGGGACTGTTTGGTTGGCGGTCTCGCCAGCCCGACCAAAACATGACACGCCAATTATTTGGCGCAGATTTTTCCCGCCCAGCAGTTGGCGAAAAAATTGAAGGCGTAACCAAAATTTTGGCATGGATCTAAAAATTTGACATCCAACCAAAGGAGCACCCACGCGCATGGTCAACGCCGAAATTTTCGCTGGGCAGTACCGAGCTATAATCCAAACGACCCTACGGTTATGTGATTAATAAAGCACACGTTTCTTTCAAAAAAAATTGTAATATTTGCTGAAGAGTCATTCTGACTCCTTTCGAATGCTGTTTGGGTATTCTGGCTTCATTTCTAAAAAAAAAATTCGAGAGCACGCGTAAAGCATGCCTTATCTTTATAGAAGAAAGAGCATAACAATTTATAAGATAGCACACCAGTGCTGAAGACACACACGCTGCCCCCTCCGCCTAGGCCTACTCTCTCGCTATATCTAGCCTCCCTCCGCTCTTCGCCCTCTCCCAAAGGTGGAACTCCTGTCTGATCTCTACCACCATTTGGTCCACTAATCTCTGCTCCCTGACATTATGAAAAGCCCTCGCGTTCCTCTGCTTCCATATCGTCCATGCCGTGCAAATAACCATGGAGTCGAAGCGCTTCCTATCAACTTTCCTCACACGCTTGCGGGCCTCCGTCCACCAACGCTGTAAGTTCCCAGCGAAACCTGGATCCGCAATCCGCAGGTCCGCACTTTTCAGCACCCTGCATCACACCTGTCTTGCATACGGGCACCATGCCAGGATGTGGTCCATGTTGTCCTCCTCTTGCAGACACGTGTAACATGCGTCAGGATGGTCCTGGAGCCCATGTCTTGCTCTTCTGTCCGAGGTCCAAAGCCGATACTTCAACGCCAGCCAGGCAAACATCTTGCACTTCATGGGTGAGAAGGATCCCCATACCGGCTCACTCATACTCCAACGGACACTCCCGAGACAAAGCATCTTATATGTGCCTCTCGCCGTGTAGTTTCCCGAATCCGCACCCTTCCACTCAATACAATCCGGACTCGTGACGCCTTTCTCCACCGTTTCCACGGCCTCCCACAGTCTCATGCATTGCATCCATAACTCCACCGTCATCTCACCAAGTATGGCATCTATCCAATCATCATCCCGCAACGCCTCCGCCACCCGTCGGGTGTTCTTTCTCCTAGTTGGGACCATGGCAAACACATCCGGGGCCAACTCCTCCGCAGTATAACCGTCGATCCATCTATCCCTCCAAAAGAAGGTAAGGCGCCCATCTCCAACAATAAAGCGTGCCAGGCTTTGAAACACCCCATCCGCTTCAGGGTCCTTCAGCCCCGGAAGACCTTGCCACGGCCTCTCCTGATCCGTGCGTCTCAGCCAGTGCCACCTCACTCTAAGGGCAAGACCTTGCAATCTGAGGTCCTTAACTCCCAGCCCTCCAAACTCCCTGGGCTTCCAGATACTCCTCCAAGCCACTAAACACTGTCCACCTCGGACTTCCCCCCTACCAGCCCAGAAGAAAGCTCTCATCCATTTGTTTATCTCCTCCAACAGCCACATTGGCGCCTCCGCAACCACCATTTGGTGAACCGCTCTAGTCGTTAACACAGAGTTTATCAGAACCAGTGATGTCTACGCACGCTTCTATTCCTGTAGACAGTGTTGGGCCTCCAAGAGCAGAGATTTGTAGAACAGCAGCAAGTTTCCCTTAAGTGAATCACCCAAGGTTTATCGAACTCAGGAAGGTAGAGGTCAAAGATATTCCTCTCAAGCAACCCTACAATTAAGATACAAGAAGTCTCTTGTGTCCCCAACACACCTAATACACTTGTCAGATGTATAGGTGCACTAGTTTAGCGAAAAGATAGTGAAATACAAGTAATATGAATGATTGTAAGTAGTAATTGCAATCTGAAATAAAAATGGCAGCAAGCGAACATGTAACAGAACTTGTTGGAAACGGTGTTTCAATGCTTAGAAACAAGGCCTAGGGATCATACTTTCACTAGTGGACACTCTCAACAATGATCACATAAATAAATAAATAAATGCTACTCTCAAACACTCTCTTGTTGGATAACAAACACCATTCATTGTGTAGGGCTACAAGAGCACCCTCAAGTCGGAGTAAACAAGCTCCACAACTTCATAAAGGAATCACACACGATGCGCACACTGTCACCGTCACACCGTGGAGAGTGAATCTGGAGTTCATATTAAAGTAACCTCTAGAGTGCATAATAGACCGTTGCAATTTAGACCGAGTACTAACATAGCATACACACGGTCAACGATAGCTATGAAAGGGGGAATAAATCGCATCAATACTATTATAGTAATAGTTAACTTCATAATCTACAAGAGATTACAATCATAACCTACGCCAAGTACTACATGATGCACACACTGTCAACTTTACATCATGGAGGAGGAATAGACTACTTTAATAACATCGCTAGAGTAGCACATAGATTAATAGTGATACAAAGCTCATGATAACATAAAGATCACACCATGGGAGAGAGAGATGAACCACATAGCTACCGGTAGAGCCCTCAGCCTCGGGGGAGAACTACTCCCTCCTCATCATGGGAGACAGCAACGGCGATGAAGATGGCGGTGGTGTCGATGGAGATGACTCCGGGGGCAATTCCCCGTCCCGGCGGCGTGCCGGGACAGAGATTCTGTCCCCCCGAAACTTGTCTTCGCAATGGCGGCGGCTACGGAACTCTTCGTGGAATATGATTGGATGTTTTAGGGTTTTCGCGACGGAGAGAATATATAGGCGAAGGGGCGATGTCGGTGGAGTCCCGAGGGGCCCACACCACATGGCGGCGCGGCCAGGGGTGGGGTCGCGCCCCCTAGGGTGTGGCCGCCTCGTGGCTCCTCTTCGCCTCCTCTTCGGTGTTCTGGAAGGCTCCGTGGAAAATAAGACCATGGGCTTTTGTTTCGTCCAATTCCGAGAATATTTCCTGTGTAGGATTTCTGAAACCAAAAACAGCAGAAAATAGGAACTAGCGCTTCGGCATCTTGTTAATAGGTTAGTACCGGAAAATGCATCAAAACGATATAAAGTGTGAATAAAACATGTAGGTATTGTCATAAAACTAGCATGAAACATAAGAAATTATAGATACGTTGGAGACGTATCAAGCATCCCCAAGCTTAGTTCCTACTCGCCCTCGAGTAGGTAAACGATAACAAGGATAATTTCTTAAGTGACATGCTACCAACATGATCTTGATCAATACTATTGTAAAGCATATGAGATGAATGAAGTGATTCAAAGCAATGGTAAAGATGATGACTAAACAACTGAATCATATAGCAAAGACTTTTCATGAATAGTACTTTCAAGACAAGCATTAATAAGTCTTGCATAAGAGTTAACTCATAAAGCAATAGATTCTTAATAGAAGGTTTTGAAGCAACACAAAGGAAGATTTAAGTTTCAGCAGTTGCTTTCAACTTTCTACATGTATATCTCATGGATAATTGTCAATACAAAGTAATATGATGAGTGCAAATAAGCAAGTATGTAAGAATCAATGCACATAGTTGACACAAGTGTTTGCTTCTAAGATGGAAAGAAGTAGGTAAACTGACTCAACATAAAGTAAAAGAAAGGCCCTTCGCAGAGGGAAGCAGGGATTACTCATGTGCTAGAGCTTTTTATTTTGAAAACACGGAAACAATTTTGTCAACGGTAGTAATAATTCATATGTGTTATGCATAAAACCTCCTATAAGTTACAAGCCTCATGCATCGAATACCAATAGTGCCCGCACCTTGTCCTAGTTAGCTTGGATTTCCATGGATTATCATTGCATTACATATGTTTCAACCAAGTATCACAAAGGGGTACCTCTATGCCACCTGTACGAAGGTCCAAGGAGATAGATCGCATTTGATTTCTCAATTTTGATAGATCTCAACTTGAGGACATCCATACCGGGACAACATAGAAAACAGATAATGGACTCCTCTTTAATGCATAAGTATTCAACAACAGATAATATTCTCATAAGAGATTGAGGATTAATGTCCAAGCTGAAACTTCCACCATGATACATGGCTTTGGTTGGCGGCCCAATGTTCTTCTCTAACAATATGCATACGCAAACCATTTAATCATGACAAATCACCCTTACTTCAGACAAGACGAACATGCATAGCAACTCACATGATATTCAACAAATGTGTAACAGTTGATGGCGTCCCCAGAAACATGGTTACCGCTCAACAAGCAACTTATAAGAAATAAGATACATAAGCGACATATTCATCACCACAATAGTTTTTTAGGCTACTTTCCCATGAGCTATGTATTGCAAAGACAAGGAATGAAATTTTAAAGGTAGCACGCAAGCAATTTACTTTGGAATGGCAGAAAAATACCACATAGTAGGTAGATATGGTGGACACAAATGGCATAAGTTTTGGCTCAAGGTTTTGGATGCACAAGAAGCATTCCCTCTCAGTACAAGGCTTTGGCTAGCAAGGTTGTTTGAAGCAAACACAAGTATGAACCGGTACAACAAAACTTACATAAGAACATATTGCAAGCATTATAAAACTCTACATTGTCTTCCTTGTTGTTCAAACACTTTTACCAGAAAATATCTAGACTTTAGAGAGACCAATCATGCAAACCAAATTTCAACAAGCTCTATGGTAGTTCTTCATTAATAGGTTTAAACTACATGATGCAAGAGCTTAAACATGATCTACTTGAGAACTCAAAACAATTGCCAAGTATAAAATTATTCAAGACAATATACCAATTACCACATGAAGCATTTTCTATTTCCAACCAAATAGCAATAAATGCAGCAGCTTTTAACTTTAGCCATGAACATTAAAAGTAAAACTAAGAACACAAGTGTTCATATGAAAAAGCGGAGCGTGTCTCTCTCCCACACATGGATTGCTAGGATCCGAATTTATTCAAACACAAACAAAAATAAAAGCACACAGATGCTCCAAGTAAAGCACATAAGATGTGACGGAATAAAAATATAGTTTCACTAGAAGTGACCTGATAAGTTGTTGATGAAGAAGGGGATGCCTTGGGCATCCCCAAGCTTAGATGCTTGAGTCTTCTTGAAATATGCAGGGATGAACCACGGGGGCATCCCCAAGCTTAGACTTTTCACCCTTCTTGATCACATTATATCACCCTCCTCTCTTGATCCTTGAAAACTTCCTCCACACCAAACTCAAAACAATCTCATTAGAGGGTTAGTGCATAATCAAAAATTCACATGTTCAGCAAGGACACAATCATTCCCAACACTTCTCGACATTACCCAAGGCTACTGAAAGTTAATGGAGCAAAGAAATCCACTCAATACAGTAAAAGAGGCAATGTGAAATAAAAAGCAAAATCTATCAAAACAGAACAGTCCGTAAAGACGAATTGTTTAGAGGCAGTTAACATGCTCAGATGAAGAAGCTCAAATTGAATGAAAGTTGCGTACATATCTGAGGGTTACTCATGAATTTTCGCAGATTTTTGTGAGTTTCCTACAGAGATATCTACTCAAATTCGTGACAGCTAGAAATCTGTTTCTGCGCAGAAATCCAAATCTAGTATCAACTTTACTATCAAAGACTTTACTTGGCACAATAATGCAATAAAATAAAGATAAGGAGAGGTTGCTACAGTAGTAACAACTTCCAAGACACAACAAAACAGTAGCAAAATAAAAATATGGGTTATCTCCCAAGAAGTGTTTTCTTTATAGCCATTAAGATGGGCTCGATAATTTTAATGATGCTCTCGCAAGAAATAAGAGTTGAAGCAAAAGAGAGCATCAAAAGCAAATAAGAAACACTTTTAAGTCTAACCCACTTCCTATGAAAAAGAATCTTGTAAATAAACAAGTCATGTAAACATAATGCAATAAGCATAGGAAGGCAACACAAGCGCAACTTCAAGATTCTCAACATGAAGAGGGGAAACTTAATATTATTAAGATGCATATAACCATGTTTCCTCTCTCATAATAACTTTCAGTAGCATCATGAACAAACTCAACAATATAACTATCACATAAAGCATTCTTATTCACATGCATAAAAGTATCATTACTATCCACATAAGCATAATCAATTTTATTAGTAATAGTGGGAGTAAAACTATCACAACCATCATTGTAATCATCATAAATTGCAGGCATGGTATAATCATAATAAACTTTATCCTCCATAGTAGGTGGCACCAAAATACCACTATCATTATAATCATCGTAAATGGGAGGCAAAGTATCATCAAAGAAAATTTTCTCCTCAAAACTTGGGGGACTAAAAATATCACAACCAGCTTCCCCAAGCTTAAATTCTTCCATAGCATTAGCAATAATAGTATTCAAAGAGTTCATGCTAATAACATTGCTACAACTATTTTGCAAACAAACTTCCATGGGTTTTTTAATTCTCTCTTCAAACACATCATGTCCTAATTCAATATAAAGTTCATAAAGATCTCTAATTTTTTTGTTGTTTTCCATTAAGCCTAACTAGTGAAAATAAAAACAAGAAACAAAAAGATATAATTGCGAGGATCTAAAGGAAATAGCTTCGAGCACTCACACACCGGCAGCGGTGCTAGGAAATAGCTTAGTAGTCGGAGGATGTGAATACCTTTTACCTTACCTCCCCGGCAACGGCGCCAGAAAATAGCTTGATGTCTACGCACGCTTCTATTCCTGTAGACAGTGTTGGGCCTCCAAGAGCAGAGGTTTGTAGAACAGGAGCAAGTTTCCCTTAAGTGAATCATCCAAGGTTTATCGAACTCAGGAAGGTAGAGGTCAAAGATATCCCTCTCAAGCAACCCTGCAATTAAGATACAAGAAGTCTCTTGTGTCCCCAACACACCTAATACACTTGTCAGATGTATAGGTGCACTAGTTCGGCGAAGAGATAGTGAAATACAAGTAATATGGATGATTGTTAGTAGTAATTGCAATCTGAAATAAAAATGGCAGCAAGCGAATATGTAACAGAACTTGTTGGAAACGGTGTTTCAATGCTTAGAAACAAGGCCTAGGGATCATATTTTCACTAGTGGACACTCTCAACAATGATCACATAAATAAATAAATAAATGATACTCTCAGACACTCTCTTGTTGCATAACAAACACCATTCATTGTGTAGGGCTACAAGAGCACCCTCAAGCCGGAGTAAACAAGCTCCACAACTTCATGAAGGAATCACGCACGATGTGCACACTGTCACCGTCACACCGTGGAGAGTGAATCCGGAATTCATATTAAAGTAACCTCTAGAGTGCATAATAGACCGTTGCAATTTAGACCGAGTACTAACATAGCATACACACTGTCAACGATAGCTATGAAAGGGGGAATAGATCGCATCAATACTATCATAGTAATAGTTAACTTCATAATCTACAAGAGATTACAATCATAACCTATGCCAAGTACTACATGATGCACACACTGTCAACTTTACATCATGGAGGAGGAATAGACTACTTTAATAACATCACTAGAGTAGCACATAGATTAATAGTGATACAAAGCTCATGATCACATAAAGATCACACCATGGGAGAGAGAGATGAACCACATAGCTACCGGTAGAGCCCTCAGCCTCGGGGGAGACAGCAACGGCGATGAAGATGGCGGTGGTGTCGATGGAGATGACTCCGGGGGCAATTCCCCGTCCCGGCGGCGTGCCGGGACAGAGATTCTGTCCCCCGAAACTTGTCTTCGCGATGGCGGCAGCTACGGAACTCTTCGTGGAATATGACTGGATGTTTTAGGGTTTTCACGACGGAGAGAATATGTAGGCGAAGGGGCGATGTCGGTGGAGTCCCGAGGGGCCCACACCACATGGCGGCGCGGCTAGGGGTGGGGTCGCGCCCCCTAGGGTGTGGCCGCCTCGTGGCTCCTCTTTGTCTCCTCTTCGGTGTTCTGGAAGGCTCCGTGGAAAATAAGACCGTGGGCTTTTGTTTCGTCCAATTCCGAGAATATTTCCTGTGTAGGATTTCTTAAACCAAAAATAGCAGAAAACAGGAACTAGCGCTTCGGCATCTTGTTAATAGGTTAGTACCGGAAAATGCATCAAAACGATATAAAGTATGAATAAAACATGTAGGTATTGTCATAAAACTAGCATGAAACATAAGAAATTATAGATACGTTGGAGACGTATCAACCAGCCTCCCTTCTCTACTGACAAGCCCTCTCTGCCAGGCCGGTACACACTTGATAACCTGGTCTAGTAGCGGTTGCCACTCCGCCCTAGTGAGGGGCCGAAGTGCAAGCTAGAGACCCAGGTATCGTATAGGAAAGGCCGCCAGCTCACAGCCAAGGATCCTCGCAGTCCTCTCTTCCTCCGCTGGCGTTCCTCGTATCAACGTGGCCGTAGTCTTTCCAAAATTTACATGCAACCCCGAGGCCTCTCCGAATAGACTCAAAATGTGTTTCACCGCCCAAAGCTCCTTCTCCTCCGACTTGAGAACCAACACAACTTCATCCGCGTAAACAGAAATCCTCTGTATGGGAGATATGGATGCCAAACTCTCAAATAACTCCACTTCCACCGCCTTAATCACCATTCTCGATAAGATTTCCATAGCCACCACAAACAACATGGGTGATGTGGGGTCCCCCTGTCTCAAGCCACGCCCATGATAGATGCGTTCTCCCGGCACTCCGTTAACCATCACCCTCGTGTTTGCCGTATAGAGCAACAACACTACCCACTTCAGGAACCCGTTGATACGTCTCCAACGTATCTATAATTTCCGATGTTCCATGCTTGTTTTATGACAATACCAACATGTTTTGTTTACACTTTATATCATTTTTATGCGTTTTCCGGAACTAACCTATTAACAAGATGCCGAAGTGCCAGTTCCTGTTTTCTGCTGTTTTTGGTTTCAGAAATCCTAGTAACGAAATATTCTCGGAATCGGACGAAATCAACGCCCGGGTTCCTATTTTTCCCGGAACCATCCGAACACACGAGAGCTGCCGGAGAAGGGGGACGGGGCCACCAAACCACACCCGGCGCGGCCGGGGCGCCCCCCTATGGTTTGGGCAGCCCGTGGCCCCTCCGACTCCGACTCTTCGCCTATTTAAGCCGTCGTGACCTAAAAACATCGAAAAAAAGACGAACCTCCAGAAAGACTCCAGGGGCGCCGCCACATCGCGAAACTCCAATTCGGGGGACAGAACTCTGCGTTCCGGCACCCTGCCGGGACGGGGAATTGCCCCGGAGCCGTCTCCACCGCCGTCTTCACCGCCATCTTCACCGCCATCGCTGCCTCCATGATGAGGAGGGAGTAATCCACCCCGAGGCTGAGGGCTTCGCTGTAGCTATGTGGTTCATCTCTCTCCCATGTACCTCAATACAATAATCTCATGAGCTGCTTTACATGATTGAGATTCATATGAGTTTTGTATCACAATTCATCTATGTGCTACTCTAGTGATGTTATTAAAGTAGTTCTATTCCTCCTGCACGTGTGTAAAGGCGACAGTGTGTGCACCGTGATAGTACTTGGTTTATGCTATGATCATGATCTCTTGTAGATTGCGAAGTTAACTATTGCTATGATAATATTGATGTGATCTATCCCTCCTACATATGCATGAAGGTGACGAGTGTGCATGCTATGTTAGTACTTGGTTTAGTCTTTTGATCTATCTTACACTAAAGGTTACTAAAATATGAGCATTATTGTGGAGCTTGTTAACTCCGGCATTGAGGGTTCGTGTAATCCTACGCAATGTGTTCATCATCCAACAAAAGTGTAGAGTATGCATTTATCTATTACTGTTATGTGATCAATGTTGAGAGTGTCCACTAGTGAAAGTCTAATCCCTAGGCCTTGTTCCTAAATACTGCTATCGCTGCTTGTTTCTTGTTTCTTTGCGTTACTACTTGCTGCGTTACTACTGCTTGTTCTTGTCCTGGGCAAAGCACTTTTACGGTGCCGTTGCTACTACTTATTCATACCACCTCGTATTTCACTATCTCTTCGCCGAACTAGTGCACCTATTAGGTGTGTTGGGGACACAAGAGACTTCTTGCTTTGTGGTTGCGGGGTTGCATGAGAGGGATATCTTTGACCTCTTCCTCCCTGAGTTCGATAAACCTTGGGTGATCCACTTAAGGGAAACTTGCTGCTTGTTCTACAAACCTCTGCTCTTGGAGGCCCAACACTGTCTACAAGAATAGAAGCTCCCGTAGACATCAAGCACTTTTCTGGCGCCGTTGCCGGGGAGGAAAGGTAAAAGGCTCTCATACTCCGCTCTCAGGTAAAGTGTTTTTCTGGCGCCGTTGTGTGTGTGCTCGAAGCTATTTCCTTTAGATCCTGCAATTGCATCTTTTTGTTTCTTGTTTACACTAGTTAGGCATAATGGAAAACAACAAAAAATTTAGTAAGCTTTTTAATCTTTTTCCTGATTTAGAATTGTTTGGTGCAAACATTAAAAAACCAATGGAACCTCATTTGCATGCTAGTAGCGATGTTATTAGTATGAATGCAATTACTGCTAATGCTATGGAGAAGTCTAAGCTTGGGGAAGCTAGTTTTTGTGAACTTTTTAGCTTCCCATCTTTAGGTGAGAAAATTTGCTCTGATAACACTTTATCTCCCATATGCGATAACTCTAATGATGCTTGTGATATTTTAAATGCACCTACTAAAAGTATCCCATATAAAATACCTATGAAAATTATTGAACGTGGTATGGATAACCGCTATGAAGGGGATGGAACTGTGCATCCTGGAGATCATTTCTTGTTTTTGCATGAATTATGCGGGTTATTCAAGTGTGCAGGTATCTCTATGGATGAAGTGAAGAAGAAATTATTCTCTATGTCGTTGTCACGGTAAAGCGGCGCATTGGCATAAACTGCTGAAGGATGAGCATTCTCTTGATTGGAAGGATATTGTGCATCTATTTTATTCTAAATTCTATCCTCCAAGTAAAATTCACAAAGACCGAAACCGAATATATAATTTCGGCCTCATGATGGAGAGAGTATTGCCCAAGCATGGGAGAGATTGAAGTCTTTAATGCTCAAATGCCCCAATCATGAGCTTCCGGGTAATATCATCATTGATAATTTCTATGCAAGACTTTCTTTTCAAGATAAGACCTTGCTTGGATGCTACTTGTTACGGATCATTCACGCGCAACAAAGAAGAGTTTAAAAGGGACCTTCTTGATCGGATTAAGGAGAACACCGAAGATTGGGAGAACAACAAAGGTAAAGAGTCGGTATAAATTATGATTATGAATGCATTGAAGCTTTTATGGATACCGATAAATTTCGAAATATGAGTGCTACTTATGGTCTTGACTCTCAAGTTGCTGCAAATCTTTATAAAGCCTTTGTTTCTCATTTTGAATTGCCCAAAAAGAATTTTGATAAGTATCATGAACCTTTTAAAGAGGCTTGCATGAAGAATGAAATTGTTGTTAATTATTGTAATGAGCATGCTCAAACTCCTAATAATGTTATTTCCTATAAGCATGTTAATTTTTGTGGAATACATAGACCTTGTGGAGTTAATCAAATCAAAGATGAATATTGTATCCATCATGCTAATGAAAAAACTAGAAAGTGGTTTAGGGCTCTAGATGATCTTGGTAAAAAAGTTTGTGCCCTCTATCCTTTTATTTGTGAAGTTTGCCATGAAGTGGGTCATTTTAATTTTCAATGCTCCTCCAATGATAATTTGAACCCAATGAGTGCTGCAAATTTGTATTGTGATGATGAAATTACTCCTAATCGGCATGATGAACTTACTTTATTTTTGGGGTGTGAAGAATTGTCGAGAAAAATCTCTTTGTTACATATGAGTGATCTTGATATTGATGATGTCCTGCATGGGTGTTTTTCTTATTGCATTGATAATAGCCATACAAATACTTACATACAAAATATTTTAGAAGATGACACCTTGCCAAAATATGATAGGACCGTTGTGTGTTTTCAACTAATTAATGAAAAGGAGGGATCCTCCCAAGTTTCTTCTATTGTTTCTGAAAGTAAATCAGGTTATGCGGACAAGCCACCCTTCAAACCTCTTCCTCCTAAATAAGGGAACGAGGAGAAGGAAGAGAAGAAGAAGAAGAAGGGAACGAAGAAGAAGAAGAAGAAGAAGGAGAATAAAAAGAAAGAGGTAACGGCGTATCCCCGCGTGAATGAGATAACGCTAGGTAACCGTAAGTATGTTGCTCCTAATGATTATTGTGACAATGAATCTGAATACGATGATCTTCCTATGCCCTTTACATACATTAGCGATCATGATTTGAATGAGCACACTACTTTTGATATTACGAATCTCTGGGAAACTAATTCTGAAAATGATGATAATGATTGCCATAGTGTCAGTACTATCCATGCTTCCTCTAAGCTTGGGGAAGAGGTGTTTGAAAATCCTTTAGCTACTGGTCATTATGTTCTTGATACATCTCCTTCTAATAACAATAATGGTGTGGACACAGATAAACCGATTGTGAAAGATAACTATTCTATTTCTTATGATGACACTGTGCCTCCGATCTCTGATGATCATTACAAAGAATGCTATGATATAGGTTCTAACTATCCTTATGAAACTTGCCATAGTCATGATTGGGTTACCAAAAACAATTCCCTTAATATGCAACTTATTTACCATGTTCAAATTCTTGATAATAATCCTGCTCCAATTATTATTAATGAGAATAACTCTTCTTATGCCAAATTTAATGATACTTCTATGCATATGAACCATGATAAGAATGTTGTAAGTGATGGGTATATTGTGGATTTCATCAATGATGCTACTGAAAGTTATTATGAGAGAGGGAAATATGGTTATATGCATCTTAATAATATTAAGTTTCCCCTCTTTATGTTGAGAATCTTGAAGTTACTCGTGTTTTATCCTCTTATGCTTGTCACTTTGCTCTTCATGAATTCATTTGTGTACAAGATTCCTCTTCATAGGAAGCATGTTAGACTTAAATGTGTTTTGAATTTGCCTCTTGAAGCTCTCTTTTGCTTCAAATACTATCTCTTGCAAGTGCATCATTAAAACTGCTGAGCCCATCTTAATGGCTATAAAGAAAGAACTTCTTGGGAGATAACCCATGTGTTTATTTTGCTACAGTACTTTGTTTTATATTTGTGTCTTGGAAGTTGTTTACTACTGTAGCAACCTCTCCTTATCATGTTTTTGTGCCAAGTAAAGTCTCTATGGTAAAGTTGATGCTAGATTTGGATTGCTGCGCAGAAACAGCATTGCTGTCTGTCACGAATCTGGGTCTAATTCTCTGTAGGTAACTCAGAAAATTATGCCAATTTACGCGAGTGATCCTCAGATATGTACGCAACTTTCATTAGTTTTGAGTTTTTCCATTTGAGCAAGTCTGGTGCCATTTTAAAATTCGTCTTTACGGACTTTTCTGTTTTTGACAGATTCTGCCTTTTATTTCGCATTGCTTCTTTATTTGTGTTGGGTGGATTTCTTTGTTCCATTACCTTCCGAGTAGCTTTGAGCAATGACCAGAAGTGTTAAGAATGATTGTGTCACCTCTGAACATGTGATTTTTTGATTATGCACTAACCCTCTAATGAGTTTGCTTAAAGTTTGGTGTGGAGGAAGTTTTCAAGGGTCAAGAGAGGAGGATGATATACTATGATCAAGGAGAGTGAAAACTCTAAGCTTGGGGATGCCCCGGTGGTTCACCCCTGCATATTTTAAGAAGACTTAAGCGTCTAAGCTTGGGGATGCCCAAGGCATCCCCTTCTTCATCGACAAATTATCAGGTTCCTTCTCTTGAAACTATATTTTTATTCGGCCACATCTTATGTACTTTACTTGGAGCATCTGTGTGCTTTTGTTTTTGTTTTTGTTTGAATAAATGCTTGTGTGGGAGAGAGACACGCTCCGCTGGTTCGTATGAACACATGTGTTCTTAGCCTTTAATTTTCATGGCGAAGGTTAAAACTGCTTCGTTCATTTTTATATGGTTGGAATTGGAAAATGCTACATGTAGTAATTGGTATGATGTCTTGAATAACTTGATACTTGGCAATTGTTGTGCTCTTATTTAAGCTCTTGCATCATATACCTTGCACCTATTAGTGAAGAAATACATAGAGCTTGTTAAAATTTGGTTTGCATGAGTGGTTTCTCTAGAGTCTAGATATTTTCTAGTAAGATGTTTGAACAACAAGGAAGACGATGTATAGTTTTATGATGCTTGTAATATGTCTTTTATGTGAGTTTTGCTGTACTAGTTCGTGCTTGTGTTTGCTTCAAACAACCTTGCTGGCCTAAACCTTGTATCGAGAGGGAATACTTCTCATGCATCCAAATCTTGAGCCAATCACTATGCCATTTGTGTCCACCATACCTACCTACTACATGGTATTTATCCGCCATTCCAAAGTAAATTGCTTGAGTGCTACCTTTAAAATTCCATCATTCACCTTTGCAATATATAGCTCATGGGACAAATAGCTTAAAAACTATTGTGGTATTGAATATGTACTTATGCACTTTATCTCGTATTAAGTTGCTTGTTGTGCGATAACCATGTTTCTGGGGACGCCATCAACTATTCCTTGTTGAATATCATGTGAGTTGCTATGCATGTCCGTCTTGTACGAAGTAAGAGAGATCTACCACCTTCATGGTTGGAGCATGCATATTGTTAGAGAAGAACTTTGGGCCGCTAACTAAAGCCATGATTCATGGTGGAAGTTTCAGTTTGGACACATATCCTCAATCTCATATGAGAATAATAATTGTTGCCACATGCTTATGCATTAAAGAGGAGTCCATTATCTGTTGTCCATGTTGTCCCGGTATGGATGTCTAAGTTGAGAATAATCAAAAGCGAGAAATCCAAAATGCGAGCTTTCTCCTTAGACCTTTGTACGGGCGGCATGGAGGTACCCCATTGTGACACTTGGTTAAAACATGTGCATTGCAAAGATCCGGTAGTCCAAGCTAATTAGGACAAGGTGCGGGCACTATTAGTATACTATGCATGAGGCTTGCAACTTGTAAGATATAATTTACATGATGCATATGCTTTATTACTACCGTTGACAAAATTGTTTCATGTTTTCAAAATAAAAGCTCTAGCACAAATATAGCAATCAATGCTTTCCTCTTTGAAGGACCATTCTTTTACTTTTATTGTTGAGTCAGTTCACCTATTTCTCTTTACCTCAAGAAGCAAACGCTTGTGTTAACTATGCATTGATTCTTACATACTTGCTTATTGCATTTGTTATATTGCTTTGCATTGACAACTATCCATGAGATATACATGTTACAAGTTGAAAGCAACCGCTGAAACTTAATCTTCCATAATGTTGCTTTAATGTCTCTACTAAGAATTTATTGCTTTATGAGTAACTCTTATGCAAGACTTATTGATGCTTGTCTTGAAAGTACTATTCATGAAGAGTCTTTGCTATATGATTCAATTGTTTACTCATTGCATTTACATTGTTTGAATCGCTGCATTCATCTCATAAGCTTTACAATGGTATGATTAAGATTATGTTGGTAGCATGTCACCTCGGAAATTATCTTTTATCGTTTACCTACTCGAGGACGAGTAGGAACTAAGCTTGGGGATGCTGATACGTCTCCAACGTATCTATAATTTCCGATGTTCCATGCTTGTTTTATGACAATACCAACATGTTTTGTTTACACTTTATATCATTTTTATGCGTTTTCCGGAACTAACCTATTAACAAGATGCCGAAGTGCCGGTTCTCGTTTTCTAGCTGTTTTTGGTTTCAGAAATCCTAGTAACGAAATATTCTCGGAATCGGACGAAATCAACGCCCGGGTTCCTATTTTTCCGGAACCATCCGAACACACGAGAAGCGCCGAGAGAAGGGGGACGGGGCCACCAAACCACACCCAGGCGCGGCCGGGGGGCGCGCCCCCCTATGGTTTGGGCAGCCCGTGGCCCCTCCGACTCCGACTCTTCGCCTATTTAAGCCGTCGTGACCTAAAAACATCGAAAAAAAGACGAACCTCCAGAAAGACTCCGGGGCGCCGCCACATCGCGAAACTCCAATTCGGGGGACAGAACTCTCGTTCGGCACCTGCCGGGACGGGGAATTGCCCGGAGCCGTCTCCACCGCCGTCTTCACCGCCATCTTCACCGCCATCGCTGCCTCCATGATGAGGAGGGAGTAATCCACCCCGAGGCTGAGGGCTTCGGCTGTAGCTATGTGGTTCATCTCTCTCCCATGTACCTCAATACAATAATCTCATGAGCTGCTTTACATGATTGAGATTCATATGAGTTTTGTATCACAATTCATCTATGTGCTACTCTAGTGATGTTATTAAAGTAGTTCTATTCCTCCTGCACGTGTGTAAAGGCGACAGTGTGTGCACCGTGATAGTACTTGGTTTATGCTATGATCATGATCTCTTGTAGATTGCGAAGTTAACTATTGCTATGATAATATTGATGTGATCTATCCCTCCTACATATGCATGAAGGTGACAGTGTGCATGCTATGTTAGTACTTGGTTTAGTCTTTTGATCTATCTTACACTAAAGGTTACTAAAATATGAGCATTATTGTGGAGCTTGTTAACTCCGGCATTGAGGGTTCGTGTAATCCTACGCAATGTGTTCATCATCCAACAAAAGTGTAGAGTATGCATTTATCTATTCTGTTATGTGATCAATGTTGAGAGTGTCCACTAGTGAAAGTCTAATCCCTAGGCCTTGTTCCTAAATACTGCTATCGCTGCTTGTTTCATTGTTTCTTTGCGTTACTACTGCTGCGTTACTCATCGCTTGTTTACTTGTCTCGGGCAAAGCACTTTTACGGTGCCGTTGCTACTACTTATTCATACCACTCGTATTTCACTATCTCTTCGCCGAACTAGTGCACCTATTAGGTGTGTTGGGGACACAAGAGACTTCTTGCTTTGTGGTTGCGGGGTTGCATGAGAGGGATATCTTTGACCTCTTCCTCCCTGAGTTCGATAAACCTTGGGTGATCCACTTAAGGGAAACTTGCTGCTGTTCTACAAACCTCTGCTCTTGGAGGCCCAACACTGTCTACAAGAATAGAAGCTCCCGTAGACATCACCTGTCACCAAAACCCATTCTCCTAAGTACCTCAAATAGGAAACTCCAAGAGATGGAGTCAAAAGCACGCGCTAAGTCAAGCTTTAAAAGAACTCCGGTCTGCCTCCTCGTGTTGATCTTCCTATCCACTTGCCTCACTAGCACAAAGTTGTCGTGTAAGCTCCGGTGTTTGATGAACGCCGACTGGTTCATACTCACAATCTCTCCTAGCCTCGGGCGCAAGCGGTTCGCGACAATCTTTGAAAAGAGCTTCGCAAAGCTATGAACAAGGCTTATCGGTCTGAAGTCCTTTGTCTCAATAGCCTCCGGCTTCTTTGGGATCAAGGTAATAAGCGCTCTGTTCAGCCTGGCAAAGCCTCTGCCATCCCCCACTCCAAGATTCATGAGTCCCACAAGAATATCATGCTTTATGATTGGCCACGCTCTCTGGTAAAAGGCTCCAGTGAAACAATCTGGCCCCGGCGCCCTATCACTTGGCATCTCGCGAATCGTGCTCCAAACTTCCTCCTCGGTGAACATATGGTCTAACTCACTCAGGTCCACGACTGGGATGTTTAGCGCCTCCAGATTAACGGTGAACTATCTATTTTGGATGCCCCCTAGCAGCCTCTCATACTCCTCGGTGAACACCTCTTTTTTGCGCTCTTGCGTGGTCTCCATCTCCTCCCCCACTCTCACTGCCGCAATATAATTCTTGGTTCTCCTCCCATTCGCCACCGCATGAAAAAGCTTGGTGTTTGCATCTCCCTCCCGGAGCCATCTAAGTCTCGACCTTTGCCTCGCAATGGTACGCTCAAGGGACGCCAGCCCCAACACCACTTGCTTAAGCACTCTCCTAAGCCATGCCTCCGCATGTGAGAGCGTTCGCGACTCTTGCGCCACATCAAACCTAAGGATCAAGGTATTGGCCATAGCCATCTTAAGCTTAATGTTCCCAACTTTCTTCTCTCCCCACGCTTGGAAGTATTCCGCCGCATTCCGGAACAAAGCATCCAGACGTCTGAAGGGGTCTATAATGCCGGGGTCACAGACCCAAGATTCTCTCAAGGCTTCGTCGAACCCCTCCAGGTTTAACCAGAAGGCTTCAAATTTGAACCTTCTCTTTGGCCTAAAAGCCGCGCTCAACGAGAGGTGAATCGGGGCATGATCCGAGATTGATGAGGACAAAGCCTGAAGAATCGCGTCCGGGTGCATGAGGTCCCAATCCACCGAAACAATAGCCCTATCAATGCGCATGAGGGTTGGCACCTCTCTCTCGTTGCTCCAGGTGAAACGCCTGCCGTGCAGGTAGAGATCCTTGATCTCATGCTCCTGGACGAACTGCCTAAAGCTCGACATAATGCGTCTATCTAGACGATCATTATTTTTCTCCTCCGCATAAAGGATCATATTGAAGTCTCCGAGCAACAGCAACGGCCCCGGGCATAAACTCCTCCTCCGCAAGCTCGCGTAAAATACCTAGCTTATCCCCATGTGTTTGCGGCCCATAGACAGTGGTGAGCCACCATCTATTATTATCTCTAGGCACCACCTCCCCGGTAACCGCATGGGAATCAAAACTCACACGCTCTATATCTACAAAGGACTTGTTCCAAGCTAGGAGGATCCCTCCTCTCGTCTCAGACGCAGGCACATACACATAACCATCAAACGATGGTCCCAGACATTGCATTACTATGAAATCATCAATTACATTCATCCTCGTCTCTTGGAGGCACACAATGCTAACTCTAAGACTAGCTACGAACTCACGCACCGCATCTCTCTTGGTTGGATCGTTCAGACCTCGAACATTCCAGCATAGAATCTCAAAAAGACAATCCATAAAGACGACCTAGCTAAACTCCTCCAGCCTCTGCACCTCAGTGCGCTGCAACTGCCCTCATGTAGTGCTCCTCCCTCTCGAAACACGTGGGAAGCTCCTTGCCAAAGATGGCCGCAAGGATCCTCAGTTGCTCATCCCTGACCGGCGAGTCGAAGAACTCCTTGAAGCGTCTGAGGTCGTCGTCACTGACTGCAAGGTTCTCCGGGCAGAAGCCCAAAGCCTTGAGCAGCGTACTCTCAGCCGCCGATGCCATCTTGGCCTGTGTGCCGACCCTCTCAGCAACTGATCTCCTAGTCACTCTCTTAGGGGTGAAGGGTTCCGCATCTGCCCTTAGCCCCGATGCCCTCTCAAACTCACTTAGCAACGGCGGTGCCAGGGTTTTGAGAATGGAGGAGCAGAATCGCTTGATCCTAGCTAGCTCCAGCCCCTCTGTATCAACCACCGCCCCTCCCGTACCTGGTCCCTGGTCACGAGCCACCTCAACCACTTGTGACTCGTCTCGATGAATCACCTCGAGTGTCCTCACCTCTTCCTCCAACTGGCGGCCTAGGCCCCTGGGCACCAATTGCATCAACCTGTTTGGCCCAGAGTAACCTGAGCAAGTCTGGCTCGGAACAGACTCCTCACCTGTCTCGGTTCGACGCGCGCCAACCATCAGCTGCCCAGACTTGCTTGATTGGGCCTCGCTCGAATGCACTTTGGGGCTGTGCACGTTCTCAGAAATCGACACACAGAAGTATTCTTTTGATCCTCCTCGAAAAACTCCCGCTCTCCCGCCCTTTTCCATCCACGAGACACCTCCAGATCCCTCGCCAGCCTCATCCTCCACCGAAACCGCCGCTAGGGCCCCAGAAGTGGACCCCCTGGACGAGACAGACGGGGACAGGGAGCTCATATTCACCTGTCCCACATTGTCTGCATGCAGCAGCACGATTGGCTCCCAAGCCTCGGGATCAGTCAAAGGTAACGTCTCCGGCGCATCGGCCCAGACCACCTGGTCCGCACCCTTCTCCAGCGGCTCAGAGGCGGCCACGTCTCCCTCAGCCAACGGCTCACTCACTGCACATGCATGCACGGTCTGGCCTGGCTCCAGCTCTTTGTCCTCACCCTCCTTTCTCCTCTGCAACTAATCCTCCTCCGCGGTTAAAGGGGCTTTGCCAGCCACCGCTGCAGCCAAAGTGGCTTTGTCAGGCACGACTCGCTCAGACGCTGGCGTGGCTTGCCGCTCATGTTGACTGCCTCTAGCAGTTTGAATGGTGAGCGGCGCCGGACTCCCCACGCCCGGCAGCGTCCACCACTTCTTCGGCGCCGGCGCCGGCGCGGCTGTGGACAGCCCAACGCCAACCGACACCGAAGAGAAGCCTCCAGGTCCGCGCCGACGATCAGGCATGCCGCGCCGCCAGGCCAAGTCCCTGTAGACCCGCCGAGGACCCTCTCCAGCACCCCCGCCGCTACCTCCTCCACCATCTCCTCCAAACTCCCTAGGCCCTGCCTGCCCACGACCATCGCCATGACCGTGACGAACGCCGACGGACTGTGACGAATCCTCCTCCACCCGAACCAAGTGCACCAGAATCCGATACTGTAACGTCTTGATCTCTTGCGAGGCCGAGCCCGCTCCACGGACCACCGCCACTGCCGTCCTTGCAGGAGCGGTGTGCACGCCGCCTCCCGGCACTGGCTCAGGAATCGCCAGCATCCGCGCCACCGGAATGGCCTCGAGGTCCGATGTCCAAGCGGTGAGCTCGAACAGGGATAAGTCTGTACGCTCCTTCGTCTCCGGCGCGATGGCGTCCACCGCGTAGCTCTTGCCGAGCACATCCTCGACCACTGAGGTGTCCCACGCATGCGGAGGAAGCCCTTCCAGCAGCAACGTGACCTTGCGCGTCATTGGCACCATGGACGCATGCGCCTGCCGGTTCCAAGGGCGGAAAGCCAACGGCGCACCAGCGACCAACACCGCCGGCATCGCCGCGATGTGCTCCCTCAACTCCAACGACTCACAGACAACCAAAAAATCCTCAGGAGCAAAGGCATGGACCGACACCGTGCCCTCCGGCACCCCGCGCCAACGCAGCGCCACCGCCACCTGCTCGCACGACACTGCATGCCTCCGCCCTCCGACGGTGACGACCATGGCGAGCTGGAGCCTCTGCTCCAGGTCACACATGGCCGCCGTCCTCCTGATGACACACAGCAGCGGCGGCCAAGCGGCCTCTGCCAAACTGGGCACACACACGGGCACGAACGGTTCCACCGCGAGCGATGGGCAAGCCTCCATGGGGGGCAACTTATATACGGCAAGCGGCGGTTGTGGTGGAGGGGGCGGCACATGCGGAAACTCCGGTGGAGGCGGTGGTGGCGGAAGGGGGGGGGGCGACGCCGCACGCAAGTCCCTTACTCCCTGGTGACCAGGCCGCACCCCCTCCGGCGACCTGCGCATGGCGAGCTTGGCGAGCGCAAGCTGTTGAAGCTCCTCCTCCGACGACGGGCTGCGCGGGCGCTTGCACTCCATGGCTGGGTGTCCCTTCTGCCAGCACTGCATGCAGACTTCGGCATTGGTGCAATCGCGCTTGCGGTGGCCCGGCAGGAAACAGCGGAAGCAGAGTCCGCGCATCTCCTGCGCCGCCGCACCCCAACCGGCCGTCCCTGCCTCAGCTCTCGTCTCCAGTCTCCTCGTCCACTTCTTGCCCTTGGAAGGCTTAGGCAGTTCCCAGGCCAGGCGATCCTGGACGCGCGCTCTCCCCACCGGCAGGACTTGGTCCCCCACCTCCGGCCTCGGCGCGACGCTTCCGCCGGACGACGCCGACGAAATACCGAGGCCAGAAACATGGTCATGGCGCCGCGAAGACGCCGACGAAACGGACTCAGGGCTACCCTCCAGGGACCCAGCGATGCGAGAAGCCTGGTGGGTGCGACGCGGTGGAGTCCATGGTGTGGGAAGGTGTGACGCCCCGACGGTGGCGGAACCCTACCTACGCACGCGCGCGAGCTCTCTCTCACCTACCTACCCTTCATTTCTAATAAAAATGGGGCTGGTTGCTTTAGCCCCCTGTTTTTCTAAAAAAAAAAATCTTTGAATGGATGCTAATGTCGAACTGTTGCCAATTGGTTTGCCTCATTGACAACCATGCAACTTTAACTCGAGTGGAATTACCTGTTGAGGGCTTGAGGCCCTTGACTAAAAATACTTATGAAATTAGGATGACTGCTTGCGTAGTTGCGTTTAAATAAATATAACTGCCGTGCTTGGATGCAGTTCATGGGACCGGTTCGGGTTGAGATGGTACAAGCTCTGCACTAGCTCGTCCACCTCATCGTCCTCGGCGTCTCCTCCGCCCATGCTCCTCTATGCTTCTCCTTCAGGCCCATGGCCATGTTCAGAGCATCTCCAGTCGCGTCCCCCAAAGCGTCCCCCAAAGAGATTTCGGGTGCGCCGGACAAAAAATGCGTTTCAGTCGCGTCCCCCAAAGCCTATTTTTGCCCGGCGCGGCCCGATACGCTGTCCAGCGCCCCGAGCCCGTCCCCGTCCCACATGGGACGCACCGGGGACGCCGGACACAACGAAAAGCGAGGCGGCTCCCACATGCGGCAACTATTTGCATAAACCGTTGGTTCGCGCCTCTTTTCTCGTCGCTCCTTCGTTCCCGCGCCTCCCACCCCACCGCCGCCGCTAGATTTCCCGGCCGGTTGGGCGTCTGATCTCTGCTGAGAGTCTGAACCGTTGTCGCGGCTGGGACTCCCGCCGGTCGTGCCGCCGCCGCCGCGTCGCCAGCGCGTCCCAGAACGCGCCGTCAAATCCGCCCCACCTCCGCGCACAGAAGGTGCTCGACGACTTGCCAGGTAGGCGCGATTGGCCGCTGTTTGTTGCGTCGTCTGCCTCGGCGCAAATTTAACCATTGATTTTGCTTCAGCCATGGACAGCGACGATGAGATGGTTGCCCTGCTCGCTGGAGGACGAGCAAGCCTTCGACGACGACCTGCGGGAGCATTTGCTGATCATCGCGTCCCTCCAGGAATTGCTCGACGCTGAGGCGGAGAAGAGGAAGAGGCCGCGCCGCGGAGGATCAAGGCCGGGGAGAAGGAAGTCGAAGCCCCGGCAGAGGATGGAGGGGCATGCCATGCTGCACAACGACTACTTCGCCTCCGACGCAACACATGCCGACAATTTTTGGCGCCGGTACAAGATGAGCAAGGGGCTGTTCATGAATATCCTCCACGGCGTTCGAGAGTTCGACCCCTACTTCAAGCTCAAGCTCGACGCTGTAGGCGTTCTCGGGTTCTCGTCGATTCAGAAGTGCACCGCCGCCATGAGGATGCTTGCATACGGAGCACCTGCCGATACACAGGACGACTACCTTCGCATGAGTGAGTCTACTGTCATTGAGTGCATGTACAAATTTTGCCGAGCTGTGGTGGGAAAGTTTGGCAAATACTATTTGAGAGGGCCAACTGAGAAAGAGACTGCAAGGATCATGGCACAAAATGCTGCCAGAGGATTTCCTGGAATGCTTGGAAGCATCGATTGCATGCACCGGGCATGGAAGAACTGCCCGTTTGCTTGGCAAGGTATATACAAAGGCCGTCATGGATATTGCAGTGTGGTGCTTGAAGCTGTGGCAGATTATGACATGTGGATTTGGCATTCTTTCTTTGGCATGGCGGGATCACACAATGACATCAACGTGTTGCAGCGGTCTCCGGTGTTCGGCGGACTAGTGGAAGGGCATGCTCCACCATGCAACTATGAGATCAATGGCCACGAATATACCAAAGGCTATTATCTAGCCGATGGTATATATCCAAAATGGGCCACTTTTGTCAAAACAATCTCGAATCCATCAGGTCTGAAGAATTCTCAATTTGCTACGCGACAGGAGGCTTGCAGGAAGGATGTCGAGCGGGCATTTAGTGTGCTTCAAGCACAATTTGCCATTGTCCGGTACCCTGCTCTAAGCTGGTCTCACGACCAAATGTGGGAGGTGATGCAGGCTTGTGTGATCATGCACAACATGATCATCGAGGATGACCGCAAGAATCATGCTAGGTCACATGTTGGTCCCTATGAGTGTCAAGGCCCTCTTGCGGAGGTTGATCATGAGTTGCCTGCAGATTTTGCTGATTTTCTCGCCATGCATGCAGAGATCCGTGACAGCAATGTGCATGAGCAACTTCAAGCTGATCTCGTTGAGCATTTGTGGAGGATCAAAGGAAATACCGTGGCACCTTGATGTAGCATCTACCCCTATTTATTATATTTGTTTACTTATTTTATTATTTGTTGTAATTTAATTTGAAAACAATCCTCGACAAACATTTTTATTCATATGCTATATTTGATAAATGATTCTGTATTAAAAAAAATTAATTTAAATGTTTAGGGCGGCGTTTGGGAACGCGGCTGGGAGCGACGTCCCCCAAAAGCGGCACGAACAAAACACGTCCCCAAACGCTCAATCCGACGCGGTTTGGGAGACGCTTTGGGGGACGCGGCTGTAGATGCTCTCAGCAGCTCCATCCAGAAGCTCCATCCAGAAGCTCTCACCGCGCCGTCCGCTAGCCCGGGGCTGTAGCCGTGCACCGCTGCGGGGCTGTAGCTGGCGCTGCTGCTGGTCTCGCCGTTGCGTGCAGGGACGTATTCGATTTGGGGGCGGTGGCGCTTCTTGGAGAGCGCGTCCTGGAGCTCCCTCCGCTGCTCCTGCCGGTCCACGAGCAGCTGCAGGAAGCTCGCGCTGTTCATTGCACGGACCAGGAACACCGTCATCTGCTGCTGCTTGTGCTCCGTCGAGGAGATGCGCTCCTCCATGACCTCCATCAGCTCCCGCGTAGCCTGCTGCTCCTGCCGCAGCTTCACCACCTCCGCGAGCAAGATGCTCTTGTCGCGCTGCAGACGGTGCGCCTCGCCCTCGTGACCCAACTGCCCCACCTCCTGCTGCGGCGTGCTCGACTGCGGCCGCCGACGCCTGATCGTCTTCAGCAGCTCCTTCTGGCCCCGCAGGAACCCCTCCGCCGCGAACTCCCACCTGTCCGGATCAACCTTCCTGAACCCCTGCAACCTCGATGCAAGCACATCAGGTTCAATTTGCGTTTGTTACCCGTCAGACGTCATTAGGCTTACATAGGTGTTGAGCTGGCGGACGAAGCTGGAGAAGTTGCTATGCTTGAAGTAGCGTGGGAGGAGCACCGTAGAGAAGGCCTGCGCGTCCCACACCACGAAGCTGTTCCCGGCGACGCCCCACGACACTACGGTGTCCGTGTTGTGGTCGTCCACCACCTCGTACGTCTTGTTCAGGAACGGCGTCGGGCCGGCCTCGCCGAGGCCGTCCATTGGCCGGGGCTGCTCCGCCATTGCGCCAGCGCCGCCCCACGACGGTGGCGAATAGACATTCTCTGTGGCGCCCGCGCCGGCCCACGAGGACGGCGGGTAGCTATCGGCGGCGGCGCCGGCCCAAGACGACGGCGAATAACCATACGCTGCAGCTCCCGAGAAGTAACCGAATTCCTCGTCTTTGACAATGCCGTTGAACCTGAAGGTATCCATGGCGAAACAAAGACAAAGACAAATGCAAAAGCGAACAAACAGAAAATCTAGTGATGGAAGAGAGGGGATTGATGACGGCAGATCGCCGCTAGTCGCACCATGTAAAAAAAGAAGAGGCCCAGAAAGAATCAAGAAGCGGGCAAACTGATGGGGGCGTTCTTGGCTAACAAAATTCGCCCTCCACAGAATCAAGCTCGTTTCTGAATCAGATACAGAAGAGAGTTTCGTGAAGCAATTAAGATGCTAACTAACCCATCAAGTATCGTCGGAAGATGAATGGGAAAAGAGTGTTGTTGTGAAGAAGTGGAGCAGCACAGAAGTAAGTGATCTTGTCCAAAATTGCCGAATTGGCAATGCTGCTGGACCAATTTAGGAGATCATAGAGTAAAAGTGGAGTGGAGAGATAGATTGATGAGGAGGAAAGGAGTAGGGACCATGGAGGCAGGGAGAAAGTACAGAGCCCTATCCCTTTCACTCGTACTTTGAGCGGGCCAGCACGCGGTCGTCGCCCATTTATACAGCTCGGCCCCCAGCTTCCGATTCCGGTTCTAAAGTTTCCAGACGGTTCTGGAAATGGAAGGATTGGAACCATCTTCCCCTCCACGACGGAATATCTTATTAGTGGTGACGTGGCGGGGGAGCGTTCTGGAAGGTCCGGATGGGGAGGAGAGTTCTCGAAGCGTCGCACAAGTTGCCGCTTACTATCTTATTGCCGCTTATCTTATTGCCGCTGGCTCTGTCGCGTTCTCTCAACCCGCGGGCCATTGACCGCCGACGTCGCGCGGAAAGCTCGCCAAGTTGGCTGGACGCGTGCTCGCACAGTGGCCGCGGTCGGGTGAGATATTTTCGGGGAGGCCGGCGGTGTCGCCGTGTGGCGCTGCCTGAGCTGAGGAGGAAGGAGATATTTTCGGGAGGTCGGGCGTTCTCGCTGCGCCGCCTGAGCTCGACACGGAGCGTGGAGTTGTTTATGCGGCATGGGGGCACTTTTTGCTACAGAGCCAAGGTCTCTGCGGTGTGCTTTGTCAGTTTGCTGCAGCGCCGGAGGCATGGAGGGTCGACGGAGAACGTGCGCCGGGAAGACTGGGCCAGCTTCAAGACGTCGGCCCAAAACTTGCGAGAAACGGTGGCCCGTATGGCCACAGGGACATTCTTCCTTACCTGCGGCTGCGCAGGCCACGAGCGTGGCCGGCTTCGGTTCGCTTGCGCGCGCCGACGAGAGCGCCACGCCGCTGCACGCAGCCGCTTCGTGATCCCGCGTCGCACGCACGCAGCTCCCGTCCTCTTCCTCCTCCCGGTCTTGGAAGAGAGTGCCACGGACTAATACGGTGGCGCTTGGATGTGCAGCGGCGCCGTGTTAGCGGCCTGCTGCTCAGTGCAATGCTCCGATGGCGGCCGGCAAACGCATGATGTCTCCTCGCCGGCTTTCCCCTCTCCGATGTCTCTCGTGGGCGGTGCGGGGAAACACCCCGGAGGAACACACGATTAGCTGCTAGCTCTCCCCAAGCGCTCGGCATTGTTCGGCTCTCTGCTTTTCCTCGCCGTCCTTTATACACAGAGCCGCTCAAGCGGTGGTGGCTGCCGACGTGCCGTGGCCGCTGGACACCTGTGTGGTGCATATGCCATGCCATGCACCCCAGATATTTTCGACGGACCGGAGATGAAAGGGACACCGATCGAGCACATCTCTGGACTATGTTGGCGACTTGGCGGTATCGAATTTAATTCAGAGGGCCCAAACGAAGGCCACATATGAGGCCGTGATAAACGGGCCGGCAAATATATCATGCAACGCTTCTTCTGTCCATTCAACGGGGCTGTCCAAAACAAAACTTTGTCTAGACAGAGAAATCGCATTCTTTTTCGGCCGTTACTGGACCCAACGGTATTTTCCATTCTGTTCTGATCTTCAAGATTTTTTTTTTTATTTACAGGATTTCCTATGAAATTTTTCTTCATAGAACCATATCTCTAGAAAATAAATCTCTTAAGAATATTGTAGTGTAGGTTTCATAAGAAAATAGCATGACGTTAGAGTTGGACACGGCGTTTTGGCTCCCACGAGCATATGCACATGATTTTTCAAATTTGTGTTATACGCGTTTTAAAATATTAAAAAATTATGAAAAAAATTTCCCACGTACAACCCGATGTTCTATGTGCTCGCAAATTCGTTCCAAGAAAAACATATGTTTTTTTATGTGTCGTGTGTAAAAAAGATAAAATCGGTGCTTAAAATAAGCTCTTCAAGAGATATTTTCTCATCTTTTCTACAGAGAACATAAAAAACATTGGTTTTCCGCGAAACTTGACCTGCGCATATAGAATGTCGAGATATACACGCGGAAATTTTATTCTAAATATTTTGAATATTTTAAAATGTTATTTAGGATACCAGAAGCATATCCACCCTTGGTCAAAAGCGGATTTCCAAATGTTATACCTTATTCTAAAAAATGAACACAATAAAAAAGAGAATTCTTCTTTCCATATGACTCAACTAAGATTCATATACCTACATTTCTCACATCCTATTGGAATCGTGGTTTGGTGACAACCCTCAAGGCCCCTGTAGCGGATAGTGGTTTCTTGCATTGTGCAAAAGCACAAGGAGGTTACGGTGAGCTATGGTGGTGCTTGTAAAGGCATTGTGCTTCCACACCACTCCAACGGAGACTAACTTCATTCGGGAAGTAAACTTTGGGATGCATCGTGGTCTCCGCGTCTTCTCGGTTATTTCGATTCCTGAGCTCTTTATTTATGCACTTTACTTTGTGACAACTTTCATATTTAATGTTATATATTTTGCAATCACGTAGTTGCTTGTCTTGCTTAGCATAAGTTGTTGGTGCACATAGTGAACCCTAGTTGATATAGGTTATGTGTGCTTGACAAATTAAACACTAGTTTTATTTCGCATTTGTTAAGCCCATCTCGTAAAAGTTTTTTAATCACCTACTCACCCCGTCTAGGCAACGTCCGTATCCTTTCATATGTTTCAAGTTTTATTTTCTAGGAAAAGAGTTTCTTTACCTGATTATAGAAGCTCTAAATACTCACATGGATAAGACCATCTCGACACACTCTTCCTGTGCCCAACACACGTTCTTGGGTTAATTTGGCCTTTTTTGCAACTGATTGCACTTATCACATGTGTTCAACAATGTTGAAATTACTCAGGACTCCTCATGTATGTCAGTACCATCTTCCTTAACACTTTTTTTTGGTACGGACCTAAAAAAATAACTTCAGTTATGCACTATGGCTTCATTCTTTTTTGGTGTCGATGTAAAACTTGAAAACAATCGAGACAATGACCAATATGGGCAATTGTTCGGCGGCGCCAAGCCACCAAGGGTGAGCCCTCACAATATCGAGGCTCGCTGGCACCGACAGAAATGTCAATAATATTAAAAAATGGGCCACAAGTATAACCATTATTTTTAAAAAAGTTCAAATTAGTCAAAGGTATCGCTAAGTTTCAACACGCTCGAGAGTATCTCAAGAAAACTAAAAAGCTCATGGATATCTCAGAATCAGGTTCTACCTCTCATCTGGACACTAGATTTAGATGTGCGCCTTGGCGCACGAACCCGTGAAGCTCTTTCCAATATTTATTTTATGTAAGCCAATATGGTTTTACAGAAGTTTCAGTTAAATTAAATGACTAACATAGTAACAAATTCAGAGTCACGCTTTGGCGCATAGCCCCATCTTTCGGATTGATGAATATTTTGTAAAACACTTTATAATACCTTCGGAGGACAGCAAGGCAGCAACATTAACATGATTGTCGGAACCAATGCAAAACTGCACATATTAGTCTAACCGACCAGATAACACCTTGTGTTTGCAAAAGGGATCAAACAACAAAATCGAATAGAATATAAACAACCGCATGGTAGAATGCACAACAAATTTATAGATACAATCTTGGTTTAACTTTAGAAATGTTTGACTGGACGCATCGGTACTCGTTTTTATCTTCGGGCTCTTTAAGTTGAGCTCTGTAGAAATCTGTGATGACCGTGCAAGTTGTTTCTTCAATGCATGTGCTATTTCATAATCTGTAGATTAGATTCCAGACACTTTCTAGCACCTTCCAGCAGCAATGTAGTCTTCAAACTAAGATAAAAGAAGGGGCGAGAACACTTTCATTAGGAAGATTAGAAACATCATGATGTTTTTACCAAGGTCTTTGCATACTCATATTTTCATTACAAAGTAAACATTTGGTCCAGAGAAAATAATTCAATTTATGTAAATCAACATCGAGTAAGTAAACATGTGGTACAGAGAAAATAATTTAATCGATGTAAATCATCACTGAGTGTATATATATGAAAAACACGGAATGTGATTTCAGTATACAGACCATTGAAAATGAAAGTTGAAACATATTCTTTTCAATTCATAATTATTTGCAGAGGTGCCTTCATGAGAACAAAGATGAATGGAAACACATTGCGAGTGTACCAGTGCAGACTACACAAAGAGAGTGATCAGCCACACCGACTGCTCCAGCTATAAAAAAACCAGCCTAAAGACAAAGAGCAAGTTGAATCCAAGCCACAAATGACAATGTCATGAAATGAATAGAAGACGACAAAATGAATACCATCTCTGAACCACGCAACCAGATCCAAGCAGAAGGCTGCAGGACTTGCTTGGCTGGATGAGGCTCACATTTGGATGTATAAAGCACACCATCCAAAAAAATAATTGGAATAAAACAGTTCTGCTAGCACACAAGGCCAAACAAATAAGCAACAATCCTCTAGCACACAAGGCCAAACAAAAGTACAGGAAAATACACAAATGGTACTATCTGCCTATCAGAAAATTTCACATGCACAGGTGGTCCTCTAGCGGAATTCGATGCTGATGGTGGCGTCTTAAGGCATGGTTACTTCAGGAGCAACCTATTGTAATAGAATGTAGATATCAGTGATACATAGTAAAGGTCCTAACAGTGGATTAGAGGTAACATAATATGGGCTAGGAACAAAAGGAGTAAGCAATTAGAAATAGCAAATGAATATCACTAAATACAAAGAGGATAGAACTACCATTAGTCACTGGGCTATCATGAGATATTTGATCTACTAATTTTTTGAAAGTAAAATACTCCATATTATTGAAGTAATATGGATGAGCATTTTAAAATTTAAGAAAAATAATCGGTTACTTGCCAAGGAAACTAAACGAATATATCGAGTCACGCATTTAGCAGGACTAAGTGATGAACTAAATAAGCAAGAAGACACGATGAACTATATACATTTTTCTACCCAATGGAGTAAATATGAAGAAGCATAATTCACTAAAGATATTACATGGAAACTTTCTAGTTAGAAATAGTCTTAAGCCCTGATCGCAATGTAAGCACATAAAACAAATAAAAAATGAAACCAAATGTATAAAGAAATAAGCACACTACCTTTTGACTTGTAACAGCCTGTAAACCAAGTCACACCATTTGGAGGTGGTTAGCGCTTTGGAAAAACAAATTCATAGAGCAGACTCTTAAGTTCAGTGGAGCCATACCTGTGAAGAAGAAGCAACCATAGCTGGAGTATGGCGTGAAGAATATATTTGACTGCAATAAAATGATCTGCAACCAATGAGCATTACAATAGTACGTAGGTTACAAAAGTCAATAAAACATACAATTCCTACACTATAATGTTAACATGTGTAATATTGTGTACTTGCAACTACATCTGGTGCGCCATATATTATCTTCCGATACATTTATCTCTAAGAGATCTAGAACATTTTCTTACAAGAGACAACTTGTACGCATCCTTTCCTTGCAATTTTTGCAAGAGGCTGTTTCCACGACTTTAACCCGTGACCTTCTGATCACAAGGCAGCAGCTTTACCACTGTGCCAAGGCTTTATAATAGACAACAATAAACTGGAAAATTAATTTAAGAAGTTGCATGCCACACTCCTCTTTCCTAGGGCAAGGAGACGGTGAGGCAGCAAAATCATACAGATGTGGCCATTATCGAGAGCTGCAAGTACACAGTACAGAACATGCATGTTTTCCTTATGCTAGTGCAAGATCTGAATTTTTCCAAAACTATACATATGTGGGGGAGGAGGAGCCAAAGCTGCAAGGACAGGGATGCACAGCACAACCGTGGCTCAGTCATGCAGACAGCTAAAATGTTCAGTCTGGTACTTATTTTGGCAGTGTTGACAATAAAGCTTTAGAAAACAATATCTAATCAAGAGGTAGAAATAGTGGTTATTGAAAAATAACTTATATGTATTAGTTACCCATTTGCACCAATCCTTTAATTTTCAGGAGGCGGTGTTTAGTTACCGATAAAAAATTAACACATGCTTTCCTCACAAGGCAACCGATCGGACGTAACAACGAGTCAAGAAAAAACATCCTCCCATACCTCCTATTCTTTAACTTCCAATCACAACAAACACAAGGATATGGAATAAATGCACTTCCCACCACGAGAGAATGGCTCCTTGTAGATAGAAACACATACGCCGTGATCATATCATATTTATAGGTCTTCTTACCTCACATGCAAAATCACAGCAACCAGTAAAGTGTAATAGTTAAAAAAATCAGCACTATCCCACTTGGGCATAAGAGGCAACAAAATTCAGTAATGAAACAAGTAATCACTAACCATCCCATTAACTATGTGCATATATCTTTAAGGTTGATTTCTTTCATCCGACTCAGCGCAGTCATATCCACTTGAGTATATAGTAAATACACATCAAAATAGTGAATTCGAGTAACCCGAGTAACCGTCGGTGGTAGTTCTTTTTGCAAAACCACATAGAACAATTTCAGACAACTCCAGAGCAAATGTTAATTACAGGATGCAATACAAGAAGCCTTGTATGCATAGATATAAGTAATTATGTGCATTCATGCTGATGCCACATGGGTAAAACAAAGATACTTATTGTGCATATTCTACTACCTGGTTAATATATTGTTAGATAGAGCTAATCGGCCACATATGCACCGTGAAATTAAATGAGATGTCCATATACAGATTAGATGTAAAACCAACAGAGCTAGTTCCAGGAAAATGAAAAAAATCATGGCTTTAAGAGAGATAGTACGTTCATGCTCTAAAAAGAACAATAATAAACACGGATGTAGAAATAAAGGTAACTCTAAAAATAAGTTGAACAACCTGAACTCATAATACAAAAACAGATCGTTATGCTCCATCGCCGGAGGGAAATAAACTTGCAGCTCCAAGATCATGCCAAATAATCATTGATTGACCAATTTGGACAACTATGAGAAAAAAAAGGGAAGAATGAATGGAAAACCTTTTTGTGGGAGATGGCATGATCACATTTTTACTCAATGTTGTCGTATGAACTTCGAGTAAACATTTTTGCCTCCATTGCAACACGGAAAGTTCACATAGCGAGGTAATGCCCCTTCATGCATCCCCCTTGAGCCCGACTTTCAAATAGAACTCCATTAAATCTAGCAAAACATCGAGGACGAAATCAATATACATCAATCCACCTCCATATCGGAGTGCACCTATGGTGAGTAAAAAAATCTATGACAACTACCTACCAGCGATATGGTGAATAAAGAGAGCTGGATTATGAGCAAATAGGCACCAACCGAGCAAAATAAATGCAGTATGAAACAATAAGGATCATTAGTATGAAGATTCACTATTTGTCCTACTACGGTTATAATAAATAATGCCGAGCAACACAAAGCAGCTATCCCGCTTTTAACCCATAACAATTCAACCGCTTAAATAAATCAGTAATACCCACATATAAACCCACATAATCAACATGTATAATGCATGACTGACCCGATAGCATCCTTAATCTAACTTATATTCCAGGGACATCACTCGATCCATCTGTTTACCTAGAAAAAGGACACCTTACTCAAATCAACTTTAATGAGAACACCGTACAGTGAAAGTAGTAATCTTACTGAAATAATATGAAGAAAGGATGTTAAGATCTGAAGAGAATATACCATTTCCTTTTGCTTGTTTAGCCTCCATGTCTCTACCCTCTTGTACGAAGAAGCATAATTTCCTAGTAATTGCTTTTGATTCCTTATTTGTACTCCGCAAGCAAAAGCAACGTGCGAATATATTTTGTAAAACTGGATGGCTTTGATAAATTCATCAAGGAACTTAATACCGAGACAAGATCCAATAGCCGATCCGAAAATGAACACATCAGCAAACATAAGCTAGAACAAGGAAAATATTAGTTTGGGGAAACAATGTATGGACCTAGAGCTTAGTCAAGAGATTCGTCAGCTTAGAGAGTAGGGTCTCAATTCCATGCTGTTGTGGTGCCTGCCACCTGCGAGATGTTTCCCAATTCAACGAATAAGCCGTGCGAGGTGCACATCGTCTTGTTTTCTCGGCTACATGTGGGTGCATGTGACGGATAGATAGAGTGAGAGCGAGAGAAAGATAGAGAGGAAGAGACGAGAGAGAGAGAGAGAGGGAGGGAGAGGCAAACCTAGATGAATCTCAACCCGTTGATGTTGCTGCTGCCGCTTGACGGAGATGGGGCTCCGCTGGAGAGTAGAGAAGGAGGCCATCATCGTCCGGTTCGAGGGCTGTGCACCATGCCCCTGCTGCGTTAGGGTTAGGGTTAGAGGTTGGGGCGAGAGGAGGAGGCCGCAAATGGCTACGAGCAAGGCCACCCGCGCGCCCCCTTCTCCATGGTTGCTCCTCTACCGGATCCCCTCGTCCTCCATCGGATCCTCCCCTCCGCGGCCGGCTCCTTTCTTGCCCGTCGGCGCCTTCTCCGTTTCTCCATGTGCCGCCGAGGAGGAGGGACTATAGGGTGGAGGGCGGCGACCGGCGACGAGGTTGAGGCGGAGGCAGGCGAGACCCGCCGCTGCGCTCGGGATCTTCCTGGCCGGCCCGCTCGGAGGAGGCCGCCGCCATCCTCGCTTGTCGGCTAGGTTTTTTGTGGGAAGGAGATGAACGAGAGAGAAGAGGATGCGGGAGTTGGTGACCGCCTCTCTCCATGTGCATTCGCAGCCACGCGACGCGAGAGTCTGGGCCGAGCGGGGGCTTTCAGACGACCCATGGATAAAAAGTGGGTCTGCGGGAGGGCCTCAGCGCCCTGGACGAACGACCGGCCGAGATCACGCCACGTCACCTCGATCGAACGGCCAAAAATCCAAACGCCTGTGAGAGCTCCATGGGGGTGCAGCAATCATACCGTGGGATGCCCAATCTGTCGAGAAGTCATGCTTCTTTTGTTTCATTTTATCTTGATCGTGTTGCGGCACCTATGATAACCAATATTAGTCAAACCTTGTTTGATCCAAAATTTAGTACACTAGTTTTCTATTCTTAAATGATTCAAAAAGATTGCATTCTAATATTCCTTGGAATTCAATAGGCCATAAAAATACAATTTTATCTAGGAGCATTTTGTCAAATTTCACAAGTTCGTAAGATTCACGTAAGTGACAAACGCATTAGAGTAGTACGTATCCTCGGTCTCTCCATTGACCGCCAGCTCAGCCACGCCACGTACGAGACGGGTCCGGCAGCCAGCCACTCGCACTCACACGGCCACGTCGCCAAGACTCCATCTTGTGATGCTGCACTATTACGCGATCTGCAAGGTCCTTTACTGCAAAAAACACGCAACATCTTCCTTCCCCGTGTCCAATCTCGCCTCGTGACTTCTTCTCGCCTTCCCCAACACCGGAGTCCGGAGCTCGCCGTCTCGCCCCCACCTCCCCGTTCACCCCAGCCCTAGACCAGGGTCGCCGGTGCTTTCCGGCAGGGGAGTCTGCCGAGCTCAGGCACCGACCGGCGGGCCATGGCGAGGTGGCGGCCGGCGATGCTGCTGGTAGCGGCGCTGGCGCTTGCGGCGGCGTGCGCGGGGTGGCGCGCGGAGGCGCTGTCGGTGACGGTCACCGACACCGAGTGCATCCACGAGTTCGTGCCCTACGAGGGCGACTCCGTCACGGGGAACTTCGTCGTCGTCGACCACGACATCTTCTGGAGCTCCGACCACCCCGGCATCGACCTCACGGTACGGCACCCCGGCCGATCCCCCGCCTCCCTCCTCTCGCCTGACCTTCTATCTCCCCGCTTGATCGCGGCACGCGGGTCTGGATTTAGCGGGGTTTATGGACTGTTTTAGTTGGGATCTGGGGGATCGAATCGGGGATCAGGTGGATTCGCCCCCTCCTTGTGTGATCTGCGTGCGGCTTGTTGTGCTTCGTCGGGGGGAAATACCTGCGGCGATTTGGTGATCTCGATCAGTAACGCTCACGATTTAGATTACTTTTAGAGACCAGCTTTAGTTAGTTCCTATTGTTGATCGTTCTCTGGGTCAATTCTGCCGTGCTCTGGTTCAAAGCACGGATCTTTAGGGGGAGTTTTGGTGTATTGCCGTGCCCTTTCTGTCAGTTGCTTGGTATGGTGCGTATATACAAAATTTGCCAGAGCGAACTACAGATCATTCAGGCTGGATGGTTTAGGTGTGGAGCAAATGACTCACAGATGCTAATTTATGATTTGGCTGTTCAAGTTGAGCAAATATTTTATTAATCCTTTCACACCTGTAGTGGCGTAGAGAAATCATTTAAGATGCTGTACCTTTCCATTAACGATAAGTTCTTCCTTAGTAACTTGAGTCACAGTTAAAGGATCAGTTCTCAACTTATATTCTCTTACTAGATTAGAAGTAGCATCTGAACATTTATTGTGCAAAGCGATCGTCTTAGTTACGATTAGGCTTTGTTCCATTGGATGCTTTCTTCATCTCGTGTATAAGGTGTGGTTAGGCTGGGCATTTGGGATTAATTGACAGTTCTTAACCTAGCTATTTAGAATTGATTTCAACAAATGCCAACCAAAGTAATTAGAGATTCCAGGCGCAACTGGTCATCAACACACTGAAATGTTCTGCTAAGGTGATGCAGTTTACCTAAACAATCGATCTCGGAAGAAACGGCAGCAGTGGGGAAGGGTCCTAAGGGTTGCTTCCTATTGCCCTGGGATGCTACTTAAGCGTCCTATGTGGCAAAACCTGTTTACAAACTTACGTTTAAATAACTTTTTTTCGAGCAGAGGGGGAAGTTGGATTTCCTTTTCGCTTTTGTGTAAGATCAAAAGATAGAGGTGTCATATTGTTCTTGAGGTTTAAACTTGGCAAATTAGAAGCCTATTTTGCTATTAGCGGTAAGTAATTCCTTGGAAGTTATCAGTGGAAAGAAACCAGTATATTTCTTTTTTTGAACTTAACGTGTATATTTTTCATCCTACTTGGTGGGGGGTAATGCTAAATCAATTGATCTTGTACTACTGCTAGTCACGGTGTCCACTCCTTTGGATGATTTATGAGGCAAATGAAACACCTAATTATTTTTGCTTGACTTCAATACTAGCATTAGCATATGGAAACGGTTGACTTCATGGCAATTCCTTTGGATGGTTTAGCCCATGCGCTGAGAAATGGTGGTTTGTTTTACGCATGTATGTACTCCCTCCGTTCCTATATGAATAAGGCGCATGTGCTTTCAAAGATTTAACTTTGACCAAGATGTTCAAGCATATGATGATTATTTGATAGAAAATTGTATCACTAGAATTTTTTTCAATACGAATCTAACGGTACTGATTTTGTGTAAGATAATTGAGATATAGTTGCTCAAATTTTTGGTCAAACAAAATTTTTGGGAACCACGTGCGCCTTATTCATTGGAATAGAAGTGCTCCGTCTGATCCATATAAGTGTCGGCGGTTTAGTACAATTTTGTTTTAAAGTTGTACCAAATCACCGACACTTATTATGGATCGTAGGGAGTAGTACTTTATTTGTTTTTCCTGATGCCAACCATTGCTGTTCGCTTACTTGGAAATATTTGAGTCCATCTTACTTTGCGTATTACTAGTCTGATTTTCTTTGTTTGGCTGGTCATTTTGGTTTTCCCATGTCAAGAATTATTTATTTCTTAATTATTCCATTTAAAGACTTCTAGTCCCAGGGTTTACAGTTTAGTTTGCTGATATCCATATTAGAAAAGCTAATTTGGCAATGGTTGCACCTGGTATGCCCACTTGTGAAATATTGTAGTGTAAGTCTGTATTTTACGGTTAGTACTGAAATATGTTATGTTCATTTAACCAGTGATCCATCAACTGTCTTTCTGATGTTCTATACTTCCTTCTTCATTGATGTAGGTAACTTCACCAGGTGGTAACACTGTACATTCAATGAAGGGAAAGTCTGGTGACAAATTTGAGTTTAAAGCTCCAAGGGGTGGAATGTACAAGTTTTGCTTCCACAATCCTTACGGGGCACCTGAAACGGTTTCTTTCTACATTCATGTTGGGCACATACCCAATGAGCACAATCTGGCGAAAGATGGTCAGTGTATTGATTGTGTCCCTTAAAATTTCAGCAGCTGCTTATTCCTTAATTTTTTTTAACACATATTTCTTCCTCTTCCAGAGCACTTGGACCCTATCAATGTGAAAATTGCAGAGCTTAAGGAAGCTTTAGAATCTGTCACTGCTGAGCAGAAGTACCTAAAAGCACGTGAGGCTCGTCACCGGCACAGTAAGCTTCATGAATTTTTTTCTGTAAATGTTCTCTAGTAATTTCATCCTTCTCGTATGGCCCTGTTAACTACAAGTAGAGAATATTATTTCCGGTGCACTTACTCTGATCCACCCATTCCCCATGTGTTATGGACTGGTAGATACTAGATGGAACTGCAAGAGGCATGTTGGTACCTTGATGGCAGCCATGTCTCAAGGACAGGGATAAACTCACAAAGGACACTGGGGTTAGATTGGTGTATTCTCCGCTTAATGGAAAAAGTCACAAGGGAACCTCTTTTTATAGAGCTAGGAGACTCCTAAAGACAGCGATAGATCCCTAAAGCTAGCAACTAATCAGAATGTGCCTATCAGGCCCTTTAGCTTGGTGCTGCCATGTACATCGTGTTTTGAAACAACTGAGCATACCTTCATTCCATTTTCAGTACTAAGCTATGGAGTTGTCATCCATTACAGAGCTTGCTCCATGTAATGGATTCTGCTTTACTTTCATCCTCCATTTTTCCAAATCACTTGACTGATGTTGTGAGGGAACGATCCGTGAAAATGAAAGGAAAAAACACGAGAACTCGTGGAAATGCACTAAATACTGTTTGAAACACTTACATATCCACAGTTTCTTCATTTGCAGTTTAAGCTTCCTTTTCTCCAGTTATGCTCCTTCGTAGGATTAGAATCTTGTCCTTTGTTCAGTTGGGATAGGGCCACATGATCTTGCATAGGGGAACATATCCAACCTTATTTTGTTTCATCTGCCTGTCTCAATTCTTTATTTTAGTTTGAAAGAACACCCAAGTGTCGAATGAGATATCAGGTACTTCATCTGTTTCTAAATATAAGACGTTTTTGCAGTTCACTTTGAGCTCCCAAAACATCTTATATTTAGGAACAGAGGTAGTACTTTACTATTTAACCAGCCAAGCTGCTAAGTACACTCTCCATTATCCTTTTGTTGATTTTCACATTTTTCTTATCTTTGTCTAATTTTGTAATATGTTCTTCATGAAAAACTGAATCCAGCGAATGAGAGCACCAGAAGACGTGTCATGTTCTACACGATCGCGGAGTACCTAGCTTTCATGGCTGCTAGCGCGTTGCAAGTGGTCTACATCCGGCGCCTGTTCAGTAAAAACGTGGGGTACAACAGGGTCTAGGGCACCAGACTTCTTGAAGGCAGCAGCAGATGTTCGTAACAGGGAAATATTTTCTGTCATATTGTAGCTTTTCACCCTCTTTTTTGGTGTTAGTCTAAAGATGCTGTTTTAATTTATTACCATGTACCTTACCTTTAGCAACTATTGTGAAATGTGAAGCGCAATTGTTGTGTAAACATAGATACATAATTAATCTTCAGAGTGTTGATGTCAAGGAGAAAAAAAAGGGCGGCAAGAGATGTGTTCTCATTCTTTCTCGCCTTTTTTGATCCAGTAATAGGATGGCAATGTAGAACTAAGGTCTAGGTAAATCTAGCTGAGCTGTGAAAATGAAGGAAGGGAAGGAAATTGCTACATTTTCTTGAAGAATTTCACTGAGTCTGGATCTGGGTCAGACATGTGTTCCGTAAAGCTGATTTCTTGGGCATCAGAAGCCCACACACTATATAGCGCCAGACGTGGAGATGGCAGCACGGTTTCGAAGGGCATATATAGTTGCCCAGGACCAGGAGCAGGGTAGCAAAGACAAGTCTCTGGCACGTATGACCTGCAATGCAACTCCTACATAAGCGGTGTTGCCTGATGCTGTTCCTCAGGAGGCAAGCTAAGAGCATCTTCAGCCGCGTCCCCCAAAAGGATTTGGGGCGCGCCGGACAAAAAAACCGTTCCAGCCGCGTCCCCTAAAGCCCATTTTTGTCCGGCGCGCCCCCATACGGTGTCCGGCGCCCCGAGCCCGTCCCCGTCCCACAGGGGACGCACCGGGCACGCCGGACACAACGAAAGCGAGGCGGGGAGTGGCGGGGCCGACCCGTCAGCGGTACAGTTAATTTTAACCTAACCGTCGCCTACCTCGCGACGGAAGTTATTCGCGCGCAGTGACACACGGCGGCATCTTTGCCTTAATGGCGACAGCGGGGCAGGCGAGACGTCTCGTCGGTGCTGCACAGCCTCCACGCGTTGCCGGCGTTCGCACGCCACCGCCCGTTCCCGCGCGATCTTCCCGCCTCTTCTCGCTTGTTCCCGCGCTTTCTTCCCGACGCCGGCGTCTATAAAAGGTCTCCCGGCTCAACGGTAGCCACCACACCCCGCCGGCAACAAACACAGCCCTCGTCGCTCCACCGCCGTCTCCTCCACCACCGGTAGCAATGTCGAACCGCCCGGCGCCGGCCACTTCCCTCCACCGCCGTCCCCTCCACTTGCGGTCCCGAAACGCAGGTCGACACCGACCCCTCGGCGGCAGCCCGGGAAGAGCGATGGCATGCACACCGTCGGCCAGCGGCGGGAGGCGATGCGGCAGCAGGCCCGCCGGCCAGCGGGAGGCGGCGCGGGCGGCGGATCCGGCGGCGTTCCGCGCCCATGGCCCCGCTGTTGGCGAGGCCGCGGCGGCGGCAGCGTGGCGAGGAGCGACGGGACGCCACCGTTGCGGCGTCTGACGCCTCGACGAGACAGGAGGCGCGACGGTGCCGGTACCGGGCAGAGATGGAGCAGCGGTGGGCTGACGAGCGCCAGCGCGGTGAGCGGGAGTCGATAGAGCGCCGGCGGCGGGAGTCGATCGAGCACCAGCAGCAGCTGGCGGCGGAGGAGCGTCATCAGCGGGAGGCGGCGCTGAGGGCGTTATGGGGGAGGCGGGCGGACGAGTTGGTGGCGGAGGACGCCGTGTTGGCGGCGGCGATGATGGAGGCGCCAACAGATGTGGAGGAGGAGGCGCCAATGGAGGAGGAGGAGGCCGAGGCGGAGGAGACCGAGGTGGAGGACAACGACGACGACGAGTTCGAGTGGTCCGACGACGACGGGCCGCACCCGGACGAGACGGCCGATCAGCAACGCGCGCTCGTCGAGTCCTTCGAGTCGGAGAAGAAGCTCCGGGACGACACCCGTGCCCGCGAAGAGGCGCAGATTCGTCGCGCCGTCGAGCTCTCCCTCCGGGCGGCCCGGCGAGGGAGGGCGGAGGAGGACGCGCGGCGGGAGCGGCACCGTCCGGACACCGCCGAACGCAAGGAGAGGAGGCGCGCGCAGCAGGAGCTGCGGCGTAGGGGAGGCGACGACGGGCGGGGCCGTCGAACGCACCGCCGGGCGGTCGGTAGTCTAGGTTTAGATGAAATCTAGCCGTTTTCATTCAAACTTTGTAATATATAATCAAAATTGAATGAAAACCTTTATTTTCGTGTACCAATATTCATTTGGGGGCGGCGTTTGGGGGACGCGGCTGGGGAGCGACGTCCCCCAAAGGCGGCACGAACAAAACACGTCCCCCAAACGCTCAATCCGGCGCGGTTTGGGGGACGCGACTGGAGATGCTCTAAGATACTGTGTAGTACTTTCTTCTTCTGATGCCCATGGTGTGGAGCTGCGTCTCCACCTTCTTGGCATATACCTCGTTTGCTGCCTATCTGTATTCGGAGCCTAGCAGGCCCGGGCCCTTTTCTTTTGTTCTCACTTTGAGACCAAGTTGTTGACAGATTTTGAAAGCTTTCAATGTGTAAGCTGGGTTATGTGGCATTTTCTCAAGAAAAGTATTTCTCGTATCTCTGTGGGAAATTCGGTTTAGTGTCGGCGCATATTGTTATATATCTCAATAATGTAACATCTATCTGGCAACTGAAATCACAATATCATGTGCCACAAAGCAGAATCTCTATGTTCTGTACATGGCAAATTGCAGTTGCAGCACCAAAAATGAGAGGGAGATTGATATGCAGTGTTTTAGGGTTTTGCTTCCATCGCAAACAATGCACCATAAACACCATGTACTACTATCATTACTCCCTCCATCTCAGTTTACTAATCTTCCCCATATCCCTAAGTCACCAATTTGACCTATATAATTTAAATTATATATTGCAAAAATATATCATTAGAAAATAGAACATCTAAACTTTTTAATGATATAATTTTTATAACATATAACTAATGTCAACTTGATCAAATTTGCTACCTAAGGGTACACGTACGCCTAATAAACTGTGAGAGAGGGAGTAGATTATATCGCCAAAATGACAAAAAAAATCATATAACTTCTGCAAAGCAGCAAAAAAAAGTGGACAATGACAAAGATGTAGCAAGTCATACATCTCTAACAGGCATAATCGACGTTCACTTTCGTTGTATTGTAGTTGAAGGTGGAGATTTACAAAGGCAGTAGCTTCTATATACATGTATTGACAAATGGTACACAATCTAAGCACATGCAGAGATTTGATTTTGGTGTACATTCACATGCCTGGACATCAAGAAAGCATTTCATTCCTGGCTGTGGGTCACGATGAGTCCTGTGAACCGAAGATCTTTGTACGGTATATGGGCATCACTTCATTACACTTTTGGCCACTGTGGACTAACTACCTGCAAAGTAAGATACCTGGTCAAAACAGTGAGGATTTGATTTATTTCTACAGGTTTGCAAAGCCCGAGAGTGCAGCTACAAACCTCTAATGTACTGAAAACTAATTGCATCCGACTTGCCACCACTGATGGCTCCTCGGAACTTCCCATGACAGCCATTTGTTCCAGCTGCAATGTTTTCACTGGCAGCCTGTGAGCAGTTTTCACCCACATTCAACGTGATCAGGATCATAAGATACAAAGGGAGAAAAGAGATAGAACAAAATGCTAACAGAGAAAACCTTTCGTACCATGCCATGCCTTTTGTATAGTACGCGTTTGCTATCAGGGCACAGAATCCTTTCCACTGGTCCAACAGATCATCCGACACTGGTGGGGAAGTAGACCACCTGATGATTGTTGGCTGTGGTGTGCACAGTATTGTAATGAACACTATACTCAGCCACAGAATGCATTCCTTCACCTACAGTACATGAAATCATCATTGAGACAAATGGAATGGAAACACTGAATATCATATCAAGGGGGGTGTTTACATGCAAACAAGTCCTCAACTGGGCTGAGTTTCATATCTTGCTAATATGATTTAGTAAATTCCATCTATGGATAATTGTTAACAAACTAATAAGAAAGTAAAGACGTGGGGGGATGGAAAGACCTAAGCAAAACTCGTCTACTTGAGTGTAAATACTACAGAGCAGCCAATAGTTTCAATGAAAAACATTTGAAGATAAAAGATAGTTTTAAACTGAAGCATACTAATTCAGATTTGAGAATGTGCTAACCTCGAAAGAACGGACTTTGAAGCTCAAGCTTGTTCCTCCTCCATAAGACCGCAGGCCTTCAATCTCGACACCAGAAGCTTTGATATCCATAAGTTCCATTCTAATCCCCTCTTCTGTACAGCCTAGGGCGTATGCTTGCACTCCAGCATTAACAAATCCCTAGTAACATTAAAAGGCCATGTAACGATTGCAGAAAGAAGTTATGTCAAGAAGACCAGTGAAAAATCTCAACAAGAATCAATACTTTTATGTTATCTCCACCTCCTCGATCAATGACATTCTTATACTGCTTGAATAAGCTAGTTGCTATATTACGCGATGAACGGAACTCCTCGTCTGATGAAGCATTAACATGAAATCGGTGCTGCACAAAACACAATGGTGAATAAACAGAAAAAAACCAAACGGACAGTGATCAAGAATTCATCAAATGGAAGGTCTTGTCTTTATCACAAAGTATACCATACCAGCCAATGCCTTGCAGTTCTCTCATTTAAGCTTCTGTGAAGATAATGACTGACTCTCGCAAAGTTAACTCTGAAGCTAGGAACAAAGTGTGACTTCTGTACATGATGGCCTTCAAAGGAACTACAAACCGCATTGCAACCTAACAAGTTGTTAAATTGACCAGCAGCATTTATTGGGAACGATTTCAGTTCTGGGTAAGCACCAGGCCTGACAAACAGAACGGGTCCATGTAGCGCCGGCATGGCTGGATGCTCATCAATCTGCTGCGAGCTGCTCAAGCATTTCTCCGACAACAGGAGAGTATTTCAGAGGCCGCTGGCAACTCAATCTGCAACAGAGAATGCTTTGATCAGACACACAAAAGTACAAAGGGATCCAGCGATATCATAGGAACCACCACTGAAGATTTTTACTGACAGAAAACTTATCTTCTGTTCTAATACATTTCTAACATAAAACTGAATTCACTGAAGATTGATATTATTGACACTCTGACAGAAAACTTATCTTCTGTTCTAATACATTTCTAACATAAAGCTGAATATTTACAAGCTGCTGCAACACTCTACATACTGCATCATACAAAAAAATCGTGGTACTTTCATGTTTATCTGGTGACTGGTGCAGCAGATAGTGGTTGCTTAGCAGATGTACTATAACCAAAATGGACGGTGCACATCGAGTGCGTAAATCAGTAGCTCATCATCCATGCATAAACTGGGCCATTATCCGACTTCCAAGAACCCAGAAAGTTCCGGGAAGGGTAAAACTTATGCTCTGCCCCAAAAATCCTAACTCGAAACAACCAACAAAATCAGATTCTCCCAAAGCAACCTAATCCCTTGCTAAGCATACAAGATTGGATAGACTATCACCACTGGATTCAACCGGAATTAACACAAGTACAGAAGAACCAACGGGGTTAATTAGGCGGGCAATTTTACCACCGGAGGAGGCGAGGAGCGGCCGGAAGCTGGCGGGGAATCCGCAGGAGGAAGGAGAAGGGGATGATGTGTGGCAGAGAGGTGAAAATGCATATACCGTGGAGGGGTTTATGGTTAAAAGAAAACAGCGGTGGAAATGTGAAGAGAAGGGTGGAGAAAATCAGGGGCCACAATAAAAATCGACTGGCCAGGCGGGCGGCGACGTGGACCCCGCGGAGAGCAGCCGTCGTCGGCCCATCGCTCTCGGTGAATCTGCTGTTAATGGGCCCCGTTGGTACCCTGGAAATGGTGCGTGTGCTCTCTTCCACTAGAAAAAAAATGTAACTGTGCTTTTCCAACAGAAAAGGAGAAAATACCATGAACCAAAAAAACCATTTTTCTTTCGAATTAAGGAACCAAGGTATCCAACTTTCCATTTCACAGTAGAAGATGTTGGGAGTAATACAATCCTCTCTCCAGTTCCATCAAGTCATGCTATGTGATACAAGTCTACTGAATTTCTATTAAATTTTGCAGTAGCTTATCCATTGATTTTAGTGGAGACGGGAGGTATGCAAATTTAAGTGTCTGGAGTAAAGATTTGATTTATCAATACAGGTTCGTGCAGATTGTAGAAGAAATAAAAAAAATTTCAAGTGATACCAACATGTACGATATGTGGGTTGGAGAATGAAGATGGATACCATACGGTAATGACATGTACTATGGCAAAAGTTATTAGACAGGAAGCTAGAAAAAAATTGGGAGCTTCCTTTGGAGAGTGATCTGGTTTACACCGGAAAGGATTGGGTGACGGTTTTATTGGACAAGTTAGATGAGGAGACAAAAACCAAAATAATGTTCATTTGGTGGAGAGCTTGGCACCATCGAAACAATATAATTTTTGACTCATGAAAGGCGAGTATTACTCATTCGGTAAGATACATCGATAATTTTTTTGACTCTATGCAGACAAATAAAAGTGGGAACCGAAACATTGATAGAAAAGGCAAAGGAAAGGTGTATGTGCTGAAAATATTCAGTGAAGAAAGCGCTACCTCGCCGGCTGTCCAAAGCTGGGATGGACTAAAATTAGTGTTGATGCTGCTTTCCTGGAAGACAGTTCAAGCGGAGCATGGGGTGCTGTTGCAAGAGCACACGATGGCTCCGTTGTGTTCTCTGCGTGGGGCACTAGCACTCAATGTCAATCGGCGGAAATGGCTGAAGCCATCGCTTGTCTCGAAGGCCTTAAACTAGCTATTATCCTCACGCATGGTGATTTGCTTTTTGAGACAAACTGTAATTCTTTGCTGAAGGTTTTTGACCCTGGATCAGCAGACAGATCACCAGCAAGTATCATAGCAAAGGAGTTCCATTTGCTGAAACCCAAGGATGGATCAATCAAATTAGTGCATGTTAGTAGGAAGGTTAATGGGGTTGCCCATAACCTTGCCCAGATGGGGCATATTGAGTTGTGTGGAGTTGTGTTGCTCGATCATGATCATGTTCCGGCTTGTATGTCTGAACTGGTTGTGGAAGATTGTAAGAAAATTTTCTCTGGCTAAGTAATATGCAACTCCTTTTAAAAATAAAAATAAAATCATTGCACTGCCAACAAAATATATGTGGAGCACGACAGAGACAATCAACTAGACCCCTGGGAATCCAGGATTATGTACTAAACAAAGATGCAATTTTTTTTTTGATGGAACAAAAGAAAGGGCCAAAATAAGTATAAAATTAAATGGACAGATGGCAAACAATAACAAAGTGCCGGTGCATCATACAGTATTACGAGCTCAAACTGGTGTTCATACAGGCTTAGCACAAGGATCCAATTCCAACCAAGTTAAGGTAGAGCAGAGCATGCTTGCTGTAACTAAACCATACAGATACGATAAAATCAGCTAGTAGCACCAATATAGAGATCACTAAATAACATGGAATGCTATTTCCCGGGAAATCGAAGAATGCTGAAGCGCAGACGAATCTCTTGAACTCCCGATGCAGCAGCCCTTGATTGACCCACATCACACCGCCCGAGTGTGGCGAATCAGGCGTTGATTACCCTGCTCCCCAAGCATGCCGAGGCAGTGGAGGTGAAGGACTTCAGGCCGATCAGCCTCATCCACGGTGTGGCTAAGCTGGTGGCGAAGGTCCTTTCGGCGCGCCTGGCGCCACGTATGACACAGATCATTGGGCCACACCAAAGCGCGTTCATTCGTGGGAGATGCCTGCACGACAACTTCCGGTTGGTCCGAGTGCACGGCAAGGCGGCTGAACGCCCTCAAGTCGCCGGCTCTTATGCTCAAGCTGGACATCACCAAGGCCTTTGACACGGTGGATCGGGCCTTCCTCCTTCGGATCATGACTAAGCCGGGGTTTGGACCTCGGTGGACTACTATGGTGGTGGGGCTGCTTAGCACGGCCTCTACCAGGGTCTTGGTGAATGGCGCGGCGGGCGACCTGATCTACAACAGGCGTGGGCTGCGGCAAGGGGATCCTCTTTCCCCCCTGCTCTTCGACTCAGTGATGGAGGTGCTCCATCTCCTCCTGCAGAAGGCCGCCTTTGAGGGACTCCTCTCTCGGCTTGCCCCGCGTGGTCTCCTCCACCGTACATCGTTGTACGCGGATGATGTGGTGACTTTCATCAAGCCGGTGAAGGTGGACCTGTTAGCATGTGCTGCAGTGGTGGAGGACTTCGGGGAGGCCTCGGGTCTTCGCACCAACCGTACCAAGTGCTCCATTCATCCCATCCGTTGTACCGTGGACCAGGTGGAGCTGGCGCGATCGATTCCGCAATGCTCGGTGGAGGGGTGGCCTTGCAAGTATTTGGGCCTCCCCTTGGGGCTGCGCAAGGTTTCGCGGCCCGGCTTCGGCCGGTGGTGGAGAGTGCGGCTTGCAGGCTGCCTTTGTGGAGTGCCCGGTTGCTTAACCGCGGGGGGCGGACGATTCTGGTCCAGACTACGCTCAACGCCATTCCGATTCACGCGATGATGTCTTTGGATATTCCCGCTAAGTCGTTGCAAGCCCTCAAGAAGATCTGCCGGGGTTTCATGTGGAAGGGGAGGGCAGACGTCAGTGGCGGCCACTGCTTGGTGGCATGGGACAAGGTGACCTCCCCTAAATCTTGTGGCGAGCTGGGTCTCCCAAACCTCCAGCTGCTCAACCTTGCTCTACGCTGCCGTTGGGCATGGTTGCAGCGAGTTGACACGTCCAAGGCCTGGGCGGAGTTCGACCTCCAGATCCCCGCCCTAGCCCGAGCCCTTTTTGAGTCTGCGACGGTCGTTGTGGGTAACGGCGAGAGAGCCTTATTCTGGAAGGATCGCTGGCTACAGGGCGCCAGGGTGGTGGACCACGCGCCCAACTTGGTGGCCATGATCCCGGCCCGGAAGGCCAAGGTCCGCTCGGTCAAGGATGGCCTGGCCGGTGAGTGGTTGCGGGATTGCGGACCAGACCTAAGTCCCGCTGCGGTGGCAGAGTTCTTTCACTTGTGGGGCATCCTCGCTGGTTACACACTGGTACCTGAGCAAGAGGACGCCTTTGTGTGGCGCTGGTCGGCGGATCGGTTATTCTCCGCGAAGTCGGCATACTCTGCTTTCTTTGCTGGGACCGTGGTGGCGCCGATTTCTTCGGAGATTTGGCGCTCAAGGGCGTCGTATAGCTGCAAGTTCTTCGCTTGGTTGGTGTCTCGCAACGGATGTTGGACGGCGGACGAGGCTCCAGCGGCGCGGCTTGCCAAGGCCGGCCGCTTGCCCCCTTGCGACCGGGACCGGGAGACGCTCCGGCACCTCCCCGCTTGGCTGCGTGGTCTCTCGTGAGGTTTGGGCTTGGGTGCTAGCACGGTGGGGCAAGCTGGAGTGGATGCCCGGCGTGGACACGGAGGTTGTGCCCTGGTGGTCCTCGCTCAGTTGCACCAGATCTGTGAGGAGGGATATGTGGACAGCTATCATTTTTGGTTTTCTGGTGTATCTGGAGGCATCGGAACGAGGTGGTGTTCAATGGCGCCACCCCCGCAGCGGCGACCATTAGGCATAGGATTAGGGAGGAGTACCAGAGGTGGCGTGTAGCTAAGCTTTTCCGCTCGGAGTTCTTTGGATTTCCCGAGCCTTTTCCTTTTTCGTGGAGAGATGGAGATTAGGTTTTCCTTCAGTACGGGAGCTGCCACCCCTTGTTGGCAGTGATACATGTGGTTCGGGCTTTCTTGCCCTTTCTTCTATATGATTAGTATACCTTCCAGGATGTATTCTCGAAAAAAACACCGCCCGAGTACGGCATAGTTCCCAAATCATTGGGGACCGAAGAGCCCAACATATGCTTCGTGTGTGACTGCTGGTTCCTGGTTGTGCCCTCAAAGGCAGGATCAGGACCTGATGCCGAGAGGACGGACACGTACACATGCCTCGCATCACTTTCCCCCCCTGATGCACACGAGGCCAACGCTGTACTGAGCCGGCGAGCTCTTGTCCACGGCCAGGAGAAACACGGCACTATCCTCCTCTGCGACCAACAGGCAGCGGTGTTGCTTGCCTGCTGGCCTGACGAAAGGGTAACTCTTGTCGTAGTTTATCTTTTGCACGGGCCAGGAATGCGGGCCAGACTTCTCCGCGAAGTGGTGCAGGAGCATCATCGGGGAGCCCTTGACGTGACACTCCGAGCAGTAGCAGGGCTCCACCAGCTTGTTTTGCTCCACAGTAGATCTGCAACGCATTTCCACGCACCTCACCACCTGAGTAACTGTGGAGAAAATACAGTCATGAAAATAGGAAGACATCCTTTCAGAAATAACCAAACTGGTCCGGACTCCGGAACACATTACAGGATAAAAATAGAGATTACTTATATCAATTCTCAGTGAAATTACTCAGCCCACCTTTTTGAAAATCAAATAGAAACCACACCGAGTTGCAGATCCAACCAAAAAAATAGCAGACAGATTCCTTAATCGAGTATTATCCATAATAAATCATAGAAGACTAACTGTAAACAAAAGTAAAGAATAGAAATGATGGACAACTAAACCACATAAAAACACCGGATCATTTCCAAACATGGAAAGTGACTTCCTATATATGAATCTTATTCTCCGGACCATTCCGAACCTCCTCGTGATGTCCTGGATCCTATCCGAGACTCCGAACAAAACTTCGAACTCATTCCATATTCCATATCTACTTAAAACGACATCAAACCTTAAGTGTGTCACCCTACGGTTCGTGAACTATGCAGACATGGTTGAGACTCTTCTCCGACCAATAACCAATAGCGGGATCTGGAGATCCATAATGGCTCCCACACATTCAGCGATAACTTAGTGATCGATTGAACCATTTACATACGATACTGATTCCCTTTATCACGCGATATTTTACTTGTCCGAGGTTTGATCATCGGTATCTCCATACCTTGTTCAACCTCGTCTCCGACAAGTACTCTTTACTCGTACCGTGGCATGTCGTCTCTTGTGACCAAGTCACATGCTTGCAAGCTAATCAGACGACATTCCATCGAGAGGGCCCAGAGTATATCTATCCGTCATCGGGATGGACAAATCTCACTCTTGATCCATATGCCTCAACTCATACTTTCCGAATACCTAATCCCACCTTTATAACCACCCATTTACGCAGTGGAGTTTGATGTAATCAAAGTACCCTTCCGGTATAAGTGATTTACATGATCTCATGGTCGAAGGACTAGGTAACTATGTATCGAAAGCTTATAGAAAATTGAACTTAATGACGTGATCTTATGCTACGCTTAATTGGGTGTGTCCATTATATCATTCATCTAATGATATAACCTTGTTATTAATAACATCCAATGTTCATGATCATGAAACTATGATCATCTATTAATCAACAAGCTAGTTATACAAGAGGCTTACTAGGGACTCCTTGTTGTTCACATAACACACATGTATCAATGTTTCAGTTAATACAATTATAGCATGGTATGTAAACATTTATCATAAACACAAAGATATATAATAACCACTTTATTATTGCCTCTTGGGCATATCTCCAACATTCTTAAGGGAGTTTATTTCCCTTTTTCAGACTTCCTATCAAAGAACCTTGGCTCACATCCATCACAGATTTTGCGGCCTATCATGGAGGGAAGGGACGCGCTGAAGCTCGGGCTCATCAGGAGGATCGGCGATGGGAGGAGCACGGATGCATGGAGTGACCAGTGGCTTTCCAAGGACGAGAGACTTACCCCAGTGGCATCACTGCATGATAATGCATCGCGGAAAGTTAGTGATTATATTGATCATACTCGGGCCTGTTGGAATGTGGAGAAACTAGAGGAGTTTTTCTCTCCCGATGGACATCGAAGTTATACGAGGAATTCCATTATGCACTCGGAACCAACGTTATTTTTGGGCGTGGCATTTCGAGAAGCGGGGCATTTTACAGTCCGCTCAGCGTATCGGCGTCTTGTGTCTGTAAAGAAGACAAGGGAAGATTGGCTGGAGGGCTGGGCATCGTCTAATGGTGGAGCGAACGGTAAGTTCTGGCTGAAATTATGGAGTTGCAAAGTCCCTGCAAAGGTTATAATTTTTCTGTGGAGATTGGCACATTTCTCTATTCCAACTGGAGATGTTCGCCATCATAAAAATATGGCTACCATGAATGCTTGCTTGATTTGTGGCCAAACGGATTCGTGGCGCCACTCTCTCTTCGAATGCACCATGTCTCGCTGTGTGTGGGCTTTGGCGGATCAAGATGTTGTGGAGCATGTTAGCATGACTACAGAACCCTCCGGTGGCTATTCATGATGATTCAGTCGATGAAGCATGAGGAATTTACTTGCATGGTTGTCACGATGTGGGTTTTTTTGCGATCCACGAGGACTATTTTCAGAGTCTGATGGCAACGCATATGTTCGTTCAATAATTCTTGCAAGATCTGAGGTCTAGCGAGGAGAAGAAGACTACCCGAGCTGTAGCAGCTGTGGTGAGGTGTACACCAGGCTGGTTGCCACCGCAGGTGGGTGAAGCAAGACAAATGTCGATGCAGCGGTGGCGATAACGGCTAATAAAGGGGTTGTGGGAGTTGTTTGACGATTGTACGTGGGAGGCTACCTGGGAGCTTCGGTGATCGTTTTTGAAGGGATCACGGATCCGGGTTGTTTGGAGGTTTTGGCTTGCAGATAAGCACTAGCATTGGCTGCCGATCTGAATTTGGACGATATTACAGTAGCCTCCGATTGCCTATAAGTGGTGAAGGGGCTGCATCATCAATACTTGGGACTGTAAAGTCATATCTTGGTGGAGATCAAGGACACAGCGAGAGCACGAGGAGGTGTTTCTTTTCCGCCATGAAGGTCGCAAGATGAACACGGAGGCTCATATGCCTCCTCTCTACCGTTGGGTCGCCATGTGTGGTTGAATCATACACCAGAGGGTCTGAATTTCCCTGTAAACATTCTTGAAAGTCTTTAATAAAGTGGTGTGATCTAAAAAAAAAGATGTGCTCGGCCCATCGGTCAGTCTCGGTGCATCTCTTCTGGGTTCGATTGGAGTCGGCTTCTCTTGGTGCGTCCGTGAAGACCATCCTTATTTGATCCTCTCTACCCTCGATTTTTTTTTTGATGCTCTCTGGGTCCGTTAGTGCATTGACGCTTGCGTGAGAAGGAGCCTCAACTTTTTTTCAAGTGGACAGAGGCCGCCAGGAAAACGAACGATGAGGGCCGACCTTGCAGGAGACGGTGACATTGCAGATGGTTGGGGCGTCACCGATGCAAGGAAAGGTGCTTAGGGCTTTGGGTGCTGGGGGTTGGGTTTAGGTGCGGGGCTCGCCGTTGTTTGTTTTAGGGTTCCGAATGCAGGGGATTCACCAGAGTTGGGGGAGGTGGGCACATTTAAAGGGATTTTTCGGGCGGTGGACCGGCGATGGGCGGTAGATGGAGGAGGGTGGTGCAGCGAGGCACCGCGGGAGCGGTGCAGGCTGCGGTGGCGATTGCATACGGTTCAACCAGTGTTAGGGGCTGGGGTCAACAAGGTGGTGTGGAGGCGGAGGTTGCGGTGAGTAAGAAGAAGACCAAGCGGGTGAGGAAGAAGACGCAGATTTGGGCAGGCCCACCCTTGTCTCCCTTCGAGGGTCGGCGTGATGATGGACGCAAAAAAACGTTAAATAGGGGCACTTCCCGGGTCAACCCAATATGCCGACAAGCTCAGCGTACCGCGCATTTTGCGCTATGGGCCTGGCCCAGGCTTGCCGTTTTTCTTTTCTTTTCTTTGTTTTTATTTTCATTCCTATTTTTTTATCTATTTTTTTCTTTTTCTTTTTATTTTTTGAATCAAAACAAATTGAGATTAAAAAAATATTTAAATTTGAAAAATGTTTAGATAAAAAAGTTATTCAAATTTTGAATTTTGTGCTTATTTCTAAAAAAAATCAAAGTTGTAAAATTTTCATATTCGAAAAAATGTGCAGATTTCAAAAATGCTAAAATTTTAAAATCAAAATTTTGAATTTTAAAATGTTAATTTGGAAAATCCATATTCTAAAAACATCAAAATTTAAAAGTGTCCATATTTTAGGAAATATTCAAATTTTCAAAAAAAACAAATTTTCAAAAACACAAAAAAGAATAGAAGCGACAAGAAAGAAAAAAAGAAGGAAAAAGGGCATTGGCCGGCCCAACATACACGCCTGGGGTTTGCGGCGGGTAGTATACAATGACTTGGTCGACGTCGTCATATAGGACCCTTGGTGGAGAGATGCATCTCATTTTTTTCTCTTTGTTTCTCCATGAGATATTCTTTGCATGGAGAAAGTAATCCATGTGTTGGAGAGTGAAAATGGCTAGAATCGTCCCATTTCTGAAACTTCAACATAAAATGAACCAAAATTGTAAAAAAAATAATCATAATCCAACTTCTTGCACATTACATGGTGTCATGGGTATGGCGCCATATTTGCATGATGTTGTGACTTGTCGCAACTTTCGGTGCCATGCAAGACCATGGCGTTCTACCCATGGGACCATGCAAAGAAGTTAAATATTAAAATTTTAGTAAATCTGGTTTATTTGGTTTGGAAGTTTTAGGGTAGAGTCACTTCTATCCATTTTCCCTTTGTATTGGGACATCATAAAATCTTTGTAAGATGACGGTTTTTGTAATATAAAATGGCCACATGTTAGGGCATCTCCAACGGACGCTGAGCGACCGTTTGCGTCCGCGTGGACCGGAAATGCGTCTGGCACCACCTCTAGCAGGGCGACGCAAAGTGACCGGGCCGTCCGCGGGGGCGCAAACCTGGCCCAAATATGCGCCAGGTTTGCGTCTCTGCGGACGCTCGGCGGACGCGCAAAGTGTCCGCTCGCTTTCCCACCGAGACCGCCTGGCAGCGAGTCTGCATCGAGGGCATCACTTCGGCGGTCAGCGCTTCCACGTCTGCGCCGCAGCCTTCGCCATCAATGGCGCGGCTGCCTGTTCTGCACGCGCACTGGCGGGCGGCGGCTGGGCTTCTGCGCCGCCATCAATGCCATCGTATCCCGCGCGTGGCCGCGCTTAAAAGACCACCGGCCGCGTTCCTCCTTCCCCCACACCTCCACTCGCACCACCACCGTCGCAGCGCCATGGAGAAGAAGAACGACTTCGAGGCCTCCGGCAGCGGCTGCAAGAGGGTGCCGCTCCCCGTCACGCTGGGGAGGCTCATGCACGGCAAATGGATGCCGTGCGAGGGCTGGCCCGACGTGCAACTGCCTGGCGGCTGGCGGCTCAGCTGCCGCCGGGTGCCCATCCCTGCGCGCGAGCCTGATCGGACCGCGGAGATCCGGCGAAGGAGGCGGTACCTGCCGCCGGACCTCCGCGATGATCCGGCGTACGCCATCGAATCCGACAGCTGGCGTACGTATCTGTCGACCGAGACGGATAAGAGAAGAAGGGCGGGCTTCATGGGCGACAGGGATTTTCCCTTCGGGTCTGCACCGCCGACTCGTCCACGAAGACAGGAGGCGCCGAGGCGTCGTCAGCAGGCGGCGACGCGCGCGCAGCACAACGACGACGACGCCAACGCCGCCTACGACGATGAGAACGATTACATCGAGGCGCTCGCGTACCATAACGAGGAGGTGAAGGACGACAACAACGACTACGTCGCGGCCGTCTTCCACGAAAGGCAGCAGGCCGTGGCGGAGGGCCGCGTTTTCGAGTTCCCGGAGAACATGACGGACGACGAGATGGCGAAGCTCGGCGTCCTCGTCTCCGAGAACGACGCGCCTGTGCAGCCACCGCTGCCCCGGTACGCCACCGGAGTCATGCCGTCGGGGCTGTCGGAGGATGAAGCCCTTTGGCTGGCACTACAGGACTCGACGGCGCCACAACCGCAGCCCTGGGCACCTCCACCGCCGCCACAGCCACAGCCCTGGGCGCCTCCTCCACAGCCGCCACAGCCGCAGCCCTGGGCGCCTCCTCCACCGCCGCCACAACCATACCCCTGGGCGCCTCCACCGCCGCCACAGCCGCAGCTCTGGGCGCCTCCACCGCCGCAGCCTTGGGCGCCTCCACCTCCAGCACCGCCGGCGCGCCCGGCGTACGCTCCCCCGGATGGCAACTGGCCGTGGGTGATACCGGAGCTCATCGTGCTCGACAGCGACGAGGAGCAGCAGTAGGCGTTAGGGTTTTTTCATGTTTTAACTATGTAAATTATGTTTCATGTATAAAAAAATGATTCGGCCAAAAAAAAATGCGTCGTGCCGCTGGAGCCATCCCTCGACGCGAACGGACGCGCGGTCGATTTCGATCATTTCGACCGACGCAAACGGACGCACGCGGACGCTAAAATGCGTCGCGCCGCTGAAGATGCCCTTACGGTTCATCGATAGAAGACTATCGAACAGAGTTAGACAAAAAAAGGAAAGGTAAGACAGATAAATACATGCAAGAGGGGCTTGGAGAGGATTAGGAACTGAAACGAGATGTGACTAACGGCATCTCCAACGTAAACCGCTGAGCGACCATTTGCGTCCACCGGGCCAAAAAATACGTTTGGCACCACCTCCAGCGGCGCGACACATCGTGACTGGACCGTCCGCTGCGACGCAAACCCGGCAATATTTGCGCCTGGAATGCGTCACGGCGGACGCTGCGCGGACGCGCAAAGTGTTCGCTCGCGTCTCCATCGGGCCCTCCTGGCAGCGAGCCTGTATCGAGGGCATCACTTCCGCGGCCATCGCTTCCGCGTTTGCGCCGCAGCCTTCGCCATCAATGTCGCGGCAGCATATTCTGCGCGCGCACTAGCGGGCGGCGGCCGGGCTTCTGCGCCACCTTCAATGGCATCGTTTCCCACGCGCGGCCGGTCTTAAAAGTCAACCGGCACCGTTCCTCCATTGCCCACACCTCCACTCGCACCACCACCGCCGCAGCACCATGGGGAAGAAGAAGAACGACTTCGAGGCGACCGGCAGCGGCACGAAGAAGGAGGAGCGGCCGGGCGGGGTGGCGCTGCCCGTCAGCGTGGGGAGGCTGATGCACGCGCACTGGACGTCGTGCGACGCCTGGAGGGACGTGCACATGCCTGGCGGCTGGCGGCTCAGCTACCGCCGGGTGCCCGTCCCTCCGGTGCCTGCGCGCGAGCCAGATAGGACCGCCGAGATCCGGTGAAGGAGGCAGTACCTACCGCCGGACCTCCTCGCCGATCCGGCGTACGCCATCGACTCCGATAGCTGGCGCACGTATCTCGTGTCCGAGAGGGATCGGAGGAGGAGGGCGGGCTTCATGGGCGACATGGACTTTCCCTTCGATCGTCCACCGCCGCCTCATCCTCGAAGACAACAGGCGCCGACGCATGCGCACCAGGCGTCGACGCCTGCGCAGTACGACGACGACTACGACGAATACGATGACGACGACGACTACATCGAGGCACTGGCGTACCACAATGAGGAGGTCAAGGACGACTGCGACGACTACGTCGCGGTCGTGTTCCAGGATTGGCAGCTGGCCATGGCGGAGGGCCGCAACTTCGAGTTCCCGGACAACATGACGGACGACGAGATGGTGAAGCTCGGCGTCCTCGCCTCCGGGAACGACCGACCTGTGCAGCCGTCGCTGCCTCGGTACGCCACCAGCTTCATGCCGCCGGGCCTGTCGGAGGATGAAACCCTACGACTAGCGCTCCAGGACTCGGTCGCGCCACAACCGCCGCCGTACAACCCCTAGGCTCCTCCACCACCGCCACAGCCATTGCCCTGGGCGCCGCCACAGCCACAACCCTGGGCGTCTCCACAGCCACGGCCCTGGGCGCCTCCACCTCCGCCACTGCCACAGCCCTGGGCGCCTCCACCTCCAGCACCGCCGGCGCGCCTGGCGTACGTTCCGCCGGTTCCCAATTGGCCGTGGAGGGTACCGGAGCTCATCATGCTCGACAGCGATGTGGAGAAGCAGTAGGCGCATGCTTTTTAGGGTTTATTTTCACGTTTTTGCTTCCGTACGCACCCACCACAAACTCGCCAAACCGCGAAAAGACGTGGACGGTTAGGATTCGGTCATACCGATTCGGGTCTGGGGGCATGATCGTCATTTCCTGTGGACTTCGGGTTTGGCTGGGTTCGTATCAGCCCACGTACAAGCCCGTATGACCCATACCTCTATGTATTATACGCCTACGTGTCCACGCGCGGCCACGACGGAACCGCCGACATATAAATGTCTTTCTCCCCTGTCCTCTTCACCACATCTATCCAAAGCAAAAGCAATCCCCAAATCGGGCAAAAAACCCTAGGTCAAGAACAGCAGAGCTCGCTCTCGTGCTCGTTCGCGCTCGTCCATGGAGAGGGGGAAGGGGAAGGAGGGGAAGGGCAAGGAGGCGGCGGTTGAGGAAACCCGGTTGGCCGCTTCATCGGCGGGCGGAGCTGCCCCGGATCCGAGCTCCGCTTGGGGCCGGAGGACGGTGGGTGCACCGGCGAGCAAGAAGCGTGCGCACGAGACAGAGGCGCGAGAGCGGCGGCGCCGGAAGAAGAATCGGAAGAACCGCGAGAGGCGAGGAGAGGAAGGCGGCGGGGGAAAAGATCAACAGCCCCGACGACGTGCCCACCTTCGACGAATCCGACTCCGCCGACCCGTCCGAGGTAAATTTCTCCGCCGACCCCGACGACATGCATGAATGCCTTGCTCGCTCGCAAGCTTGTACGAAATCCGTGGATTTGGCTAATCTATATGCTGTGAATTTGTTGTACTACCAAGCCATTTTGATATTTCTAGTAGTTCCGGAGATGAATTTGAGCTTGCTCAAGTGTTCATCCGAGGTTCTTGCTTGGTTGGGTTCCCTGTAATCCCTATCTGCTCATAAATAAGGCTATCTAGTTTGATTAGCTTGCTATTATGATCGGTTCCTAGCAATTATATGGATCTACGCACTGGATGATTCACTTATCAATTGTGCCTCGCTTGCAATTGATGTCTAGACAGGTTTTAGATTAACTGCTACTACATTGTATGGACAAAGAAGTTTATCATAAATGTGGCTCCAATACTAGCATATGTTGCCTCGTTAATCATCGCATGGAAGCCTTGATTTCTTGACTGGAGCTTTGCCTTCACTAGAGTGTCATGTGCAAGTCATGCTACTGTAAACTTGATCATTTGGTGTTGTTATTGTTAATAATTGAACTATGGTTGCTTGCTGTGCAAGGATATTCACCGGAATTCTTTATTGATGAACTCGTGTATTGGTAATGATTCAATTTGTTTGAGAAGAATGGATGGATGCCAACTATTGTTGGATTAATATTCATCACAATCTAAATCTGTCCATATTATGATGATTGATGCTATGGTTGTGGCTTACTAGGTTTGATGTGACCTCAGTAGCTCTTGGTACTGCTACTGGTTGCTCACCTTGATGGATAAACTGTTGGTTTTTATTAATAGAGATCCTCACAGTAGGGTATCATACATATGAATGCCACTATGATTGTTTTATGAAGAAAATAAGGGTTTCGATGGTTTAATAGCTAGGTGGTGCTAGGTGGTGTATGTGGCTGTCAAAGCTTTGTGTGTATCTGGTTTATACTTGGATATGCTTGTATTTCATACTATTTTGCATATCTTCATCTATCGGGCACTCCAAGTTTTTGTTTGCCTCAAATATTGCTACCATCACTTGGTCTATACGAAGTGATGACTAATACCTTTTGAGCATCTGCTCATTGGTGTGATTTGAGCATGCATATTGATGGATTGGATCCTTCCGGATCCTTTCCGGGTATCAAGTATACCTTTCTCCGAGCATCTAGACATATATAGTGTTTTTCTTCCGTGATGGTATTGCCACTTGTTCCATTCCAAACACTAGTTTTTGTTTAAATTAGATATGGTATGTATAGTTACTAACTAAGTGCATTTATACAAATAATTACTTTGCATTGTTTTCATTCCTTTTCTATTTATAGTCATTACATTGTTTATATGCAATAGCAGCTAATTAACCTAATTTACTTCATCTAACAGGAAGATCCTTCGGATGAAGTCGGTTCGACCGGGAGGATAGGGACCGGAAGAGCAGGCATGTTCTCCGCAGGCTTAGGTCCGGGGAGATTCGCTACCTTCTTGGCCCAGGTAGGTTCAAGTGCCCCGGTGCGGCCGCAAGGAAATGCCGACGGACTTCCTCGGCATGTACCGAGCATGCCACCTACACCGGTGTTGGCAGCGGGCAGACACCCGCACACATCGGGGCCAAGCATGCCGCCTACGGCCTGTTCCTCAAGAAGTACGCCCCCGGCGGTAGGAGCATGCGGAGGATGGTGCCGACCTGCCCGCCTACCCGCCCTGCCGACCTGCTCGCCTACCCGATGCCTCTTTCTTTAGTTGTGTGTTTATGTTAAACTCTGTCGTGCTTGTGGTGTTAAAACTTGGTTAATGCTTTGTTGTGAACTATGTTTCTATTTAAGTATGTGTGAACTATGTTTCTAATTAAGTATGCTTAGTGTTTAAGCATGTGTATGATGTGCTTACTACATATGCTGATGTGTTGTGCATGCTTGGCCGTGTTGTGTGCTTGGATGCTAGGTAAGCATGTTCTATTTGCTGCTGTTGATCTAGCCTGTTAGCATGATGTAGTGACAAAGATTATTTTTTTTTAGATCAACACGGGTTGCCCCCCAGCCCCAATTTCATTGAAAAAGAAGCCAAGTGTATTACAGGATTAAAACTAGACACCAACAAAATAAAAGGAAAACAGGGTTTATCGGGTAGATTGGCTGCCATCCCAACCAACTCCGATGTACCGGGATAGCCCGGAACAGGTTTAGAGCGATGATCACACACCGAAAACAACCGCCATCTAAATCCATTACATGGGGTCAAACGGATAGGTAGGACACACTAGCACAACAGCCATGCTTCAATTCACCAAGTGACAAAGATTTTGCCAAAGTAAGCGTTTGATTATAGGAAATCATGTGTCAGTTTTGCTCAGTTGTGTTGCAGACGATTTGTACATAATTGATACGGTATTTTCCAGTGGAAATGGGGGAAAACCTCTGGTAATCTAAAATAAAGACGGCGTGTTGGCAGTAGGGTGGAGTTGTTATCTTATGTGATACTTGACAGCAACAAATCTCTCAGTCAACAACAACAAATAGCTCATTTCACAGCTACAACACTCACAGCAGACAACAGCCCAATCTAGACTTGACTAATGGGCCAACTCCATCCAATTAGGCCCATTAGGCTACATATAAAACAGGAACAACTATCTCATTTAACAACAACAATAATCGCAGCGGATAGCCCAATCTAGATTTGACTAATGGGCCATCTCCAACCAAATTAGGCCCATTAGGCTAGTTGAGGTGGTACATATTAAATATCAAAAAAAATGAAGCAAAAAATGGGAGTTGCCGCGACTCGAACCGCACACCTCGTGGGAAGTCGTCTCGCGAGGGGTAGTCTGGTAACCGAGTGGGACAGATAGATACATGTTGACATCTCAAGTAATAAAGGTATCTATAGTTATTTTATCACTTCCGTTAGGTTATTAAATCCATGTTTGTACATTTTTCAACACACAGATCTTTGTGTAGTCTATTATATACAATTCACTAATTCACTAATTGAATATGAAATAGATAATTCAATATGAATCTTAACACTAAATTTGTAATATATATGAATAACAACTTAAAAAATTGAAAATAGCTAAAATTCTAGTCTTAGTGGATTAGAATTTTTTTGTTTTTTTGTTGGGTTTTGTAAACAATTTGGTACAAGAAATAGTAGTCATTTGAGGACGAACGGATCTGAACACACATAGAGACTCACTTAGATTACATAAATATGTCACTTACATAAATAAGGATGTAAACAAGTACCACCGTCGTTACATAGATAAGTCCGGGGACATGACACGGTACAATATATAAAAACACGGCATTTTAAATAAACACGATAAAACTAAAAAGTAGAGAAACGTGCATGACAAGCTTCACGAAATTCCTCCTCAACTTTCTTCCACCCCGGCCGGCGCTACTCGACCACCGTACGTCATCAACACCTCACTCCTCGTAGGGGAGGCGGTGCATCCGGTTTTCGGTGGGGAAGATGCACTCGCGAGTTGGTGAAGATGTTGTACGTCGTGAAGAAGATTGACTCGCAGCCGCACCGGAACACTTGGCCGAGGAGCTCGTACGCGTCCCACGGGTTGGTGAGGGTGACCGTGAGCAACTTGAGGGTAACGCCGTCACGAACCTCGTCGAGGTGGAACATCGGCGGCGATCCCGGTGGGAGGTGGGCGAAGCCGGCGGTGAAGAATGCGTCGGCGAGCTCGACGGGGCTCCTCCACCCGGATTGCGCCCACACACGGAGCGTGCGCTCGACGAGGACGCCCGGCGGGTAGCGCAGCTCCGGCACGGTAGGCGGCCGAACGAAGGTCGGTCCGACGTACTCGCATCTTCTCGGTGGTGCTTTGGCGTTCTAGGAAAGGATGAAGGGCGTCGTGTCCGGAGTGGAGCTGGGTGGTGTGTGGGAGAGGAATGTAGACGTATAAATAGGCTAGAAAAATGTGGTGTGGGAGACGAAGATTGTTGTTTGGCGATGAAACGACGCGAGTGACGCGTGCATGTAGCCGTTGCCGTTTCGCACATTAATCGAGGGGGTGTCCCGTGTCGTTGTCGTTTTACACCGAAACGGGGCGGCGCGTCCGCTATCAGCCGAATCGACCGCACCGAAACGGGGCTTGCTCGGCTCATTCATGGCGACGTCGTGGCGATGCATGCATAGCTGAGTCACTCGCTGCGGGGCGCATGCATGCCGTCGTCGTCGCTTCCCGCGCATGCAGGCCTAGGCCGGCGCATTGCACAACGGGCACAAGGCCAGACCGCAACACGGCCCAACAGTCCATCTAGCGTGCCCGCTCGGAACCCCCACCCGTGTTCAGGAAAAAAAAAAGGAGTCCAGCCAATCAGATTGCTGTATATTCAAATATTCCTAAAAATTTCAGAGAAAATCTAAAAAAAATAAAATCTTCAAAAACAGTGTATACATATCAAGTAGATGTCTAGGAAATTTATTTGGGTCGTTTAGACAAGGTCGAAAAAAACATGCTTAGAAATGAGGCCATTTACCCTACCTTTGGAGCCTGTTTCTGGCACTTTTTTGACCAACCCTGGGATGACCCCATATTGTCGGCAGTGGTGCACCATGTCATTTAACACACTTCAAGCCATGAGTTTTGCAATTTGCATGTGTGAATGCCCATGTTCATGTGGTGTAGACCCCTGAAATACAGGGTTCTCGTCAGAACGAGGTGTCAAAACAGTGGATCGTCTGACGGCGCGTGTGCACGATGGTCCCATCTTTTGTGATCTGCTTCACCATGGCATCCAAACACCACTTACATCACCATCCATGGAAGAAATCATGTGCTCCTTGCCTAGCTACCTCACGGGAGCCCGCACACATGGTTTACGTGCAAAACGGCTCTACCCAGGCCACAAAGTGGGCCCACAACCCTTGGGTGACCCCATGTGGTGGGCACTGGTGCACCATGTCACCCCACCCACTCCTAGCCATGGGTTTAGGGTTGTGCATGTGTGAATGCCCATGTTCATGTGGTGTAGACCCCCGAAATACGGTGGTTCTCGTCAGAACGAGGTGTCAAAACAGTGGATCGTCTGACGGCGCGTGTGCACGGTGGTCCCATCTTTTGGGATCTGCTTCACCATGGCATCCAAACACCACTTACATCACCATCCATGGAAGAAATCATGTGCTCCTTGCCTAGCTACCTCACGGGAGCCCGCACACATGGTTTACGTGCAAAACGGCTCTACCCAGGCCACAAAGTGGGCCCACAACCCTTGGGTGACCCCATGTGGTGGGCACTGGTGCACCATGTCACCCCACCCACTCCTAGCCATGGGTTTAGGGTTGTGCATGTGTGAATGCCCATGTTCATGTGGTGTAGACCCCCGAAATACGGGGTTCTCGTCGAACGAGGTGTCAAAACAAGTGGATCGTCCGACGGCGCGTGTGCATGGTGGTCCCATCTTTTGGGATCTGCTTCACCATGGCATCCAAACACCACTTACATCACCATCCATGGAAGAAATCATGTGCTCCTTGCCTAGCTACCTCACGGGAGCCCGCACACATGGTTTACGTGCAAAACGGCTCTACCCAGGCCACAAAGTGGGCCCACAACCCTTGGGTGACCCCATGTGGTGGGCACTGGTGCACCATGTCACCCCACCCACTCCTAGCCATGGGTTTAGGGTTGTGCATGTGTGAATGCCCATGTTCATGTGGTGTAGACCCCCGAAATACGGGGTTCTCGTCGAACGAGGTGTCAAAACGAGTGGATCGTCCGACGGCGCGTGTGCACGGTGGTCCCATCTTTTGGGATCTGCTTCACCATGGCATCCAAACACCACTTACATCACCATCCATGGAAGAAATCATGTGCTCCTTGCCTAGCTACCTCACGGGAGCCCGCACACATGGTTTACGTACAAAACGGCTCTACCCAGGCCACAAAGTGGGCCCACAACCCTTGGGTGACCCCATGTGGTGGGCACCGGTGCACCATGTCACCCCACCCACTCCTAGCCATGGGTTTAGGGTTGTGCATGTGTGAATGCCCATGTTCATGTGGTGTAGACCCCTGAAATACAGGGTTCTCGTCAGAACGAGGTGTCAAAACAGTGGATCGTCTGACGGCGCGTGTGCATGGTGGTCCCATCTTTTGGGATCTTCAACAACCCAGAAACCAGTTCTTCCATCAAACTTGACCACCAAACGTGCCTTGCAGCCGCAGCGAGACTCAGGTCTGTGCCTATATACACGGCCTTCCGTGGTCAGTTGGTTTTTGGGACGTCCGCCCTGTCCGGAACACACAAAACGCCTTAACCGAATTACTCCATCATCAAACCGCTTAACCTGGTCAAGCCGGATGCTCGAACCCATAATCTTTAGCATATCCGTTGTAGAAAGAATATGTCTGTCGCTTCAGAAATAAAAGTCATCTCTTTTATCATCCAAGTATAAATCCCGATCACTATCGGGATATTCATTGCCATTGCTACCTTTGTGTGGTTTCTCAGGCTGACTAGCGCCCGGCGTCGCCCGCAAGTAGAAAACGTAGGCATTAATTAAAACTATAAATTTATGTGTTCCAGCTATATAAGACCGATAAAAAAGAGATAACAACCTGGCTCATGTCAACGGAATCCTCGGGAACCGATGCACCTTCCACATCATCGGTGTGGCCCGTGTCCAAGTCAGATTCACCGTAATAGTCGTACTCAAGCTGCGTGTCAAATTGTTCCTGAAATTTATTAATGCATTTCGAAATTTAGTAACCGTAAATTTTACGGCTTGCCATCATTTCATGCATCATTTTATGTCACTCGTATGAGTCACTACACATACCTCACTAGTATTTAGACTGTCCGTGTGTTCACCATGGTTCTCATCATTTTGATCGTCCGTGTGTTCGCTATGGTTGTCAACATTATCAAATTCATCGTACGCAATCTGCATAAATTATGACATGAGGAACCATATATAATTTGATGATGCTGGACTGCTCGGTAATCGAAATGAAAAATAGTGGCTCACATCAAACTCATCTTCGCTCCAGCCGGCTTCGTGCTGCAAATTATCCTCCATTTCAGCAGTCATCGGAATTATAGCCGACGTACTCGTTTTGTTCCTCAATCATACCAGATATAGAGTTCTCCATATTCCGTAGTATTGGACCATAATTAGAATTGAAAAACCGGCAGAATTGCTTCCTCTTACTATGCTACAAGATGAAGTCATGGTACCTGTAATTTTAAACCCTAGCGGGGAAGATGCCGAGCCGGTGGCGCGCCTTTCCAAGGTCGTCGATCTGCGGGGGGCTTCGCGCGCGGTCGGCGGCGTCGACGTGCGAAACAACCACCGGCGGCGACGGACGTGCCGGCAACAACCGCCGACGGCCGGGCCGGCAACAACCGCTTGCGTTCAACCTAGCGACGGCGTGGAACAGCTCGATCAGATCTCCAGTACGGGCCGATGAAAACGATGCATGCAATGGGAGCTAATCACGGTGATTAGCTTAGCACGTGGGACCCACCCACGTGGGGTCGTCCGTATAGATACGCCCGGGCCCCGTATACCCATACGAGTCTTGCACTGGGCTTGGATATGGGTTTCGGCGGGCAGCACAAAAAAAACAAAATCGGGACCACCGTACCCCTTCGGCGATAAGTCGCGAGTTTGGAGAGGGTGCGCACCGAAGCACACCTCTTATTTTCATGTGTTAAACTATGTAAATTATGTTTTTATGTTATAAAAAATATTTCAAACAAAAATGCGTCGTGCCGCTGGAGCCACCCCGTAGCAAACGGACGCGCGGTCGATTTCGACTATTTCAACCGACGCAACGGCGAACATTGTCGGACGCTGAAATGCGTCGCCCCATAGATGCGCTAAGCACCACCGAAGCTGGATCAGACGACGGTGGTATCGATCGAGCTAGTTTATCCACCGCCTTTTTGACCGATGCCTTCGTGCATGTGCAATAATGCTCGCTCCACCACATGCAGCAAAGACATCCGCGCGCGCTGCCGTTCGAGTCAAACACTCGCGAACGTGACGAGCTAGGTGCTGCGCAATGCATGGAGCACCATTATTTTTTTAGTACGAGTACTCAGTATTTCTATTCGATCAAGCAAACAAACAAACAAACACTTGGTGACAAGGTTATGTTATTGCTCCATTTGCTCGATCCACCTGGTGATGCCACAACTTTACAACCTCTCCACTACTGTCCAGTCGTCAGTGCTATCATCGGATTGTGGTGGTCAGTACGATTGTGCTTCAAGTCATGCATGCACACACACATTTATTTAAATTTCTCACTTAAAAGATCTTTATGGGACAAACTAATACTCCCTCAGTCTTAAAATGTAAGGCGTCTAAGGATTAGTCAAAAGTCAACGTTTTTAAAATTTTACCAAATTATACATAAAAAATATAAATATTTACAATACTGAATTAACATGAATAGATTCACCATAAAGTATATTTTCTTAATATGTCCATTCGATATTGTAGATGTAAATATATTTTTCTAAATATTTAGTCAAAGTTAGTAAAGTTTGCCTTTTTATCAATCCTTAGATGCCTTACATTTTGGAACGGAGGGAGTAATATTTTAATGGTTTTGCTAAATCTTAATCGAGCTTAATTTTTAGACCTCGTGAGTTGCCTCACGATATGTGTTCGTCGTGAGTTGCAACTAACCAAAAGTGCTCCAGATCGTTGGATTGTCATTCTCACTACTCATTAGGTTGCAACATAGATTGCAGCTAAGAAAATAGTCCGAACCGTTAGATTGATTCGTGATTCGAGCCAGTTATAAGTTGCAACGTAAGATGCAAATTTTTCGATGATGTCACCTGACTAAAAATAAGTCACCCTTAGCTAAGTTTCATGGGAAATGATATGCTTGATTTCGGATAAAACATTGTTTTCAAGAATTTTGCAGGCGATAAAAATATTTGTTCCGCAAGACGGAAATAAATCGCACGACGCTCTTCTATTACTAGCAGAAGTAGTTGTGGAATTTTCCACATGTTTTGAGAGTAACAAGCCAAACAGTGAACTGGTGGTTGGTTTAAAAACAGTGTTTATCTTTTTCTGCATCACGGCGCACATGCTTTTGACGAGTTCTTAAAATGGCAAAATTCACTGGGACAAATCATGGGGAATCGACCATCGAAGCAACTAGCCGACCTCTTGTCCGCCATGATGTGGAGTTTGAAATTGCAAATCCATTGGGAGACTCTTGCCCGTCGAGGTACTCGTCCCGAGCTGCCTGGGAGTGCACAGCTCAATTTGACACGGCTCAATCGGCCACATTGCGAGTGTCGACAATCACGCGAAGGAGTGCCCAGTGCGCACACGGTCAGTCAGTCGTGGCCGCACCTGGATCCCTCTTTCTTCTATGGCTGTTTGGATAGCGAATAGTTCTAAGCCCTAGACCGTTTCTTCAGTACCGTATGACAGGCATGTATTCTGTACGCGCAGGACAGACATTAGTCTCCAGGGTTCTGAGCGGGTCTGTTTTTATGTATCCTGACGCCTTCCAGTCCCAACATTGGCCACCTTATTTAAGGTCAAATAGCTCACAGTAAACGTAGGATCAACAAGGAGGGGCCACCTAGCTGGACTTTGAGAATTGGGTTCTAGCATATGGATACTACCAAGCATAATATCAAATAAGTAGAGAAGAAAGGAAGATCGGCGGTGTATATAAAGAAGAAGATAATTAAGAGGCTAGAGCATGGCTCAACAACCAGTGCGATAGAAATCATAGAGAAATCTAGTGACTCCATGAATTTATAAATGAATGTGGATTTGTTGTGGGGCTATACCACCCACCTCATGCTGAGGATTCAATAAAACATCCAGACTAATATAAAAAGAGCCTGACAGGCAGATCCAATGGATTTCAGCCATTTCACCATATCAATTTGACGGTCAAGATTGCTCCAATGTTGAGTAGCAAAGGCGTAAGGCCGCCTAATTCTTTAGGCCAATTGAGCCCCCGGAACCTCCTCTTTCCCTACAGCCACGATTCACGGTCCACTTCCTTCCTGGAATAATGCCGGTGTGGATTTGTTGTGGGACTATACCACCCCGTCTACATGCCGTCGGATCCGATAAAACATGTTACTCCTGTGCGCTCCTTGAATGCTGCATCGTCTGACCGTTTGCTCGAGTTATTTCCCATCGCCTCTCACGAATGTTTTGTGTATTCCATGTCTCCATGACCGGCTGACCGCTTCCCACTACCCAGATAATTATATAAACATGCACCGCATGTCACCTTCAAAACCTGCAACCTGCAACCTGCTGCCCTCCGTCCGCATGTGACGCAAGCTCGTACGGGACTACGGGCGATTTGCATTTTGCAGAGGGGGAGACTAATCTTTTATCTCTAAATAGGAGACCCCCACTACATGATTTCTCTCAACATGCAAGCATGCCACATCAGCAATCTGCCACCTCATCAAATTCTCAGATTTAATCTTTTTTTTATAGAAAAGCACCTCCAAGTCAGGGATAAAATAGAGGGGCGTATTTCCCCCCCACCTCGCTCTCCTCTCTCTACAGTACCTGACCCCCACTACTCTCTCACCGGGCCTCTCCCTTCTCCTCTCCGCCGGAGTAGCCGGCCGGAGTTGGAGGGGAGATGGCGCCGGAGTAGCTAGGTGTAGTTTTAGTTTCTGTATTTGGTCCTATATGGCGTATGGCGCTCATGCCAGGAGGGAAGTGGCAGATCTCGTCGGCCAGATCTGGCACTGCCTTGCTCCCCTTTTCTTCCTCGTCGAGCTTCGGTGGTCGGAGCTGGAGATGTGGGGGTGGAGGGAGGCAATCTCCATAAATAAGGCCGTTCTTGGCGGATCTGGTGACCACAGGTGCAGCGGCAGGCTCTTTCTTCTTCCTCGTCGCGGTGACGAGAGGGAGAAGGTGCTGCCTGCTGTCTCCAAATGGTCGCCGCATCTGCAGCAGCGAAGCTCGGTGGCTTCTTCTCGGAGGATCTCCACGGCGCTACTGTCGCCGTACACCATGGCTGAAAGGCAGCCCCTCCATCTCTGCGCGGCGGCGACAAATCATGGTCGTCCGCAGATCTTCTGGAGGATCTCCACGGCGCCATTGTCGCCGTATCTCAAGGCCGAAGGGCGGCCCCTCCACCCTCGTGAGACGGCCTCAAGCCGTCCTCAGGGCACCAACTACCTCCGTCAAGCGTTCTTGCCGACTCGGAGGATCTACAGGCTCGTTGGAGTTGGCTCCCACTTCTGCACCCCAAGTGGTTTCGTCCCCGGCGGCGCAGAGGTTGACTCCGGCGAGCCTCGATGCGGTGAAGATGGAGCTGGACCTGATCGCTTTTTCCAATTTTTTCTTGAGGTCCTCAATGCAATTTGCAAGGGCTGGCTTGTAATTTTCTATTTCCTTCTGGCCTTATCTGTAAAATGTAACTTCACCGCTCATCAATGAAGCCCTAGGTCCTTCGGGACCCTTCCTGTTCAAAAAAAAAAAAAAATTTAATTGCCCAACCTATTTTCATGCTAGCACAAGTGCGCAGCTGATCTTTCAGAGAAACCAAACGGCGTCCTCTTCTCTCCCCACTATCATGGCTTAATCACACATCCCACTACTTTTATTGTTCTGGAAACGTCTCCCCTTCAGATTCTAATTGATTAGAAGTTGGAAATTGCCGAGGCATTATATACCCTACTTTCCGTGCAAAAATTTCATCTCCACTAGCACCTCTGCGCGGCTCCAGGGCTCCTTGCTCTCAAGCAACGATCGCATTGGACTGTGCGTGGTCCGCCATCGTCCGCCATCAGGCAATACTGAAGATCGTCGCCGCAAGTAGAAGCAGTTCGGCATGTCGCAACACTACACTACTACAGATCGTCGCCGTCAGTGCCTGGTCGCGGTTGCCGCCTAGGTGCCTGGTGCCCCGCTCGACGCCGCCAGTGCCTGGTCACGGTAGCTGCCTGGTGCCCCGCTCATCATCGTCAGTGCCTGGTCGTGGTCGCTGCCTGCTGCCACGCTCTTCCATGGGATGCCGTCCGGTTGACCGGTTCTCGCTCGTGGCCCCGTGCTCTTCGCCCCATGCGGTTCGTGCCGTATCACAGGCAACACAGAAAGCAAAAAGGATGAAGGTTTCTCGACAGCGCGTGAGCAGGCGGTGATCGAGTAGCGAGGTGAGGCGCTGGTGAAGCTGTCAACTGGCTTCCTTTTTTCTTCTTCTTCTGAACTTGCCCGATCCAGATCAATGCTCTGTCCAGCTCATATTTTGTCTTCTATCATCATCCTTAATCATGTTTATGAACTTATGCAGTCACAGCCTCACAGAAAATATGAAAGGAACGCTCATTGATTTACCGACAGAACATGTATGCTTAATCGAACGTCCTGATTGTTATCTTTTTTTGCGACCCATGTAAGACAATCACTTGGGGCAAGTTACATCCTCATCATCGAGTACATAACATATACCCTTACTCAACACATCTTCTGAATAATCGTGGCTGCAAGTGGTAAAAAGGATAAGGTTAATGAATGGTTAGTATATACATATATTACCCGCAAAAAAAGGTATATACATATATTGCCGACCAAGTGTACTTTACCATACCATAGCGTGATGCCTTTCTACTATGTCTAATGTTCCATTTGAAATAAGGAAATATGATTAGGTTGACTGAATCACGAGTTTGTGTATCGAACAAAAAAAGATCTGCAATTTATACCGTTTGAGTGAGCGTGTGAACGAAGTCATGTTTAACACTCTTTTTGAGGCGTACCCTCGAAAACAAAACACTCTTTTTAGCTGGGATCGATGCAGCTATTGGAGCTCTTAGGTTGTTTTCCTACATAAGTAATTCCTATTTAAAATGGAGTATGTTACACTAATGTCCCGCAGAGACACAATGCAAATGAGTATTAATTTCATAGATGGTTTATGTTTTTTACATCAAGAAAATCATTCCAAATGCCGCAGCAACGCGCGGGGCATCAACTAGTTAGAGAATGTTTGGGACCAGCAGATAGCAACCAGACTAATCTCGCAAAATTTGGGCAGCAATTTATATTAACATTATTTGATCAATAAAGCACTGCGTTCTGTCAAAAAAAAAATGCAGCTAATAAAGGGTGGGTATAGCCACAACACATATTTAAATATGTCTTCAATCTTCATTGAAAAACTAGACGTGAGCAATATTTGACGACCCAATTGACTTCAATTCAGCACGAATGAATTATAAGAGGCGTGGAAGTATATGCATATACATGGTTAGATATTTTTTTTTGAAACTGGCCTCTTGTATGAGAAACTTAGTCCGTTGGTCCATTATCTCACTTATCCTCTTGTTGTTGTTTTTCTCAAAGTCGTACATGGTGAATACATACATATTCATCAAGAAAAAAGTTTCTCAATTCTATCACCCTGTCACACTGCAGTTATGGTTCTTTAAACGAGTCCATAACTCCATATACAATGGTTTGTTTGGGGTGTTTGGAATGAATGAAATGGCCGCACCAAGATCTTTCGGAAGCATGCAAATGGACCTTAAAACTTGTTACAGAAATCCAAGAATCCGCAAACCCTAGAACCATTTCTTCAGCATGGTATGACAGGAAATTGTACGCAGAGGGCAAGACATTAGTCTCGAGGATTCACCATGGGTCTGTTTTTATGTATCCTGACACCTTCTAATCCCAACATTGGTTGTCTTATTTAAAGTCAACTAGCTTACAGTTCTAAGTCAGAGCAAACGTAGGATCAACAAGGAAGGGGCACTTAGTTGGAACTTAGAGAATTGAGTTCTAGCATGTGGATGCTACCAAGCATAATAGCAAGTAAGTAGAAAAGAAAGGAAGGTCGGTGTATATAAAGAGGAAGATAATTAAGAGGCTAGAGCACGGTCCAACAATCAGTGCGATAAAAATCACATACTAGAAATGTAGGGACATCATGAATTCATAAATGAGTGGATGTGTTGTCGCCCATGGGCAAAGGAGGGTCGGTGTATATAGTAGTAGCATATCGGAACCACATTAACTAATTCAATGCATGACTTTTTGAAAGGATGACCAAATATTTGTGTGAGTGCAACTGCTCTATTAAAGTTGCACCAGAATGCATGATATTTTTTTAGAAGTGTAATGTGGTTAAAAACAAATAACACTGAAGCAATTATTTCAAAAATTCGTTGGCGCTTATTTTCTTTCAGAAGAAGATTATTTTCAAAAATAGTGTTTAATCTTTTGTCGTATCAGGGCACACACGGCTTTGACGAGTTTTACATGGAAAAATCCACTGGGACAAAATCATGGTGAATCGACCATCAAAGCAACTAGCCGACCTCTAGTATGCCATGACGTCGAGTGCAAAACTGCAAATCCACTGGGAGATACCTGCCCGGCGAGGACTAAAATTAAGTTGGTTCCCGTGCCATGAGTCGTCAGTAGCTTGTATCGTAGGTGCGCCCAGCTCAATTGGCCACTTCGCGAGCGCCGTCAGTCACGCGAACCGGTCGAACGAGTGCGCACGCGGTCAGTTGGTCGTGGCCGCGCATCTTCCCTGCTCCAGTCGCCACCATCCTATCCGCAAATTCCGTATGTATAGTACTAGTACTTTGACCCGATACGAGCAGGTCCACCAGGCCCGGTTTTGCTCTCCGTAATCCCAATTGACCTTACCTTTTCTTCTCCATGGATCCAATTGACTTTACTTCGGCACGAGCGAATTATACGACGTATTATGCATACATACTTGCTGTATTTTTTTAAAAAAAACGGACCTGTTGTATGAAAACTTGATACATGGTCTCTGCAATCTTCCCGTTGTTTAGTTTCTCAATTCTATAACACGCAAAAAAAACAAAAAGTTTCTCAATTCTATATCACCATGCCGCACGAAATATTCTCATTCGTTATTTTTTTTGAGAATACACTATGGAAATGTGTATCAATCATATAGAAGGTGTTAAAGAAGACAAAGTTGTGGCTGCTCACAGGAAGCAACTTCCCACACATGCGTACTCTCTATGCTGCCACGGTACAAGACTCGGTTCAAGAAAAATAAAGTGCGTGCCACGGAAGAGCTTGGCTTGCCGCCACCTACCGAACTCCCCTAGCATCTTGTCCCTAATGGTGGACTGCGATGCCATCACGCCGTTGAAAACCACGTCATTCCGGTGCCTAGAACTTCGTGGCTGGGTCAAACTTCGTGTGAAAGCCATGCACCGGCTATGGTCGGTGCTAACGGCGGTGACAACTTCGGGCCTCGTATTTATTCTTGTGTGTGTTATTATAGAGTGTCAATCACGACTGATGCAAGTGTTTTCAAATTGGCCCGGTGAAAACCAAAGCTCCATCTAGAACAGACGCTGGTGATGGACGCGTCACTACCTTGTTGGCATAGGCGGATCCAGCCTTTAGCTAATGGGGGCGGTTGCCCCCACTCAAATTTCTACAACCTTGTAATATATCATGCTAAATACTGGTTTGCCCCCACTTAATAAAACTATTTGCACCACTAAGCACATCTTTGCCCCTACTAGAAATCAATCCTGGGTCCGCCCATGCTTGTTGGAGGCGTTGCCTTGGAGATCCTGGGCCTTGCCGCCTTGTGGTTCGACGGGTTCGCGGCGGGTTGGCCAATGGCTCTGTGGTTTACGTTAGAGGACACTGGACCGGCGGTCATATGGGTCTTGGTCGTGGCCTCACATGGAGCTTGGGTGGCAACTTAGCAATCTATGTGGGCTACGAGTTTGTCGACCTGACTAGTTCGTCTTTGGGTAATGCGGAGGTCAAGCTTAGGTGGCGACTTGGAAATCTAGTCTTTTGTGTCTCCCTTTGATTAGGCATTTCGAAAAAATGATACAATAATCATGGGAAGGCTAGTTAGGACCGAGTTTATTAGAACTAGCTGATCCCCATATGAGAGAAGTTTACCCGTCCAACTTGCGAGTTTTCTCACGAAACGATCTTGTGCCGGCTTCCATTCACCATTGTTTGATCTTCTAAAATTAATGGATATGCCCAATAACAGAATAGGGAATTATCCCCCTCTAAAATATGTCTTCCAGGTATAATCTCCGCTTGTGTTGGTCTAACTTCTAAATATGCAACCTTTGTTACACGTTCAATGCTAAATTTTGCAAAAAAAAAATGAAGCTTACATTCAGCAAGAAAACGGTCTCTTCTGCTGATCTGAGCATCATTTTCCATTTAAGGAAGTAAGATGATAGTGCCACAATTAACTTTAAACAGAGGCCCCCTTGTTGGAAATTTTCAAACAACTTTATGAGGCCATGTTCAATATTTCTCAAAAAAAATTATAAAAACTTCGTAGGGATCTCATCTAGGCCCGACGTCTTATTTGTCTCCATGTGCATACTAGCTTCGTGCACCTCATTTTCTACAAAGGCAGTTGTGAGGATACTATTTCCCTCATCCGACAATTAAGGAACATCAGCAAATTCGCTTTCCACCAAAGAAAAGCTTCTTTGGACCTGTGCCCCAAATTAATAGTCTCTTCCAGAAAGCCCTGATGTAATTCTTTAAATTTTCTTGGACTATAATTGTATCCTCCTCGTGCTCTAAGCGAAGTATCTTCTTTCTAATATATTTACCATTGGTAATTAGATGAAAGTATTTTGTATTCTTTCGCTCCTTCCTGAATGTGTTTCACCTTAGCTCGTTGAGCTCATTTAGTTTCTTCAGAGAATTTCCAGTCGCGTCCCCCAAAGGTTTTTGGGGCGCGTTGGAATTTTATCGTTCCAAGTCGCGCGCCCCAAAGGCTCTTTTCCGCCCGGCGATACCTTATACGATGTCCAACATCCCGAGCCCATCCCCGCTCCACAGGGGACGGTCCGGGGACGCCGGACAGAGCAAGAAGCGAGGCGGGGAGTTGCGGACCCGACGCATCATTGACACATGAACAAGTTTGGGGGGCACGTTTGGAGAACGCGACTGAGCAGCGACACCCTCAAATGTGGCACAATGAAACAATGTCCCCCAAACGTTAAATCTGGAGCACTTTGGGGAACGCGACTGGGATGCTCTCATCACCCCATATCTTGGAGACTTCCTCTTAAGCATCTCTCATTACGTCTCTCTTGGAAGTGTCCAAAGGTGTAGTTTCAGCTTTAATATCTAAATTAACAATGATATCGAGAATAATACATGCTACTTTTGTTCATTGCCCATCCCCTTAAGAAGATGGGGAGGTGGAGTATGTTGTTCTGCCAAACCTCCATAGGAGTATCTCCATGTGAATTGGAAGCCCATTCTTTGACCACCATGTCATAGAAGCCCTCTTAGCGTAACCATGATAATTCAAAAGAAAATATAATCTTATTTCCCGATGAGCTTGTTCAACCCAGTCAATAAGTAGCAGTGTGTGATCCAAGCCAGCTTTCGTGAGAGCCCTCACGCTCGCTAATGGAAATTTTTACTCCCAAGACACACTAGCCAAAATTCTATCTAGTTTTTCATATATAAGATTTTCTTTTTTGTTGGCCCATGTGAATTGCCTACCAGATAAGGGTAGAACTTTTAAGTCCAGACTCTCGATGATTGCGTTCAAAATAAAGGGCCATCTACCATCTAGCATAAAAGCCTTGACAGTTTTCACGCTGTTGTATGCACAGTGCAGACCAAAGTCTCCATGGCTTCTTCTGACTCTATTTTTGTGTGTCCTGATACCTTACAATCCCAACATTGGCTATCTTATTTAAAGTCTAATATCTCACAGTTCTAACTCATAGCAATCAACAAGGAGGGGGCACCTAGCTAGCTGGACTTTAGATAATTGGGTTCTAGCCTGTTGATACTATCAAGCATAGCAAGTAAGTAGAGAAGAAAGGAAGGTTGGTATATATATGAAGATGAAGACAAATAAGATGCTAGAGTACGACCCAACAACCAGTGTGATACAAACACACAAGGAAATGCGAATTTACAAATATTTCTTAAATTTCCACCAAAAAACTACAGTTGAGGAGTATTTGACGATAGTTTTATATCTTGGAACTCAAGATCACAAATTCGGTTGCAAAGAATACTAGTGGATGAAGATCAGACTCCACACACCATTCATTAAGTAACAAAGTCTTTAAGTTGCTAAATGTCGAGCAACACATCAAATCCCTTTCGAAAAGAAACTAGCAAAATGGAAATGAAGTAGGAATAGCTCAAGGTTAATGTATGAGTAAGCGTGAGCATACCAAAATATTGCAAATCAATAAATAATTAGGGCACCAATAAATAATTAACCAGAACAATAATTCAGTAATTTATCTACATGTCCATTCATGCACCCCTGTCACAAAATAAGCGTCGTTTCAAAACTTTTCCATCTCTAAGGCAATAACTTAGGTATATGATATTATGATCCCGGCACATTATGGTACTATCAGTAGATTTTTTTCAACAGAACTAATTCGAACAATAATAATAATCTAACTGTTTCCAAAGATTCCTCACGTATGATTTCCCCAAATACTTTGCACTTTCTAACTGCCAAGGTCAAATTTCTCAACCTACCTCTATATATCTCTATTAACTCGACCCATTCTTTTCCACTATGTCCATAATATTTTGTGTCTGTAGTGTTAACAGATGTAAGTAACTTTAGTCCAGTTTTATGTGAAGTGTAATTATCTTGGAATCAAAATTTGCACTTTATCAGCATTTCTATTGTAAAGTATATATTGAATTATTTGGAAATAAATATTGTGGTTAGTTAAGAAACATATGGAATAAATAAGGGTTACTACTTATTAGTAAGTAGTAATTGCATATAGCATACAATGCAGAAAGAATGCTCTAAAATAATTGGTAAATCGAAAAACACATCGGTGGTCACCTATATAAACACATACAATAGGTGCTAGTTTAACATCCCAAGTGATGGTATAATTGTATGGACAGAGCAACGAAAATTGTTGAGCATAAAGAATAGTAGGATTTAAGAAGGAAGTCATCAAAAACATACCACCCCAGGTTGTGCTACCAACTCCAATCTTGTAGCCTCTGATAAGCCCTCAAGAAGCACACAATCTTTGTTGCCACTAACATTAGCACCACACTTACTACAACCATTATTACAACAGAAGATCATGTATTCTTGTTGATGACACCTATGATGCATTTACTAACAACGACATGCTGTCAAGGAATGGAGTGTTACCATAATTTTCAGATAGTTCCAGGCTAATGAGTCTTCGAGCAGAAATACAAGTCCGGGCGTCAGATAGGAACGAGCAGTACACAATGGTCAGATGTTCAAGGGATTGGGATGATATGCTCTTGGTCCACCCAACGGAGCAAAACCTCACTAAGAGATTCTTCAGCGCGGGGCACCTCGAGAAGTCAAGAAGCTTGTCTCGTAAATCTAGAGAATTAAGCTCCAACGTTGATAAGTCCCGGGGGATCAAAGGCATAATCAATATTTCAGGACTCAAATTTTCCCAGTAATCGACTATCAGGATTTGAGGTTTGCACGTCAAAACCTTTTGGATCCAAGAGCTCATGTCCTTTTTGGAAATGTAGATGTTGTCGCGGATAATGAACTCACATAATTTCAGTCCTTCGCTGCTGTCACGGAGTGAAGCAGCACAAGGTTGTGGAGGAACAACTCCACAAAGGTTGCTACAACGTGGACAATACAATTGTTGAAGGAACCGCTTCAACGTGCTGCGCTAGATATCGCTCTAGGGGCGTAGGCTAGATATCGCTCTAGGGGCGGGGTTGTCAAGAGTTCAATCCGAAACTCTCAACACACAAGATCTAGTCCAAGAGACAGAACACAAGGTTCCATTTATTTGATAGGTAGAGGTACATAGTCCGATTACATAGGTAGAGGTTGGACCTCTATTTATAGGCTGCATGAGCCTTCACTACTTAGCTCTACTTACAACTAGAGTGTTCTAGATAACACTACATAAGCAAGGGAAGGAACTACAAATATCCTAGTTATAACTTATACTAGAATACTCTGAAAACCACTACAACACACATAACTAGAGGACCATATTACCTAGAATATAGTAGAAGTGTGTAGAAGCTAGTACTGGATCTTACTTATGTTTTATTTTTATTATATTTTATATACTGTCCCGCATCATTCTCCCCTAGTTGTTTAGAACTCGACCTCGAGTTATCTTCATAGAGTGCTTGTTCTTGATGATAAAGAGCCAAGTTTGCCACATTGAATATGTTGGATATTCCCATCTCAGCTGGAAGATCTATCATGTAAGCATTATCATTTATCTTCCTTAGAACAGAGAAGGGCCCGTATTTCCACCATCTAAGTTTCTCTTTGATGTCTAATGGCGGTCCTTCTTTCCGGAGGTATACCATCACCTTATCACCAACCAGGAATGATTTTAGCCTCCGTTTGTGGTCACTTTTCTCCTTCTCCTTGGAACTATTACGATTTGATTGATTTGGTAGAATGATGATCTTCCGCTTGTTCCAAGTGAAAGAGTAAGAATTTTCCTTCCCTTTGTGTGTTGTATTCACGTCATATTGCCAAGGTCTCCCAAGAAGAACATGGCTGGCATCCATATCAACAACATCACATAACACATTTGCGTGATAGTGCTTGCCCAAAGAGAGTGGCAGGTTGCATTGTTTGGTGACCCTCATATTCACTCCTTTCTTGATCCACCCAATAGTGTAGGGGTTTGGATGATCATGTGTCTCAAGCTTTAAATGATTCACCAAATTCTAAGAGATAAGGTTTTCACAGCTGCAACCATCAATCAGTAATTTGCATACCTTGCCATTCACCGTGCACTTGCTCTCAAATATTTTCTTTTGTTGTGTGTTGTCAGGCTGTGGTGTTGAGCACAAGGGGCGCTGAATCACGCATACCACCTCTTCTCCCTCTTCTTCACAAATATCTTGTCCTTGTACATCTTCAGATTCATATTCTTCGCCATCTTTGCCATTATGGATTGTTGTGTTGACAAATTTCCTCAATGGGCAATTGCTCGATACATGTCCCTCTTCACCACATTTATAGCATTTTATCACAGGCTTTGCCCTACTCTTACCTACGGCTTGCTTTGGGACAGTTTCTTTTGCATCGGGTTGAGTGGTCTCTTCTTCCATTCCGTGGGAGTGACTCCTAGATGAGTCTTCCATATGAGAATATGGAGCCTTACTTGCCTTTCTTGCCTTTACCAATCTCTCTGCCTTTAATGCTAGAGCTTGTGCTTGATCAAGGGACCAAATTTGCTGCATCATCAAACGATCCTGGATAGCATCATTGAGACCATTGATGTACCTTGCAACTTGTTGATCTTCAGTTTCACCAAAGTGGCACCTCACTTGTAGCCTTAGGAACTCCTCTCGGTATTCCTGAAACGGTCCTATTTCCTTGAGCACAATTCTCGAAACCGAATAAATAGGATCCGATCATAATCTGCAGGCAAAAATCTCCCTTTCAACGTATTCTTCATCCGCCGCCAAGATCTCACATGAGGTTCTCCTCTTAGCCTGCGATCTTCTTGAAGGCGATGCCACCATGCACCAGCTCCTCCTTTTAGCTTGTATGCAACCAAAGAAGCTCTACGATCTTCCGGAATATCCATAACCTCAAAGAAAGTCTCCACCTCATACAACCAATCAAGGCACCCCTCAATATCAACATTTCCATTAAAAGTGGGGATCTCAGCTTTCACCTTGTATGTATTCCTCGCATACGTAGTGTTGGGTACTCTTGGATGTGCATAGAGGTCAGGTTCTTCAAGGCCCTCATCATTTTCTTCATCTTCAGAGATTTCATCATAAGTTGGCCTTCTTGAGGTATGATGAATAACATGTGGTTGAGGTGTTTTTGCTCCAAGATGACCTCCCTTTCTTCTCCGCTGAGCATCTTCACCATCCTTTGATGATTCTTCATCATTGGCAGTAGGAGGAACACCCTTTCTGATCATCTCAACTAGCTGATCAAATCTCCGGTTAAGATCTTTTTGCAACGCTTGGATTTGTTGTTCTGCAACATCCATTCTCTTTCCCAACTCCTCCATTGCTTGTTGTAGCTCGCTCTCAATGAGGGAGCCAACAACTCGAACGGATCAGCAGGGCTCTGATACCACCTGAAGCAAAGACAAGGTTGTGGAGGAACAACTCTACCGTGTTGCTACAACGTGGACAGCACAATTGTTGAAGGAACCGCTTCAACATGCTGCGCTAGATATCTCTCTAGGGGCGTAGGCTAGATATCGCTCTAGGGGCGGGTTTGTCAAGAGTTCAATCCGAAACTCTCAACACACAAGATCTAGTTCAAGAGACAGAACACAAGGTTCCATTTATTTGATAGGTAGGGGTACATAGTCCGATTACATAGGTAGAGGTTGGACCTCTATTTATAGGCTGCATGAGCCTTCACCACTTAGCTCTACTTACAACTAGAGTGTTCTACAGAACACTACATAAGTTAGGGAAAGAACTACAAATATCCTAGTTACAACTTATACTAGAATACTCTGGAAACCACTACAACACACATAACTAGAGGACCATATTACCTAGAATATAGTAGAAGTGTGTAGAAGCTAGTACTGGATCTTACTTATGTTTGATTTTTATTTTATTTTATATACTGTCCCTCATCACGGAGACGCGTCAGATTGTCCACGAATCTTGCCATATTCTGTGCTCCCGAATCATCGCTAACATGTCCAACGTGAATGCGTAGAGCAGGCATGGACTTCCAGCGGTGGCGCCAGCTCCGTGCGAGGAAGGAGTTCTGCATGGCCTCCCGCGTCGGCATGAAGAAGAGCACGCGCCGCAGGGCATCGTCCGGGAGATTGGCAAGCCAATCACGGCCGCCGCCTCCCGCGTTGGCTTGTGGTTACTGCATTTCGACAAATAGATTGCGAGCGCGGGCAGGTCCTGCAAATTTTGCGAGTACGAAAAGATAATGATGAATCGCAACAACAAGAAAAATAGAAAAATGCATCCCTGACCCTTCCGTTGCATCATCTTAGCATACGATACGACCATAGGCAAAAGGAGAAAATCTTGAAGGGTTCACCTCTGGAGCTTGGAGCTGGATGAGAGAATGGAGCAGCAGAGCAGTCTGGGCCTAGCTCCCGGGCATGAAATGTGTCGCCGACGCGCCGCCGAGCAGCCGGGTGGTGACAAGTGAGTGATGGTGATCTATATTTTTTCCCGAGGAAACAACGAAGGAGGTGGAGTGTCAACACCCGGATTTTTAAGTCCAGATGCCTATTATGCCATTCATCGCAATCCCAGGAATATTGTTTTTGCGAGACATAATAGATTGATATCACAACACATCATTCATTACATACCATAATCGTCTTACAACAAAGGATCACATGATCCAGTCTTAATACAACATAGGGGATCTAAAGATCCAAATACAAAACACATAGCGGAAGCGAAGTAGCGGTTGCGGTCCATTTGTTCCACAGGCAACTGTTGATGTCAGGAGTGGTCCTAGTTGTCGTAGACGTCCTGCTGTCCTTCATCCTGGTACTGGGGCTCTTCTTCATAGTCTGGCCATTTGAATAGCCAGGGACACAGCCATGAGTACTTTAAAGTACTCGCAAACTAAAACTAGTGTAAGTACTATCAGCTATAGTAAAGGGGTTCTAAGCTCTAAGTTTATTTGCATAAAGCCAGTTTTATTTCGTAAGCATTTATAATCAAAGATTCTTCCTTTGCCTCACTTAACTCAAGTGGGAACATTAGTGTCATTCCCACAACTTAGTTGTGATTCAAAGTCAAAGTCACCTTTCCCCATCAAGTCACAACTCACCATTCATATTTTGTAAAAGTTCGATGACGGAACAAGTATGGCCTTTCCAATCTGTCCATGACCGCGGACGCGGCTATTCGAATAGGTTTACACTCGCAGAGGTTGTATACTTGTGCCACAACAATTGCAATAGTCCGTCGTGGGTAATCGGCTCGATTTATCGCACTCAGTGCGCGAACTAGCAATCCTAACCATTCATTTATATACCCTAGTATAGGCACCTCTCCCCATGAGCTTGGCCTCCCGGTGAAAACAAACCGTCAACCCGGGAACTGCACAGGGCTTGGGTAGGACATTCACCTCATTTCACGTCATTTCACTTTCAATGGAGGCAGCCTCGGCATAACCCCTATGACGCTTGTTCAGAGGGAACCCATACTAAAATACATAAGTTTCCAGTTAAGCCTTACCCAGATTCGTGTATTGTGGGGATACTTAAGAATTGGAATGGTATCGCATCCGAACCCAACCATCAGTTTTTGGTAATATTTCACCAAGTCATTCACAAGTCATATTCACCTTCAAAATCTTTCAATAGAATGACTCATCATTCCAAGGTTTTCAAAGTCATTGGTTTTCACAAGTTCCCATCTAGAGTAGTCAATTTTAGTTTAGCACTAGCAACTAGTCATGAGGGGTGCTAATCAACTTGTATTGCTCTAGGCTAAGTTTGATACTCTTGTACTACTCCATAACTAAGCTAAGTGAATCATGAATCAAAAAGTACTTTGATAATTAAAATTTAGTAAAGCTTGTAAAGTAAAAAACTTGGGATAGGACCATTAAGCATAAAATAAAAATTAATGGTGCCTTGCTCTTGTAGAGCTTTGCATTAGTCTAGCTTGCATTGGTAATAGCTTGCCTTGATTGGGGTAGTGCTCAAAGTTTTCTTCTCCTTCCTCTTGGTAGAATACCTCCTCCTCTTGATAGTCTCCGGTACTAGCGTCTATAAACGAATACGAGGATACAATCACCAACAATACTTAAGTACTCTTAATTAGCCCTAAGGGCTCACACAAATGATCTAGCATCACTACTTAATATTTATCCAAAATTATGCTAGGGTTTCCTTACTTAGTATTAGAGAAATAACTTCCTCTTATTGAAATGTGAATTAGGGTTTCTCTTTAGTGTGGAGAAATAATTTCCTCTCATTGAATCTTCTTAAGATTTAATCTTCTCAATGCATAAATGTGAGATCATGTTGACCAAGGTCAATACTTCACCTTTATCATTTGAGAGAAAATGAGTTAAATGAGATGCATCATCTCATGCAATTTGAATCCTATTTGATTTGATATCCCCAAGTGAGCAAATATGAGACCATGAAATAGAGGTCATCACATTACTTCATAACACTTGGGAAAATGATTTAAATGAAGTGCTACACTTCATAGATTTGAAATCTTAAATTTGAAAAATGATTTAAATGGGCTAGTATTGACTACCTAGCCAATTTTTGATTCTATCCCATGATCATGTACAGTGATCATATCATATTTTTGCATAAACAATTAGAGTACTTGAAAAGTGAATTATGAGAGGTGGAATCACCTCAAAATTCAATATGGTTGATTTTTAAGATTTATTTGAATTCTAAAAACTCTCTGACTTATGATTTTTACTATTCAAATTCCATAATAGTTCTAGGGTTCAAACCAGTGGGATTAGTTAGATCATTTCATAAGGATTCTGGAACATTTTGATTCACTAAATTTGGACTTTTAGATTTGAAACTATTTAAATTCTAGCACAGACCAGTATTGAATTCAACTTGAAACAAATTAATTCGAAATTGCTAAATGGGCTAGGCGGGAAAGCAATTGGGCCGAAAGGGTTTGAAAATGGAGAAAAACAGCCCAACAGCATTTCTCACGCCACGGGCCGCCTGACAGGGTGGGACCCAGTGGTCAGTGACTGTGTAACACCGAAACGGTACCTTCTAACGTGGGTCGTGCGATTAGAAGTTGATCCAAAGGTTGATCGTCGTCGTCGTTGTCGACGCAAGGGAGGTGCTGGCACGGCGGAGGTAGGGGGTCGACGGCGAGCTGGGGCTCCGGCGATCAACGGCGTCGATGCTGCTGGTCATTGTCGACGACGACGAGCTCAACGGTGGTCGCGGCAGAGCTTGAGGTGGCCTGAATCGATGGATTAATCTGCGGCGGCTCGCGGGTCTCCGGCGTGCGATTGGGCGGCGGTGGTAACTAATGTGCAGCTGAGAGGGTGCGAGGAGATCGTGTGGAGGGAGAGGAGCGAGTTTGGTGTGAAGGAGGCGCGGGAGAGGCTCTATTTATAGTGGCACGCATGTGCTGTGGGTGCACGTGGAGGTCATCCATGGCGCCGGTGATTCGAGCGGCGAAGGGGCAAGGGCAGGTGCGCAGTGGGTCGGCGACGTCTAGGAGGTACTGATGAGCTTGATGGCACGGCGAATGATGGACTAAGGCGTGCAGGAGGGGTCGTCGACCTTGCAGTACCGTGGCGGGAAAATCCGATCATGGCGACGGCGACGGTGCACGCGCGGCCAATGGATGGTGTCTAGGAGCTAGAGGGGAGTGAGGCGATGCTTGATGCAGAGATAGGGCTGCAGGGGAGGACTGAGGTGATGGCACGACTCGCCGCTCTGGCGCATCCAGTGCACGGTGAGCGCACACATTGGCATGTACTAGGCGTGCCTGGGCGCGTTGAGTTTGGCCAATGTCGTGCGAGTTTCGAGCCAGGGAGGGTACCAGCGTGCGTGAGAGAGGGTGGGCGTGCTTGCTGACATGGTGATGCTGACCAGAGAAGAAGGGAAATCATGAGTGGCATGGTGGTGTCCTTGAGCTCGGCATGGGTGTGTTCTTCATCATGCCACCACTTTAATCAGTGCAAAAGGGCTTGGTCTGATGCAGAGGAGGTACATGAGGTTGATGATCACAAATTGTCCAGGGTTTAGCCCAAAATCCATTGGATTATAGCATGTGTCCACTTTCCAGATTTTTGCACACAATGTGTTTGATGAAATGGCCGCATGAAACTTTTTGTTGAATTTTGAAATTCTTTTTGGTGAAGTTGATTTGAATATTGGATGGAGTAGAATGGTGGTGGTGGTGGTGGTCAAAATGGTGCTGGTTTGCAAGATTTCAAAATGGGGCTAATCTTCTCTTTGTTTCAAAGTCTCCACTTGTCTCATCTATTCTGGTCAACCTAGGCAGAGTCAACCCTGATGGTCAACATCAAACTTGTTCATCTTGACATGGTCTTGGATGAGGTGGAAAGGGTTGGCCAAGTTTGGTTTAAGAAAATTTCAAACCAGGGGTGCAAAGTGGGTAACATTTTATAAAAGGGCAAAGTGACCATTATCACATGCAATTGAATTATGATTTTTCCTTTGATTTGATTTGTGTTTCTTTGATGCAAAAGTGTTTGTTTTTGATATATAAGTGTTTCACAATCAAAGGCACAAGCAAATGAGGCCTTGGTTAAAGATTTGAAAAGTTGGCCAAAGTGTATGTGAGTGAAAATGGCATTTTCTCACTATTGTATTTCTCTCTATTTGATTTGATTTTTCTTGACTCAAAAGTGATTCTTATTAGTTTAGGAACATTTCCAAACCATTGAAACAATTCCAAAAGGTCTAGCTCAAAGATTTGCAAAAATGGCCATAAACACATAAGAGGTGATATTCCAATTTTTCTTAATCTTCTATTTTGTTTCCCCTTGCTTTACTTGGGCATGGTTGAGGGTCCATTTAGGGTTAGATTAGGTTTAGAGATGGTTTCACACCATTTGGGCAAGGTATGGGTGCATAGGACAAGATTTGAGAATATGGCTATGTGCCACATATACTTCTATGCATATGTTGATTTTATTTTTGATTTGATTCTTCTTGGCCCAATTGATGTTGTTGAGTGTTGAAATGGTATAGAGGAGTGATCCAACCATTCACAACAAGTCTTAGGGTCAAGATCCTCAAATTCACAAATTTGCTATTTACTCTCATATGCCTCTATGGCATTTTTATTTTCTTTTTAAATTCTTTTGTTTTACCTTGGATTTGGTTTGATAAGTACTAGGTAGGGTTCATTAAGGCTTTCCAATCCTCTAAACAAGGTAGAAAGGCCTAGGGTAAAGTTTTACAAAAATAGCCATAGGCACATATGCCTTTTTCTTATTTAAATTCTTTTTATTTTGTTTTAACTTGGATGGTGAAAAGAGAGGTGAGGTTTAGGGTTTAAGATCATTTCAATAAACTAATTAAACAATCATGGCAAAAGCCCAAGAATTAAGCATGAGTACTATGTATCAAACTTAATTTAAGAAAAGTTTTTGTTGGTTCCAAAATTTGGAAATAGGGAAATTCATTTTCTTTGTTCTGAAATTTTTGGGATGTTACAAACCCTTCCCCCTTAAACAAATCTCGTCCCGAGATTTTAAGAAAAGTTAGGTTCCCAAGAGAGATTGAGCAATTTGATTAACAGGAAAACATACTTGGCATGGCCTGGGGTGCTTCCTGGGCTTCAGTGGCACTCAGGTGGTAGAGACGACCGTTGTGGTTGTTCTGGTTCCTTCTAGCTGCGAAGCGACGCTGTTGCTGAGCAGGGGCAGTGGTATTGGGGGCAGTCTTGGCAAGTTTCTTGGGGCATTCATTTGGATAGTGGCCTACAGTGCCACATTCATAGCAGGTTATTGTTGACTTGTCCTTTGGGGCAATGGGGGTAGCACTGCTTCTAGTCCTCGGGCCAGTGTTGGTGTTGTTGTTCCCATTGTTGTTGTTGCTGTTGTAGTAGTTGTTGTTGTTGCCTCCGGGCTTCGGGGGTCCTCCGTTGTTGTTGGTGTAGTTGGGGCGATAACTCTGAGCAGTTGGCTTGTTGTGTCTTGGGGTGAATCCTCCAGAGGAGTTGTTGCGGTACTTCTGGGTATGGTGGGGTCCACTCTGGTTCATCATCCTGCGCTTGCGGTTCTCATTGGCCTGATGCAGCTTTCCTTCCATCTGTATGGCTGAGTCCACGAGGGCTTCCAAGTCGGCGAACGGAATGTTCACTAACACAGTTTGCATCTCGTCATGCAGTCCGTTCAGAAATCTTTCCTTCCTCTTCTCGTTGGTGTCGGTCTCATCCGGGGTGTACCTTGACAGAGTGAGAAACCTGTCGCGGTATTCCACCACGGACATCCTTCCTTGCTTGAGTTCGCGGAACTCATCTCTCATCTTCTTCATCAGTCCTTGGGGCACATGGTACTTGCTAAACTTCAGCTTGAAGTCTTCCCAGGTCATCATCTGTCCCGCATTCATTGCACGGGCACTTGTCCACCAGGCTCTGGCAGGTCCTGACAGATAGTGGGTGGCAAATAGTACTTTCTCTGCGGCTTCTACTCCCGCAACTTCTAGGTTGTTCTCCATTGTCTGGAGCCAGTCATCAGCGTCAAGTGGCTCTTCGGTCTTGCTGAACATGGGAGGGTTGGTGTTCTGAAAGTTCTTCAGCTTCGACCCAGGGTGATCGTGGTTTCCATGGCCTTGATTGTTCTGTGCTATCTGCTGTAGTGCGGCAATGTTGGCTTGGCATTCAGCTCTCTCGGCTTCTCGGTCTGCCATCATCATCTGCAACATCTGCATCATTGCATCCTGGTTGGCGCTGCGGGTTGATGGGGCCATCTGAACATTGAGGTAGATGATAAGATAAGAGGGAAATTTATATGGTTTGTTTTGTTAAAGTTTAAAAAGTTCATAACTTGAAAACTTGAGTAGTGTTGCGGGGGTAAAAACCAACAACACTTTTTCATTCATACCAAACATCACATATTACAAAGCTAACACACCGTTGGTTTGAAGAACCATTCATCGCTCTACGATACAAGGGAATCCTGATACAAACTCACACCTACTCAAGTGACTTAATGATACTACTCTTCATGGTGGTTTCTTCATCTTCATGGGTAATTGCTGGCGCGTAGTTGACGTGGGAGTTAGAAATCTTTGTGGTGTAGCTTTTCTTCAGTTCCCCGGCAACGGCGCCAGAAATTTGCTTGATGCGCGTGGTTGACGTATTGTCTTTTCGTTCGACACGCGTCCGTTGGGAACCCCAAGAGGAAGGTGTGATGAGCACAGCGGCAAGTTTCCCTCGCAAGAAACCAAGGTTTAATCGGACCAGTAGGAGTCAAGAAGCACGTTGAAGGTTGATGGCGGCGAGATGTAGTGCGGCGCAACACCAGGGATTCCGGCGCCAACGTGGAACCCGCACAACACAACCAAAGTACTTTGCCCCAACGAAACAAGTGAGGTTGTCAATCTCACCGGCTTGCTGTAACAAAGGATTAACCGTATTGTGTGGAAGATGATTGTTTGCAGAGAAAACAAGAAAACAAGTATTGCAAGAGATTGTATTTCAAGAAAGAGAATTGGACCGGGGTCCACAGCTCACTAGAGGTGTCTCTCCCATAAGACGAACAGCATGTTGGGTGAACAAATTACAGTTGGGCAATTGACAAATAAAGAGAGCATGACAATGCACATACATATCATGATGAGTATAGTGAGATTTAATTGGGCATTACGACAAAGTATAGACCGCCATCCAACTGCATCTATGCCTAAAAAGTCCACCTTCAGGTTATCATCCGAACCCCTCCAAGTATTAAGTTGCAAGCAACAGACAATTGCATTAAGTATGGTGCGTAATGTAATCAACAACTACATCCTTAGACATAGCATCAATGTTTTATCCCTAGTGGCAACAAGCACAACACAACCTTAGAACTTTCTCGTCATCGTCCCGGTGTCAATGCGGCATGAACCCACTATCGAGCATAAGTACTCCCTCTTGGAGTTACAAGCATCTACTTGGCCAGAGCATCTACTAGTAACGGAGAGCATGCAAGATCATAAACAACACATAAGCATAACTTTGATAATCAACATAACAAGTATTCTCTATTCATCGGATCCCAACAAACGCAACATATAGAATTACGGATAGATGATCTTGATCATGATAGGCAGCTCACAAGATCCGACAATGATAGCACAATGGGGAGAAGACAACCATCTAGCTACCGCTATGGACCCATAGTCCAGGGGTAGACTACTCACACATCACACCGGAGGCGACCATGGCGGCATAGAGTCCTCCGGGAGATGATTCCCTCTCCGGCAGGGTGCCGGAGGCGATCTCCTCGGATCCCCCGAGATGGGATCGGCGGCGACGGTGTCTCCGGAAGGTTTTCCGTATCGTGGCTCTTGGTACCGGGGGTTTCGTCACGGAGGCTTTAAGTAGGCGGAAGGGCAAGTCAAGAGGCGGCACGGGGGCCCACACCATAGGCCGGCGCGGCCAGGGGTGGGGCCGCGCCGCCCTAGGGTTTGGCCACCCCGTGGCCCCTCTTCGTCTCGTCTTCGGACTTCCGGAAGCTTCGTGGAAAAATAGGCCCCCGGGCTTTGATTTCGTCCAATTCCGAGAATATTTCCTTACTAGGATTTCGAAACCAAAAACAGCAGAAAACAAAGAATCGGCACTTCGGCATCTTGTTAATAGGTTAGTTCCGTAAAATGCACGAATATGACATAAAGTGTGCATAAAACATGTAGATAACATCAATAATGTGGCATGGAACATAAGAAATTATCGATACGTCGGAGACGTATCAGCATCCCCAAGCTTAGTTCTCGCTCGTCCCGAGCAGGTAAAACGATAACACATATAATTTCTGGAGTGACATGCCATCATAATCTTGATCATACTATTTGTAAAGCATATGTAGTGAATGCAGCGATCAAAACAATGTGTATGACATGAGTAAACAAGTGAATCATAAAGCAAAGACTTTTCATGAATAGCACTTCAAGACAAGCATCAATAAGTCTTGCATAAGAGTTAACTCATAAAGTAATAATTCAAAGTAAAGGTATTGAAGCAACACAAAGGAAGATGAAGTTTCAGCGGTTGCTTTCAACTTATAACATGTATATCTCATGGATAATTGTCAATGCAAAGCAATATAACAAATGCAATATGCAAATATGTAAGAATCAATGCACAGCTTCACACAAGTGTTTGCTTCTCGAGATGGAGAGAAATAGGTGAACCGACTCAACAATGAAAGTAAAAGAATGGTCCTCCATAGAGGAAAAGCATCGATTGCTATATTTGTGCTAGAGCTTTGATTTTGAAAACATGAAACAATTTTGTCAACGGTAGTAATAAAGCATATGCATCATGTAAATTATATCTTATAAGTTGCAAGCCTCATGCATAGTGTACCAATAGTGCTCGCACCTTGTCCTAATTAGCTTGGACTACCCGGATTATCACCGCAATACATATGCTTTAACCAAGTTTCACAAAGGGGTACCTCTATGCCGCTCGTACAAAGGTCTAAGGAGAAAGCTCGCATTTGGATTTCTCGCTTTTGATTATTCTCAACTTAGACATCCATACCGGACAACATAGACAACAAATAATGGACTCCTCTTTTAATGCTTTAAGCATTTGACAACAATTAATTCTTTTCTCATTAGAGATTTGAGGATATTTGTCCAAAACTGAAACTTCCACCATGAATCATGGCTTTAGTTAGCGGCCCAATGTTCTTCTCTCACAATATGCATGCTCAAACCATTCAACTCAGTGTAGATCGCCCTTACTTCGTACAAGACGAACATGCATAGCAACTCACATGAAATTCAACAAGAGTTGATGGCGTTCCCAAGAAACATGGTTATCGCACAACAAGCAACTTAATAAGAGATAAAGTGCATAATTACATATTCAATACCACAATAGTTTTTAAGCTATTTGTCCCATGAGCTATATATTGCAAAGGTGAATGATGGAATTTTAAAGGTAGCACTCAAGCAATTTACTTTGGAATGGCGGGAAAATACCATGTAGTATAGGTAGGTATGGTGGACACAAATGGCATAGTGGTTGGCTCAAGTATTTTGGATGCATGAGAAGTATTCCCTCTCGATACAAGGTTTAGGCTAGCAAGGCTTATTTGAAACAAACACAAGGATGAACCGGTGCAGCAAAACTCACATAAAAGACATATTGAAAATATTATAAGACTCTACACCGTCTTCCTTGTTGTTCAAACTCAATACTAGAAATTATCTAGACCTTAGAGAAACCAAATATGCAAACCAAATTTTAGCATGCTCTATGTATTTCTTCATTAATGGGTGCAAAGCATATGATGCAAGAGCTTAAACATGAGCACAACAATTGCCAAGTATCACATTACCCAAGACATTTATAGCAATTACTACATGTATCATTTTCCAATTCCAACCATATAACAATTTAACGAAGGAGAAACTTCGCCATGAATACTATGAGTAGAAACCAAGGACATACTTGTCCATATGCTACAAGCGGAGCGTGTATCTCTCCCATAAAGTGAATGCTAGGATCCATTTTATTCAAACAAAACAAAAAACAAAAACAAACCGACGCTCCAAGAAAAAGCACATAAGATGTGATGGAATAAAAATATAGTTTCGGGGAGGAACCCGATAATGTTGTCGATGAAGAAGGGGATGCCTTGGGCATCCCCAAGCTTAGACGCTTGAGTCTTCTTGATATATGCAGGGGTGAACCACCGGGTGCATCCCCAAGCTTAGAGCTTTCACTCTCCTTGATCATGTTACATCATACTCCTCTCTTGATCCTTGAAAACTTCCTCCACACCAAACTCGAAACAACTCATTAGAGGGTTAGTGCACAATATAAATTGACATATTCAGAGGTGACACAATCATTCTTAACACTTCTGGACATTGCATAATGCTACTGGACATTAGTGGATCAAAGAAATTCATCCAACATAGCGAAAGAGGCAATGCGAAATAAAAGGCAGAATCTGTCAAAACAGAACAGTTCGTATTGACGAATTTTAAAATGGCACCAGACTTGCTCAAATGAAAATGCTCAAATTGAATGAAAGTTGCGTACATATCTGAGGATCATGCTCGTAAATTGGCATAATTTTCTGAGCTACCTACAGGGAGATAGACCCAGATTCGTGACAGCAAAGAAATCTGGAACTGCGCAAGTAATCCAAATCTAGTACTTACTTTTCTATCAACGGCTTAACTTGGCACAACAAAACACAAAACTAAGATAAGGAGAGGTTGCTACAGTAGTAAACAACTTCCAAGACACAAAATAAAAACAAAGTACTCGTAGGTAAAAACATGGGTTGTCTCCCATAAGCGCTTTCTTAACGCCTTTCGCCTAGGCGCGTAAAGTGTATATCAAGTATTATCGAAGGGTGGTGCATCGTTATCATGAGTTCCCCCATCCGTAGTGGTACTAAGAGCTTTGTCAATTTTAGGCCTATAATAATACTTCTTTGGTCTAGGCACTTTAGAGACATACATAAACTTTTGCTCCTTACCCACATAAGCTTTCTCCTTATATTTAAGAGAAGAAAATGTTGAACCCAAGGTTCCCATAGCTTTTTCAAGTTCGTCAATCCTATTGATTTGATCAAGCATGGACAAGCACAAGTTCCTAGGACACTAATTCTTTCATCAATTCCTCCTAAGGATTTATCAAGTTCATCAGCTTTATCAAGTAACATCTCCAATTTAGTTTCTAGACTCGGAAAATTTTTCTCTATGCTTTCCATTTTTTTCATAACATCTTCAAAAGAGATTTCAATTTTAGTTTCATTAACAGGTGGTGTTCCAAATAAACTCTCAATAATGCAACTAACTTCTAAAGCGGGAGCGCCTAGAAAGTTACCTCCCGCGAGACAATCAAGAACATATCTATTCCAGCTCTAGAGATACCAACATAAAAATTCCCGAGTAGGATAGTGGTGGAGTGTTTCTTAGTGCACCTATTATGGGCATCACTAATTCTATACCAAGCATCTTTTAAACATTCTCCCCCTTGTTGCTTACATGAACGAACTTCAACTTCAGGATTACTCATTTCAGCAGTAGTAAATAAAGCAAACTAGATAAAGTAAATGCAAGTAAACTAATTTTTTTTGTGTTTTCAATATAGCAAACAAGATAGCAAATAAAGTAAAACTAGCAACTAATTTTTTGTATTTTGATTTAGTGCAGCAAACAAAGTAGTAAATAAAACTAAGCAAGACAAAAACAAAGTAAAGAGATTGAGAAGTGGAGACTCCCCTTGCAGCGTGTCTTGATCTCCCCGGCAACGGCGCCAGAAATTTGCTGCTGGCGCGTAGTTGACGTGAGAGTTAGAAATCTTTGTGGTGTAGCTTTTCTTCAGTTCCCCGGCAACGGCGCCAGAAATTTGCTTGATGCGCGTGGTTGACGTATTGTCTTTTCGTTCGACACGCGTCCGTTGGGAACCCCAAGAGGAAGGTGTGATGAGCACAGCGGCAAGTTTCCCTCGCAAGAAACCAAGGTTTAATCGGACCAGTAGGAGTCAAGAAGCACGTTGAAGGTTGATGGCGGCGAGATGTAGTGCGGCGCAACACCAGGGATTCCGGCGCCAACGTGGAACCCGCACAACACAACCAAAGTACTTTGCCCCAACGAAACAGTGAGGTTGTCAATCTCACCGGCTTGTCTGTAACAAAGGATTAACCGTATTGTGTGGAAGATGATTGTTTGCAGAGAAAACAAGAAAACAAGTATTGCAAGAGATTGTATTTCGATAAAGAGAATTGGACCGGGGTCCACAGCTCACTAGAGGTGTCTCTCCCATAAGACGAACAAGCATGTTGGGTGAACAAATTACAGCTTGGGCAATTGACAAATAAAGAGAGCATGACAATGCACATACATATCATGATGAGTATAGTGAGATTTAATTGGGCATTACGACAAAGTATAGACCGCCATCCAACCGCATCTATGCCTAAAAAGTCCACCTTCAGAGTTATCATCCGAACCCCTCCAAGTATTAAGTTGCAAGCAACAGACAATTGCATTAAGTATGGTGCGTAATGTAATCAACAACTACATCCTTAGACATAGCATCAATGTTTTATCCCTAGTGGCAACAAGCACAACACAACCTTAGAACTTTCGTCACTCGTCCTGGTGTCAATGCGAGCATGAACCCACTATCGAGCATAAGTACTCCCTCTTGGAGTTACAAGCATCTACTTGGCCGGAGCATCTACTAGTAACGGAGAGCATGCAAGATCATAAACAACACATAAGCATAACTTTGATAATCAACATAACAAGTATTCTCTATTCATCGGATCCCAACAAACGCAACATATAGAATTACGGATAGATGATCTTGATCATGATAGGCAGCTCACAAGATCCGACAATGATAGCACAATGGGGAGAAGACAACCATCTAGCTACCGCTATGGACCCATAGTCCAGGGGTAGACTACTCACACATCACACCGGAGGCGACCATGGCGGCGTAGAGTCCTCCGGGAGATGATTCCCCTCTCCGGCAGGGTGCCGGAGGCGATCTCCTGGATCCCCCGAGATGGGATCGGCGGCGACGGCGTCTCTGGAAGGTTTTCCGTATCGTGTCTCTCGGTACTGGGGGTTTCGTTACGGAGGCTTTAAGTAGGCGGAAGGGCAAGTCAAGAGGCGGCACGGGGGGCCCACACCATAGGCCGGCGCGGCCAGGGGTGGGGCCGCGCCGCCCTAGGGTTTGGCCACCCCGTGGCCCCTCTTCGTCTCGTCTTCGGACTTCTGGAAGCTTCGTGGAAAAATAGGCCCCCGGGCTTTGATTTCGTCCAATTCCGAGAATATTTCCTTACTAGGATTTCCGAAACCAAAAACAGCAGAAAACAAAGAATCGGCACTTCGGCATCTTGTTAATAGGTTAGTTCCGGAAAATGCACGAATATGACATAAAGTGTGCATAAAACATGTAGATAACATCAATAATGTGGCATGGAACATAAGAAATTATCGATACGTCGGAGACGTATCAGTAATGTGCTTGACGGGCGTTCTCCAACTCCTTGCGGGTCTTGTGCAGCAGGAAGTCCAGACAGGCAACATAGTAGTTCATCTCCGGGTGCGGTGGCATGGTCATTGGTCTTCCCATGGGGTCATGTCTTGGGTAGTAAATGAAGCGAGTGTTCTTGATCTTGTTCTCATTTTGTCCACACAGACGGGCGATTGCTTCCTGCATGGCCTTGGCTATTCCATCCTTCCAAGTGTTTCCCGTTACAGAAAACCAGATGGTTTCCCATATTGGGGCTCCAAGCTTTCCTCTCAGATCTGCAGTAACTTCCCACCGAGGTGGTCCTCCCGACGGATGGTTGAGGGGTATTCCGAAGAACTCGGGATACGGGCGTCCTAAATACTCAACTAGTTGCTTCAAATCCTTCTCGAACATCAGGTTTCCTCCATGACCAAGTTGATAGGACTCACATTGGTACTCCATCTGTGAGCAATTAGGATAAGTAAGTTAGAGAAGTGGGTAGTGTGTCAAAACTTTATGTAGTAGTATAAGAAGAATAGAGCATAACTTTCTTATTTTGAAGAAGATCTCAAGGATAAGAGTGAGAATAAGTTTTCATAAATAATCACTTCCTTTGTTTTGAAACTAAGTTTTTCAGATGTCCATTCTAACTAGGGTCTCCTAAGGTCAACAATGGCTCTGATACCAACTTGTCAACACCCGGATTTTTAAGTCCAGATGCCTATTATGCCATTCATCGCAATCCCAGGAATATTGTTTTTGCGAGACATAATAGATTGATATCACAACACATCATTCATTACATACCATAATCGTCTTACAACAAAGGATCACATGATCCAGTCTTAATACAACATAGGGGATCTAGAGATCCAAATACAAAACACATAGCGGAAGCGAAGTAGCGGTTGCGGTCCATCTGTTCCACAGGAAACTGTTGACGTCAGGAGTGGTCCTAGTTGTCGTAGACCCGTCCTGCTGTCCTTCATCCTGGTATTGGGGCTCTTCTTCATAGTCTGGCCATTTGAATAGCCAGGGACACAACCATGAGTACTTTAAAGTACTCGCAAACTAAAACTAGTGTAAGTACTATCAGCTATAGTAAAGGGGTTCTAAGCTCTAAGTTTATTTGCATAAAGCCAGTTTTATTTCGTAAGCATTTATAATCAAAGATTCTTCCTTTGCCTCACTTAACTCAAGTGGGAACATTAGTGTCATTCCCACAACTTAGTTGTGATTCAAAGTCAAAGTCACCTTTCCCCATCAAGTCACAACTCACCATTCATATTTTGTAAAAGTTCTGATGACGGAACAGTATGGCCTTTCCAACTGTCCATGACCGCGGACGCGGCTATTCGAATAGGTTTACACTCTGCAGAGGTTGTATACTTGTGCCACAACAATTGCAATAGTCCGTCAGGGGTAACTGGCCCTGATTTATCGCACTCAGTGCGCGAACTAGCAATCCTAACCATTCATTTATATACCCTAGTATAGGCACCTCTCCCCATGAGCTTGGCCTCCCGGTGAAAACAAACCGTCAACCCGGGAACTGCACAGGGCTTGGGTAGGACATTCACCTCATTTCACCTCATTTCACTTTCAATGGAGGCAGCCTCGGCATAACCCCTATGATGCTTATTCAGAGGGAACCCATACTAAAATACATAAGTTTCCAGTTAAGCCTTACCCAGATTCAGGTATTGTGGGGATACTTAAGAATTGGAATGGTATCGCATCCGAACCCAACCATCAGTTTTTGGTAATATTTCACCAAGTCATTCACAAGTCATATTCACCTTCAAAATCTTTCAATAGAATGACTCATCATTCCAAGGTTTTCAAAGTCATTGGTTTTCACAAGTTCCCATCTAGAGTAGTCAATTTTAGTTTAGCACTAGCAACTAGTCATGAGGGGTGCTAATCAACTTGTATTGCTCTAGGCTAAGTTTGATACTCTTGTACTACTCCATAACTAAGCTAAGTGAATCATGAATCAAAAAGTACTTTTATAATTAAAATTTAGTAAAGCTTGTAAAGTAAAAAACTTGGGATAGGACCATTAAGCATAAAATAAAAAGTAATGGTGCCTTGCTCTTGTAGAGCTTTGCATTAGTCTAGCTTGCACTGGTAATAGCTTGCCTTGATTGGGGTAGTGCTCAAAGATTCCTTCTCCTTCCTCTTGGTAGAATACCTCCTCCTCTTGATAGTCTCTGGTACTAGCGTCTATAAACGAATACGAGGATACAATCACCAAACTATACTTAAGTACTCTTAATTAGCCCTAAGGGCTCACACAAATGATCTAGCATCAGTACTTAATATTTATCCAAAATTATGCTAGGGTTTCCTTACTTAGTATTAGAGAAATAACTTCCTCTTATTGAAATGTGAATTAGGGTTTCTCTTTAGTGTGGAGAAATAATTTCCTCTCATTGAATCTTCTTAAGATTTAATCTTCTCAATGCATAAATGTGAGATCATGTTAACCAAGGTCAATACTTCACCTTTATCATTTGAGAGAAAATGAGTTAAATGAGATTCATCATCTCATGCAATTTGAATCCTATTTGATTTGATATCCCCAAGTGAGCAAATATGAGACCACGCAATAGAGGTCATCACATTACTTCATAACACTTGGGAAAATGATTTAAATGAAGTGCTACACTTCATAGATTTGAAATATTAAATTTGAAAAATGATTTAAATGGGCTAGTATTGACTACATAGCGAATTTTTGATTCTAGCCCATGATCATGTACAGTGATCATATCATATTTTTGCATAAACAATTAGAGTACTTGAAAAGTAAATTATGAGAGGTGGAATCACCTCAAAATTCAATATGGTTGATTTTTAAGATTTTTTTGAATTCTGAAAACTCTCTGAGTTATGATTTTTACTATTCAAATTCCATAATAGTTCTAGGGTTCAAACCAGTGGGATTAGTTAGATCATTTCATAAGGATTCTGGAACATTTTGATTCACTAAATTTGGACTTGTAGATTTGAAACTATTTAAATTCTAGCACAGACCAGTATTGAATTCAACTTGAAACAAATTAATTCGAAATTGCTAAATGGGCTAGGCGGGAAAGCAATTGGGCCGAAAGGGTTTGAAAATGGAGAAAACCAGCCCAGCAGCGTTTCTCACGCCACGGGCCACCTGACAGGGTGGGACCCAGTGGTCAGTGACTGTGTAACACCGAAACGGTACCCTCTAACGTGGGCCGTGCGATTAGAAGTTGATCCAACGGTTGATCGTCGTCATGTCGTCGACGCGAGGGAGGTGCTGGCACGGTGGAGGTAGGGGGTCGACGGAGAGCTGGGGCTCCGGCGATCAACGGCGTCGATGCTGCTGGTCGTTGTCGACGACGGCGAGCTCAACGGTGGTCGCGGCAGAGCTTGAGGTGGCCTGAATCGATGGATTGATCTGCGGCGGCTCGCGGGTCTCCGACGTGCGATTGGGCGGCGGTGGTAACTAATGTGCAGCGGAGAGGGTGCGAGGAGATCGTGTGGAGGGAGAGGAGCGAGTTTGGTGTGAAGAAGGAGGCGCGGGAGAGGCTCTATTTATAGTGGCGCGCATGTGCTGTGGGTGCCCGTGGAGGTCATCCATGGCGCCGGCGATTCGAGCGGCGAAGGGGCAAGGGCAGGTGCACAGTGGGTAGGCGACGTCTAGGCGGTACTGATGAGCTTGATGGCACGGCGAATGATGGACTAAGGCGTGCAGGAGGGGTCGTCGACCTTGCAGTACCGTGGCGGGAAAATCCGATCATGGCGACGACGACGGTGCTCGTGCGGCCAATGGAGGGTGTCTAGGAGCTAGAGGGGAGTGAGGCGATGCTTGATGCATAGATAGGGCTGCAGGGGAGGACTGAGGCGATGGCACGACTCGCCGCTCTGGCGCGTCCAGTGCACGGTGAGCGCACACACTGGCATGTACTGGGCGTGCCTGGGCGCGCTGAGTTTGGCCAATGCCGTGCGAGTTTCGAGCCAGGGAGGGTACCAGCGTGCGTGAGAGAGGGTGGGCGTGCTTGCTGACATGGTGATGCTGACCAGAGAAGAAGGGAAATCATGAGTGGCATGGTGGTGTCCTTGAGCTCGGCATGGGTGTGTTCTTCATCATGCCACCACTTTAATCAGTGCAAAAGGGCTTGGTCTGATGCAGAGGAGGTACAAGAGGTTGATGATCACATATTGTCCAGGGTTTAGCCCAAAATCCATTGGATTATAGCATGTGTCCACTTTCCAGATTTTTGCACACAATGTGTTTGATGAAATGGCCACATGAAACTTTTTGTTGAATTTTGAAATTCTTTTTGGTGAATTTGATTTGAATATTGAATGGAGTAGAATGGTGGTGGTGGTGGTCAAAATGGTGCTGGTTTGCAAGATTTCAAAATGGGGCTAATCTTCTCTTTGTTTCAAAGTCTCCACTTGTCTCATCTATTCTGGTCAACCTAGGCAGAGTCAACCCTGATGGTCAACATCAAAATTGTTCATCTTGACATGGTCTTGGATTAGGTGGAAAGGGTTGGCCAAGTTTGGTTTAAGAAAATTCCAAACCAGGGGTGCAAAGTGGGTAACATTTTATAAAAGAGCAAAGTGACCATTATCACATGCAATTGAATTCTGATTTTTCCTTTGATTTGATTTGTGTTTATTTGATGCAAAAGTGTTTGTTTTTGATATATAAGTGTTTCACGAGCAAAGGTGGCCTTGGTTAAAGATTTGAAAAGTTGGCCAAAGTGTATGTGAGTGAAAATGACATTTTCTCACTATTGTATTTCTCTCTATTTGATTTGATTTTTCTTGACTCAAAAGTGATTATTATTAGTTTAGGAACATTTCCAAACCATTGAAACAATTCCAAAAGGTCTAGCTCAAAGATTTGCAAAAATGGCCATAAACACATAAGAGGTGATATTCCAATTTTTCTTAATCTTCTATTTTGTTTCCCCTTGCTTTACTTGGGCATGGTTGAGGGTCCATTTAGGGTTAGATTAGATGGTTTCACACCATTTGGGCAAGGTATGGGTGCATAGGACAAGATTTGAGAATATGGCTATGTGCCACATATACTTCTATGCATATGTTGATTTTATTTTTGATTTGATTCTTCTTGGCCCAATTGATGTTGTTGAGTGTTGAAATGGTATAGAGGAGTGATCCAACCATTCACAACAAGTCTTAGGGTCAAGATCCTCAAATTCACAAATTTGCTATTTACTCTCATATGCCTCTATGGCATTTTTATTTGGGATTTCTATTTTCGTTCCCTCGGGTCGTTAGTTGTACTCAGTTTTCCCCAGCCCCTTAGTTTTTCCTCAGTTTTGCCCAAGCCTATGTCTGAAACCCGCAGAAGGAGCTCAGACGGAAGGAATCCGTTTATTTGGACGTTACGTGCCGACGTGTTGCGCCGCGTCGTCCGTGGGGCCGCGTCGTGTGGGGCCGCGTCGCGTGGGGCTGGTAGAAAGGGACCGCGTGGGACGGGACGAGAAGCGTTTGGTTGCACGTGAGCAGGAGCTGGGTTTTGTCTCTCTCGGCCCAAATTGGCATTTTTAAGAGCACCTTTTCCCCTCTTTCTCTCTCTCGTCTTTTTCACCAAATTAGTATCAAATCTAGAGAAACTTCTATTTCTGTCTTTCTTCAATATGGCAGACAAATCTAGTAGCAAATCTAGTAGCAAATCTCCAGGGTTATTTATGCCTTTTGGCCCTCGTTTTTGCCCAATATGGCAGCAAATCTAGTAGCAAATCTAGAAGCTAGTATATGATAAATTCACAACAGACATAATCACAAAACTAAGTATAATACATAAAGCGCATACGGCAGCCAAAAGCGAGCAATAACGTTATTAATGTTCACGACAAACTAAGCTGAAAAATATACAAGACGCACGCAATGTATGGACAACAAGAAGATTAGGATGAATGAATTTGTTCTTCATTCCTCCTCATATATTTCTTCGTCGCTCCATTCGTGCATTTCCCCAAGGAAATATTCATTGAACTCCTTCCGTCCGCAAGTGTGCGGCCAATACATCCTCCAAACGGTATGGCCTGTGTTCATTACTCATACCGTAGCTTCATATTCTATCCACATGTACTGGCCACTCATCCCAGGCCTTTGTATCATGAGAGTACTCTCTAATATAACCCAAATCCGCGTAGTAGATGCTGCCAGGTCGAAGTGTCGGGTACACTCTGGTGTCGACGGAGATACATCGGGTATAATTCACGAAGAAGGCATTACTGCCAATGTTACTGACCGGATGGAGAGAGCGGCTCTGAGTGTCCACATGGTACACCAATGGTTTGCCCGCCAAAGCCTCGCTGACCAACAACACAAGCAGCGAGATCACCATCCGACTTCACAAGGTAGAACTTCGACGTCCAAGTTCGGGAAATGAAATTAGTGTCTCCATCTTGACGAGTGCTCGCGCGCTGCTGCAATCCGTACATTGGTGCACACTATTCTTCCGATCTCAAAATTGTCACCAGCTACTGCATACAGTTCACCATTGAACGGGGTAATGCAACGCATACAATGGTTCTTGATCGAAAATCTTCCTTCTCCCCAATCTTCATTTATATCCTTAGTTGGAGTGCTCTCATCGACCCAACCAATTTCCGACGGGTAATGTGCGGCAACGAAGACCATAGTCGGGGATTTGATAACAGCGACTGATTTCAGAAAAAACAGATGGCATCTGCGCCTCAAATATAGTGTTCGATTTCTTTGTGAGTGGGTTCAGCAGCCGTATCTTGTGCGGCAGGTTCTTCTGGGCAAGCACGATGACACCACGGCAAAAGCCGACGAAGTAGTATCTAAAATATATTGGTGAAGATAACATTCAGCACTAAGATGTGTTTAAGATTGAAAATAAAAAGGTAGATATGGAGGAATTTGAACCTTGTATGAACTTCCGATAGATCTATGGTGACGTAGCGTGATGTGCCGAGTTGGAGGAAGGTGAACTCAGCGACGCGTGGAAGGGCGTGGTGTAGCATGATCCATTCGTCCAGGTGCACGTCGGGCTCAGGCAAACCTGAGCGCCAATTTCTACAGACTTGCCTCATAGCAGAGTAGGTGTCGGCGTACTCCTCGTTCGCCAGTAAGCATTGGCCGATCTTGTGAAGTGGTCCATCAACCGAGAGAGAGGCCCAGTTCACGGAGGCGCCGCGCTTGGATGCGCCGCCCTCGGAGGCGACGCGCTCGGCGGCGACGGGCTCGGAGGCGACGGGCGCGGCGGCGACGGGCTCGGAGGCGACGGCCGCCGGCGCATTCTTCTTCTCCATCGCCGGCAGGCTAGCGTGCGTACGGCGGTTGGGGTTTTTTCGATTTGGAGAAGTTGATGGGACGTGAGAGGGGTGGTTTTGTGCGTGAGCGAGAATGAGACGACTGTGTGCAGAGGGAGGGAGGGAGGGGCTTACGCGTCCTAAATGCGACCCGCGTCCTACGCGTCCACTATTTGCACGGCTGCACCGCGACACGCGTCAACAATGGCACGTCTTCCACTTCGCACCGCAACACGCGTCCTCGGGTCTAACCCTGGAAATTTAGATATACTCAGGTATACCCCCGAGTCATATACTAGCATTTTTTGTGTGCTCAGTTTTCTCCTTGAGTGCTAATACCGGCTAGTGTAATATACTCAGCTTTACCCTCAAGTGGCTGGTCAACAGAGAGTCAACAAATGGGATTAACTAGTTAAATGAGTTATTTAATGTGCAAAAAATTCCGAAAAAGAGTGGCACTTACTCATGGAGTCTTTACCACAAATTGCCACTTCTCAAATCATAGATAAATCATAGATAAATCAAGTTTCACCACAAATTGCCACTTCTCAAATCACCTAGTAGCTATGAAGGTGCATGGTTTTCCATAATAAGCCCTACCCAAAACAGCTTTCCCCAAAACATACTTTGTCTGAATGAGGCCATAACTTTCACACTCATGTAGATTTGTATTGCAAATAGTTTGAGGTAGGCCAAGATGGGTTTCATTGTACAAAACACGCATTTTCCATTTTTTAAATGTCATATTTGAATCCCTTAGTCTGTTTACTACTCACTTGCCCTTGGTTTCTTGATACTACTCAGCTTTGCCCTCTCCCTTCACAAACTCTCATAGACGCCCAACATTGCCCCTGATTGGTCTAGCCCATGTCACGCGGATCGTGCCCGCCGACCGTTGATCGTATGATCTAACGGGCAGGATAACCCCTATCTCTCTCTGGTCGGGGCCACCACCCTCTCTCTCTGTCGTCGGTTAGCTTCACGCAAAGTTTGGTTTTCTGCATTATTTTTCACGAGCTAAATTATAAACTCTTTTTAGGCATTACTTTTCATGCAAAAAATGATAAACCATCACCGATTTGTTGTAGCCATAACTTTTCACGCAAAAAATGATACACCATCACCCATTTCTTGTAGGGATTGTACCCATTACTTTTCACGCAAAAAACGATAACTCATCACCGATTTTGTTGTAGCCATTACTTTTCACGCAAAAAATGATACACCATCACCCATTTCTTGTAGCCATTACTTTTCACGCAAAAAACGATAAACCATCACCGATTTGTTGTAGCCATTACTTTTCACGCACAAAAATGATACACCATCACCCATTTCTTGTACCCATTACTTTTCACGCAAAAAACGATAAATCATCACCGATTTTGTTGTAGCCATTACTTTTCACGCAAAAAATGATACACCATCACCCATTTCTTGTAGCCATTACTTTTCACGCAAAAAACGATAAACCATCACCGATTTTGTTGTAGCCATTACTTTGCACGCAAAAAATGATACACCATCACCCATTTCTTGTAGCCATTACTTTTCACGCAAAAAATGATAAACCATCAACGATTTGTTGTAGCCATTACGGTAAATGATAAACTATCACGAATTACCATTTCTTTTAGGCATTACTTTTCACGGTAAAATGATAAACTATATCACGAAGTTCCATTTCCGTCAAGATAGTCCGCATTACTTTTTTGTTGAGATATATACCCCCACAACGGTCGTCTCCTCCTTAATTTATTGTGTAAACCCCCACAACGGTCATCTCCTCCTTAATTTATTGTGTAAACCCCCACCAACGTTCACCTCCTCCTTATTTTATTGTGTAAACCCCTACAACGGTCATCTCTCCCTTATAAACACCCACACGGCCATCCCTTGTGTCAATAGGTTCTGCCTCTCTCTTCTTCGTTCACATACACTTGATCATCCATTGCCATGGCTTCCACGTCTCGGACGCGGACCGGAAGGGGAAGGGGAAGGGGAAGGGGAAGGGGAAGGGGAAGGGGAAGTGGATCATCATCATTGCCACCACCACCGTCAACACCGCCATTGATCATAGAGGAGTTCTTCATCGTCGTCTATGAAGACCCTTTGGTCAAGAAGGTACGTACGCGTTCCCACATATATGATGCATGTGATTAATTATGGGCATGTTCTAAAAAAACCTTTAATTTCAAACGATCGGCGCTCGATCTCTTTGCAGGAACTCCCAAAAAAGTTTGCGGACTATCTTGACGGCCAGGAGCCCGCTAAGGTGTATCCGCGAGCAGCTGACTGCGGTCCTCGTCTCTGGACCGTGGAGGTCCTATTTGACGGACAAGGCCGGATGTACCTCGACAAGGGCTGGGAGAAATTCGCCATCACGCACGGTGTGGATTTCGGCTGCCACGTACACTTCAAATATGAAGGCGATGATGTGCTCACAGTGAAAGTGTTCGACGGAACAATGTGCAGGAGGTACTACTACTCAGACGACGAAGATACTGACGATGAAAGCGACGACGACGTGAAGCCATGCATACATCCCCTTTAGATAAGGGGATTATGACCAAGAATATATATGTAGCTTCGTATGCATCGATTAGAGATCTAGCTATTTTCTATATATTATGTAAAAAATAATATCGCATTTCCACTATTATTCGAGCACCACATCCTCCAAACGATGCCGATGCCGATGCCAATATCGGCATGGTCAGAACGGCTATGCTCGCCGCCACCGCTAGGTCAACGTCGGGATGCACAATGTTTAGCATAAGAGTCACTTTAGATTAAGCTGCGAAAATAGTCACCTCGCCACAGCGGTCATTGGCTGCCGAGGCCCCACGAGCGGCAATATATAATTTTCTATAAATAAATAGACGACCCACCGGTCATTGGCTGCGGCAGCCCCATAGAGCGGCCCCATTTGTCATTGGCAGCACCGCGTATACAATCGAAAATAAAACGGCCCACGCGTCGGCGGTAGATGGATGGCTACCCGTCGGCACGAGACGGTCCGAGAGGAACTGACCTGACGGTAACGGTGAGGCCTCTGACCTGACGGCAACCCGCGTCTTCGAGGGGTTTCAAACTAGAGGGAGGGGAAAGCTGAGGAAAAACTAAGGGGCTGGGGAAAACTGAGTACAACTAACGAAGCAGGGGCACGAAAATAGAAATCCCTTTTTATTTTCTTTTTAAATTCTTTTGTTTTACCTTGGATTTGGTTTGATAAGTACTAGGTAAGGTTCATTAAGGTTTTCCAATCCTCCAAACAAGGTAGAAAGGCCTAGGGTAAAGTTTTACAAAAATAGCTATAGGCACATATGCATTTTTCTTATTTAAATTCTTTTTATTTTGTTTTAACTTGGATGGTGAAAAGAGAGGTGAGGTTTAGGGTTTAAGATCATTTCAATAAACTAATTAAACAATCATGGCAAAAGCCCAAGAATTAAGCATGAGTACTATGTATCAAACTTAGTTTAAGAAAAGCTTTTGTTGGTTCCAAAATTTGGAAATAGGGAAATTCATTTTCTTTGTTTTGAAATTTTTGGGATGTTACATGGAGGAAAACTTGAGCTTGGCCCGCGGAGAGAGCGAGGCGAACAGATGTGCTCGGCCCATCGGTCGGAGTCAGTGCATCTTCTCTTCTGGGTTCGATTGGACTCTTGGTACGTCCGTGAAGACTGAAGACCGTCCTTATTTGATCCTCTCTAGTCTCTACCCTCAATTTTTTTTGATGCTCTCTGAGTCCGTTAGTGCGTTGACGCTCGCGTGAGAAGGAGCCTTGGCCTTTGTTTTAGGGTTTCGGGCGCAGGGGATTCATCGGAGTTAGGGGAGGTGGACGCATTAGAGGGATGTTCGAGCGGTTGGCGAACCAGCGATGGGCTATGGATGGAGGAGGGTGGTGTGGTGAGGCACCGCGGGAGCGGTGCTGGCTGCACTGGTGGTTGCATGCGATTCGACCGGTGTTGGGGGCAGGGGTCAACAAGGTGGAGTGGAGGCAGAGGATGCGATGACTAAGAACAAGAAACAGATGTGGGCAGGCCCACCCTTGTCTCCCTTCGAGCGTCGACGTCATGATGGACACAAAACACGTTGAATAGGGGCACTCATCGGCAAATCCTATATACCGACCAGGTCGGTGGCTACCGCGCGCCGCACACCCCCGCGCGCGGTATGGGCCGGCCTGGTCCTCCCAGTTCGTGTTATTTGTTGTTTTCAGTTTTATTTATGTTTTATGTTTTATGTTTTCTTTTTATTTTCTGTTTATTTTTTTGTTCTTACGATTTAATTTTTAAATTTAAATATATTTTAAATGTAAATTTTAAATCTCAAATATTCGGAAAAAAATCAAATTCAAAAATTGTTCAAATATAAAAATTGTTCAAATGCGAAAATTATTTAAGTATAAAAAATTTCAAATTCGAAAACTGTTCTAGTATAAAAATTGTTCAAATACGAAAATTGTTTAAATTTGATATTTTTCAAATTCGAAATTGTTCAAATATAAAAAATGATCAAATTCGAAAATTGTTCAAATTTAAAATTTGTTCAAATTTTAAAAATGTTCTTCGGAAATTGTTCATATATAAAAATAATAAATTTTGAAAATTTGCTCCAATTTAAAATTTATTCCAATTTTGAAATTTGTTCCAATTTGAAATTTGTTCAAATCTAAACAAATAAAAGAAACTGTTCAGAACTGAAACCGCGACCGTGGGCCAGGCCCAACAACGGCCGGGGGGGTGTGCGGCTGGTCGCTCCCCACCGAGCAGGCCGGTGTAAAGCACCTCCCGCACTCGTCGGGTGAATCCAATGTGTCGAGCAAATCAAAGCGTATCGTGCATTGTGTGCAATATGGGCCTAACCTAGGCTGGCAGTTTTTCTTCTCTTTTCTTTGTTTGTATTTTTATTCCAGTTTTTTTTCCTTTTCTATTTGTATTTGTTTTCTATTTTTTTAAATTCAAAACAAATTTAGATTAAAAAAATTAGTTTGAATGTTTAGATTAAAACTTATTCAAAATTTGAATTTTGTGAGTGTTTCTAAAAATCAAAATTGTAAAATGTTCATATTTGAAAAATGTGCAGATTTGAAATTCTCAATTTCAAAAAATGCTAAAATTTAGAAATCAAATTTTGAATTTAATTTTTTTAGAAAATCCATTTTTAGAATAAATTTTAAAAGTGTCCATATTTTCGGAAATATTCATTTTTTAAAACAATTTTTGAAAAACCCAAAAATAGAAGCAACAAGAAAAAAAAAGAAAAAAAAGGAAAAAGGGCACAAGCTGGCCCAGCATACACGCCCGGGGTTTGCGGAAGGTCGTATACAATGACTAGGTCGGCATATAGGACCCTTGGTGGAGAGGTGCATCTCATTTATTTTTTCTTTGTTTCTCCATGAGATGTTCTCTGCATGGAGAAAGTAATCCATGTGATGGAGAGTAAAAATGTCTAGAATTGTCCCTTTTCTGAAACTTCAACATAAAATGAACCAAATTTGTAAAAAAAATCACGATCCAACTTCTTGCACATTAGATGGTGCCATCGGTAGGGCGCCATGTTTGCATGATGTCGTGACTTGTTGCAACTTTCGGTGCCATGCAAGACCATGGCGTTCTACCCATGCATGGGGCCATGCAAAGAAGTTAAATAATAAAATTTAAATAAATCTGGTATATTTTGTTCGGAAGTTTTAGGGTAGAGTCAATTCTATCCATTTTCCCTTTATATTGGGACATCATATAACTATTCTTTGTAAGATGACGGTTTTTGTAATATAAAATGGCCACATGTTACGGTTCATCGACATAAGACTATCGAACACAGTTAGACAAAAAAAAAAGAGGAAATGTAAGACAGATAAATACATGCAAGAGGGGCTTGGAGAGGATTAGGAACTAAAACGAGATGTGACTAAGCACCACCGAAACTGGATTCAGACGACGGTGGGTATCGATCGAGCTAGTTTATCCACCGCCTTTTTGACCGATGCCTTCGTGCATGTGCAATAATGCTCGCTCCACCACATGCATCAAAGACATCCGCGCGCGCTGCCGCTCGAGC